>NC_090648.1:275994810-276327310 GCF_040937935.1 Hyperolius riggenbachi
GTGTGTGCGCACGTGTGTGTGCGCGCACACACGTGTGTGTGCGCACGTGTGTGTGCGCACGTGTGTGTGCGTGCGTGCGTGCGTCTAGGGCCAATTTAGGGGGACGCTAACTAACTTAGAATTGACGATTTCAAAAACTGCATACCTTATTCTAGCAATGAAAGTCAAGATAATCGTTGTCCTCATGTCCTCCAACATCAAGGAAAGCAACAGCTGTGAGATCACAAGAAGGACTGAGAGGAAATACCCAGTTTGCTGTCTGAAGTGTTAGTCTATAATAAATAAAATGCAAGTAAAATCAGTTTATTGCCCAACTGCAAAATATTATATATTTATTCATTATATACAAATGTAAAGCAGATACAGGAGTGCAGTTACAAATATGCTGACAGACGGTATAGTACAGTAATTGTAATAATGAGTTGTTTATTAATTGTGCATGTACCATTATTTTTATATAAAGTAAGATTTCTTCTAAATAAATATATCTACTACAGCAAAATCCTTTTATAGTGAACTCCAAGGGACCAAAATAAGTAGTTTACCAAGTCAGAAGTATACTATATCAGAATTGGTCATACATTGTATATTTAGACAGTCACATTTGTTGGGGATGAGGACCGAGTTTACTATATCCAGGTTTACTATATGAGAGTTTACTATAATGAGATTGCACTGTATAAACACATCAGTGTTGTACAAATCTATTTTGAATTTAAGGATAGTAGTAGCAGTAGGGTATTGTACCGTGTTAGCCATCAGTAAAAGCAAGAAGTTTTAAATCAGGGATGATACCAATTTATTGGCTAACTAAAAATGAATAAAAATAAGCAAGCTTTCGGCCTTTCAGCCTTCGTTGGGCTTATACCCTGTTAGTTTGCAGGCTGGTGGTACAGACAGCTTATATACATGCAACATCAAAAGGGAAAACAGATATTTTTTTCAAGCATAAATACATGTCATTAAGATGCCTTTATTCAAAAAGACCATCTAAATGGGGTTAAAGGTTCAAAACATCAAATGATCGATTAATAGCAGAAACAAAATTTATAAATTGGTTCAAAGCTGTGCAGAACGGTTTGAATAAGGACAACAACTTCTTATATTGGTATGGGGCGGATGATATTTAAACTTTCTCAGCCATTCTAGCTGAACTTGTGAACTAAGAATTTACGATACCTCTGGGTCAATCCTAAACCAGGTCTGTGAGCACAGCGTAAACAAGGATGCTTATCTTAGCTAACAACCTTTAACCCCATTTAGATAATCTGTTTGAATTAAGGCATCTTAATGACATGTATTTATGCTTGAAAAAAAATATCTGTTTTCCCTTTTGATGTTGCATGTATATAAGCTATCTGTACCACCAGCCTGCAAACTAACAGGATATAAGCCCGCGAAGGCTGAAAGGCCGAAAGCTTGCTCTTATTTTTATTCATTTTTAGTTAGCCAATAAATGGTATCATCCTGATTTAAAAAACTTCTTGAATTTAAGGATAAGACTTGCCTTTCCATTTCAATTTGCAGCAAGTAATGAAGGTCCAAAAGTGACTGTAAATCCAACTGCACTTCACTGTACCCAGGAGGCTAGAGTCCCAGTGGTTAGTTGCATAATGCACGCGTTATGAGTGTAAACTGCAATGGAGACTAGACACAAATCCTGCATGCAGCGTGTTAGACTAATGCGATCAGTCAAAATGCAGTACTGTAAACAGCCCCATGAAATTGTACGGGCAGCAAGTTGACATGCAGAATTTATCTGCACCACAACTGACCACTGATCAGCGCCTGAATTTGTACTCTTTGATGCAATGTTCAACATGAACAATTAGCTGCAAAGAGCAGGAACAGCTGTTACGAAGAAAATTCCATGCCTGCACGAGTGGAGCGCCTCAACAGCATGACACTCCCAAATTGTGTTTTTAAGATCATAGTGGAGTGTCTGAATGTACCGTATTTCCCAGCATATAAGATGCACTTTTTCTCCCCCAAAAATGGGGAGAAAAAGCTCCCTGCATCTTATAAGGCAAAGGCAGAAAATCCCTGACTTACGAACGCCTGCCGATACCAACCACGACCCGCTGCCACATCAGAGATTCTCAGCCTGTGCCACTCACCCCACTATCCTTGTATCTGCTGACCCCCCTCCGTGTTTGCAGCAGCTTACCCAATACATGCCACCACGAGGACTGCAGACACCAGTCTTCTCCATTCGCTTTCCTCTTGTGCACAGCTTGTACTGATTGCGTCATCAGGAGCCGCGCACTAGAGGAAGCAGCATGGAGAAGACTAGTGTCTGCCGTGCTCGCGGTGGCATGTATTGGGTAAGCCGCTGCACACACGGAGGGGGGCCAGCGATACAAGGGGTATAGTGGAAACATGCGGGGGACGCCAGAGGAGACATGGGGCACACAGGAGGACACAAGGAGACATGGGTGCACAAATCTTTGGGTCATGCAACTAATTTTCTCCACGGGGGTAATAGCACAGTTCCCTATTAACCTTTACCAACAATTAAAAGTCCTGCAATGGTAGAATTGAGCTTCACGCCATGTTACCACTTGAGTGGAAAATTTACTTTTTGTGTCCGTTTTTCTGCAGGGCTGTGGAGTCAGAGTCGAGGAGTCGGGCCAATTTTTGGGGAGTCGGAGTCAGGAGAAAATGCACCGACTGACTCCTAATTAATTTAAACTGTAATTAAAATAGAAAATATAATAAAATGTTCTATTTCTCAGATAGTCAAATATTTTATATATACAGTAATAGCTGTGCTTAGTCCACAAAAATGAAATAAACCAATCAAAAAATAGTTACTTGTGCTGCTTTAATAAAGCAGTGCCCGTATTTTTAAAGTCAGATGTACATATCGGATTGTGACTATACAGTATATATGATGTGTACACAGGTACCTCGTATATGTACTAAACAACATCTATGCTGTAAGAATAAAGCCGGATATGTAGCTGTGTCACTAATAGAGATGGTCAAGACGGAAATAATTCTGCGTTAAAGCTGATTTATGCAAATTTATTGCTTTGCTCATGAAATCAAATAATTTGATACATTGTTAAAATTTGGTTTGGTGACTACAAATTAAAGGGTATCTGAGACGGATGAAAATAAAAGTTTTATACATACCTGGGGCTTCCTCCAGCCCCCTTCAGGCTAATCAGTCCCTCGCTGTCCTCCTCCACCACCTGGATCTTCTGCTATGAGTCCCGGTAATTCAGCCAGTCAGCGCAGTCTGGCCGAATGCCGCTTCCACAGCCAGGAGCATTCTGCACCTGCGCAATAGTTCTGCGCAGGTGTAGTACGCTCCCAGCGGTGGAGTGTGTGCATGCGCACTATGCCAGACTGGCTCAACTACCTGGACTCATAGCAGAAGATCCAGGTGGCGGAGGAGGACAGCGAGGGACTGATTAGCCTGAAGGAAGCCCCATGTATGTATTAAACTTTAAATTTCATCTGTCTCAGGTTTACTTTGTTACACAGTAGTACTATACTCTACATATGCACTCTCCACAGAGCTGCAGGGAAACCACTAAGAATGTTGTGCACATTGGACACAGAAGAGCACCTGCACATCACCCTTACATGTACCCACAGTCACATTGCCTAGGGCCTGATAGAATTTCTTAGTTCCTGTCTTCTACAAGTACTCTTACCAAGGACTAGTTTTAGTCTATGACAACGTATTAGAGGCAGAAGATCAGCCAGCTAGCCAGGTAACTGGTATTGTTTAAAAGGGAATACATATGGCAGCCTCCATATTCCTCACTTCTGTTGTCTTAAAATTCCTAAGCATTAGAAGTTAAGAGATGCATTTCATGTTACATATTTTCAATCAACAAAATAGTAATATGCAAATTAGAGGAGTCAGAGGAATCCTAACCTGAGGAGTCAGGATTTTTGTACCGACTCGACAGCCCTGTTTTTCTGCATCGCAAAACTGACAGTGAATGTGTCACTTTTTATATTTAGGATCTGTTCATGCTTGTCCGTCTGCAATGGATCCGTTGTGGTAAGCATTTCTGCGTTTTCCCATTTAGTATGTGGTGAAAACACAGATGCTCCGGGCTCCAGTTGGACCCCAACAGACCATCAGAGCAGACACTTCAGTGTCTGCTCTCTAGCCTTTTGTGGTACAGTACAAGTGGGAACCCAAGCCTTCATCTCAGCAAGGTGTACAGCTGCACTGAGGAGAGTTAACCAAAGTGAAATTACACTTACTACTAGTTATATGTAGTGCTGAGGTTGTATACAGGTTTCATTTGAATTATTATTGAATGAGGGCATAGCCCCACAGTCTATTCTATTAAATGAAGTACACCCATCAGATAAAAATCTTCGCAAGCTGAGGAATTTATCCGTCCCATAGGTTTGTCAGGGAGGTTTGAAAGACTGATCTTTCAAAAGATGTTGTACACATGCAAAAGATCAGTTCTTGCAAAATGTTTTCATGGTCTATGATATCTGCAGATCTCATACAGACCTTGTTTAAACGGACAGTCATCGGCAGATCAGATGCAGATGGATTTAAAGAGATAAATATCTTGTCTGAATCTTTTGAGGTCTTGTGAATTTTTATTTTTTTTTTTTTTATTTTTTTTTTTACACACAAAAATTTGCAGATTTGATCTTTCACTTCTCAAAGATTTATCTTGTATGTACCCAGCTTTAGTATTCAAAATCTGTTGCCCTCATACTACATGGAGGTGGTAAAATTGGCCATTGATCTTTTATTTTCCAAATACTTCCTTCATGTGTGCACCTAGCTTTAGTCAGTATGTGTTTGGTTCCACAGCCTTTTTACTATAAAATGAAGGAAAGAAAAGTTGTCACATTTACACCATCTGGGCACCCAACAGAGCTGGAACGGATTAGTCAACGCTCCTCGATGCACGGATAATGGTGGGTAAATCTTAAAACTGCATGCTCAGCCACAATACGACAAAAAATCGAAATCCAAACAAAAGAAACTAAGGCAGCACTGCAGAGTTCCAAACATCTTTCTGAAGTTTTATTCCATATCAAAAGTGGTCAGAGCGGCTGTGAAATTAGACCTGAACTCTCGCACAGGACAGAAGGAAAACGGAGAGAAATGCTTTCAATATGTATTTAGAGAGTTTAGCCTATATCATTCCCCCCCTCATCTGTGTCTAATCACAAGTTATAATTTGATCTTTCCCCTGTGTCACCTGACTGCCATGGCAGACAAGCCTATTTAAAAGCACAGAATGTTGACAATATGTCTGCATCCATGAATCAGAAAGTAGACACACTGCAGATTTATTGCAGGATTTGTATCAACTGTAAAAAGCTGTAAACAAAGAAACCTAACCACTTGCCGACCGCCCACAGCCGATGGGCGGCGGCAAAGTGGATTCCGAAAGCACCGCAATACGCCCAAGGGCGTTGCGTCCTTTCGGCATGCCGGTGGAGCGATCGCGTCATTGACGCGCGCTTCCCCCGGCAACTGGCTCGACCCACCCGCGACGACAACCCGCCGGCAGTTAGGAAGCGCTGGCGGGTTGTTAACCCCACGATCGCTGCTACAAAGTGTATAATACACTTTGTAATGTATACAAAGTGTATTATACAGGCTGCCTCCTGCCCTGGTGGTCCCAGTGTCCGAGGGACCACCAGGGTAGGGTGCAGCCACCCTAGTCTGCACCCAAACACACTGATCTGCCCCCCCCCCCCCTGATTGCCCACAGCACCCCTCAGACCCCCCCGCCTGCCCACCCCCCAGACCACTGTTTGCACCCAATCACCTCCCTAATCACCCATCAATCACTCTCTGTCAATGCTATTTTTTATCCCTTAACTGCCCCTTGGGGACTCCTGATCACCCCCCACCCCTCAGATTCTCCCCAGACCCCCCCCCCCCCCCCCCCGTGTACTGTAAGCATCTATCCCCCCTGATCACCAGTCAATCACCCTGTCACTGCCACCCATCAATCAGCCCTTAACCTGCCCCTTGCGGGCAATCTGATCACCCACACCATCAGATTGCCTGCAGACCCGCCGTCAGATCACCTCCCAAGTGCATTGTTTACATCTGTTCTCTCCTCTGAACACCCACTAATTACCCATAACCCCCTGTCACTGCTACCCATCAGATTAGACCCCTATCTGCCCCTAGGGCACCTAATCAACCGCCCACACCCTCAGACCGCCCTCAGACCCCAGCCCTGATCACCTCGCCAGTGCATTGCTTTCATCTATTCCCCCCACTAATCACACCTTGAGACACCCATCAATCACCTCCTGTCACCACCTAGCACACCTACCCATCAGATCAGGCCCTAATTTGCCCCGTGTGGGCTCCTGATCACTCGGCCAAACCCTCAGATCCCCCTCAGACCCCCTTCCGATCACCTCCCCAGTGCATTGATTGCATCTATTTTCCCCTCTAATCACCCCCTGAGACACCCATCAATCACCTCCTGTCACCCCCCTAGCACTCCTATCCATCAGATCAGGCCCAATACAACCTGTCATCTAAAAGGCCACCCTGCTTATGACCGGTTCCACAAAATTTTCCCCCTCATAGACCACCTGTCATCAAAATTTGCAGATGCTTATACCCCTGAACAGTCATTTTGAGACATTTGGTTTCCAGACTACTCACGGTTTTGGGCCCGTAAAATGCCAGGGCAGTATAGGAACCTCACAAGTGACCCCTTTTTAGAAAAAAGACACCCCAAGGTATTCTGTTAGGTGTATGACGAGTTCATAGAAGATTTTATTTTTTGTCAAAAGTTAGCGGAAGGTGATTTTTATAGTTTTTTTTTCACAAAGTATAATTTTTCACTAACTTGTGACAAAAAATAAAATCTTCTATGAACCCACCATACACCTAACGGAATACCTTGGGGTGTCTTCTTTCTAAAATGGGGTCACTTGTGGGGTTCCTATACTGCCCCTGGCATTTTAGGGGCCCTAAACCATGAGGAGTAGTCTAAAAAACAAATGCCTCAAAATGACCTGTGAATAGGACGTTGGGCCCCTTAGCGCACCTAGGCTTCAAAAAAGTGTCACACATGTATCGCCGTACTCAGGAGAAGTAGTATAATGTGTTTTGGGGTGTATTTTTACACATACCCATGCTGGGTGGGAGAAATATCTCTGTAAATGGACAATTGTGTGTAAAAAAAAATCAAAACATTGTCATTTACAGAGATATTTTTCCCATCCAGCATGGGTATGTGTAAAAATACACCCCAAAACACATTATACTACTTCTCCTGAGTACGGCAATACCACATGTGTGGCACTTTTTTGCAGCCTAACTGCGCTAAGGGGCCCAAAGTCCAATGAGCACCTTTAGGCTTTACAGGGGTGCTTACAATTTAGCACCCCCCAAAATGCCAGGACAGTACGCACACCCCACAAATGACCCCATTTTGGAGCGTAGACCCTTCAAGGTATTCAGAGAGCATTGTGAGTCCGTGGCAGATTTCATTTTTTTTTTTTTGTCGCAAGTTAGAAGAAATGGAAACTTTTTTTTTTTTGGACACAAAGTGTCATTTTCCGCTAACTTGTGACAAAAATAAAATCTTCTATGAACTCACCATGCCTCTCAGTGAATACTTTGGGAGGTTTTCTTTCCAAAATAGGGTCATTTGGGGGGTATTTATACTATCCTGGAATTTTAGCACCTCGTGAAACGTGACAGGTGGTCAGAAAAGTCAGAGATGCTTCAAAATGGGAACATTCACTTTTGGCACCATAGTTTGTAAACGCTATAACTTTTACCCAAACCAATAAATATACACTGAATGGGGTTTTTTTTAATCAAAGACATGTAGCACAATAAATTTGGACAAAAAAGTATACAGAAATTTTACTTTATTTGAAAAATGTCAGCACAGAAAGTAAAAAAAAAAAATATTTTTTTGACAAAATTCATGTCTTTTTTGATGAATATAATAAAAACTAAAAATCACAGCAGCAATCAAATAGCACCAAAAGAAAGCTGTATTAGTGACAAGAAAATGAGGTAAAATTAATTTAGGTGGTAGGTTGTATGACCGAGCAATAAACCGTGAAAGCTGCAGTGGTCTGAATGGAGAAAAAGGCTCTGGTCCTTAAAGAGAAACTCCAACCTAGAATTGAACTTTATCCCAATCAGTAGCTGATACCCCCTTTTACATGAGAAATATAATGCTTTTCACAAACAGACCATCAGGGGGCGCTGTATGACTGATTTTGTGCTGAAACCCCTCCCACAAGAAGCTCTGGGACCGCAGTACTTTTGGCAGTTTGTTACAATGTAACAAGGTTCACAGACAGGAAATAGCTGTTTACTACTGTCTCTAACAGCCAAAACAGCTAGGAGCAGCTACATAATCTGCCCACAGTAAAAATGTCACCACGTAATAAATGTCAGAATGTAAATCGGGGAGAGGAAAGATTTTCCGAGCAAACACTGACTAAGGGCTGGTGCACACCGAGCGGCTTTTTCAGCAGCCGATTGCGGCTGCGGATCCGCTTGGTCAATGTATCTCAATGGGGTGGTTCACACCAGAGCGGGAGGCGTTTTGCAGAAACGCATACTCCCGGGGTGAGGCATTTTTTGGATTGTGGATCTGTTTCTGCCTGAAAGTTAAGTATAGGAAAAACGCAAACCGCTCTAAAAAACGGCAGTTCAGAGCGGTTTTGCAGGCGTTTTTGTTACAGTAAAGCTGTTACTGAACATCTTCTGTAACAATATCTGAAATCTACTACACCAAAAACGCTTCACAAAACCGCAAAACGCTAGCTGAAACACTACAGAAAAATAAAAAGCGTTTCAAAATCTGCTAGCATTTTGCGGATCTGCTAGCGGGTTTTGGTGTGCACCAGGCCTAAATCATTTATACATAATTATGGTAAAAAATGAAGCACTTTTTTTTTTACTACATTATTTTCACTGGAGTTCCTCTTTAAGGGGTAGAAAGACTGTGGTCCTCAAGTGGTTAAACAAAAATGTTTTTTTTCTTTAAAGGTGGCCATACACACAGATTTGCAGCAGATCCAACCATCAGATTTCTGTCAAATGCCTGTCAAGTCGTATCTGACAGGAATCTATCTGGTGTGTGCCACACACTAGGAACAGATTTCAGAATGAAATTATTTAAAATTCATCTAAATGCATTATTGGACTATTAGATCCAATGCAACTCTATGGGCCATCAATCTGCTGCCAGCCACAGATCGACTTAAATTTTCCATGCAGTCAGATAGATCAAATCAATCGAAATTGTCCACAAATCAGCTGATTCGATAGATTTCCTATCTATCAATTCAATAGAATCAATCGATCGATGGCTGTGTATGGGTCCCTTAGAGGTTGTTATGCTGTTGCGTATCTTATAGAGCAGAGAGGACGTTCTGAGTTCAGGTCCGCTTGAACAATCGTCCTGCTGATGCCAAACAGCTGTTAGCTGCTCCCACTCATCCCAAGGCACCCAACTTGCTCTCACCCTGCTTTTGCTGTACACCTCGTCTGTCCTATTAGATGCGCTTCTAATATGGAATTAAACTTCTGAAATACGTTTTGAGCTCTGCAGTGCCGCCTGTGTTTCTTATGTTTGGATTTACTTTTTTATTAGCTACACAACCTCTAGTGTAAGTGTGCCTGTTTTACCTTAAAGGAAACCCAGTGATTGTGTGAGAACATCTTACAGTAGAGTATACCATTACTCACTACTTCCTGCAGCACAAGAGAAAGAAAGCTCTGCCTGTAACGCATCCTTTTGCAGTCTAAAGACTAGTACACACTTTCAACTACGATTGGCCAATCACTGACCAATTTTATTACATCCACATAGTATAAGGGTTTACCTACACAATCTGTTCATAGTATTCAACATCTGTTGTCTTCATACTTACTAGGGCCGTGGAGTTGGAGTCGGCGCAATTTTGTGTACCTGGAGTCGGAATTGGAGGTTTCATAAACTGAGGAGTCCGATGATTTTTGTACTTACTCCACAGCCTTGATGCTTACATGGAGGTGGTAAAATTGGTAAGTGATTAGCCAATCATAATGAAAAAAGTGTGCACCGCGCTTATAGCAAACCTGAACTGAAAATTCAACAAACATACATAAGTCATACTTAAAGGGAACCTTAACTGAACGGGGGGTAAAGAGTTTCACTTACCTGGGGCTATTACCAGCCCGCTGCAGCAGTCCTGTGCCCTCGGCGCCGCTCTGGAATCCTCTGGTCCCCCGCTGTCACTTAGTTTCGTTTTTGACGACTCACCAGTCGCCGGCCGCCATGCGCATTATTGGACGCATTCACCAATGCAATTAGCGCTATTGCGGACCGCAACGCGTACAAAAATACGCGTTGCCGCATTCCGCACGCGAAGATATGCGGCAACGCATATTTTTGTACGCGTTGCGGTCCGCAATAGCGCTAATTGCATTGGTGAATGCGTCCAATAATACGCATGGCGGCCGGCGACTGGTGAGTCGTCAAAAACGAAACTGACAGCGGGGGACCAGAGGATTCCAGAGCGGCGCCGAGGGCACAGGACTGCTGCAGGGGGCTGGTAATAGCCCCAGGTAAGTAAAACTCTTTACCCCCCGTTCAGTTAAGGTTCCCTTTAATGATGTCTTTGTCTTTCTCCTCTCCTGCATCCTGTTTGTCCACTGATCAATGGAATTCTCCATCCTCCATTTTGAAAATGGCCATAACCCCTAACAGATTCCTGGTCAGCACACTGTTAAACTAATATCGCCCACGTTCGCCATAAGAACTGGAAGGAAATGTTGCAAGAAGAAAATGGTGAAAGAGGAACTGACAGAGAGGTAAGTATGTAATATTCATTTGCAGGAACATCATGTGTTTATTTTGAATAATTTTACTCTGTTCAGGTTCAATTTAAGGGCTCTTTCTTACATCCTGCGATCCAATCCAAAAAGTGGATTGCGGATGTTTTTCTGATTACAACAGCACGATTTACATGTAAAATCGCGGTGCTCATTTTCCACCAGTGCATTTCGATTTTCTCCCGAATCACAAATTGTCAGCCTGCACTATTTTTGGGACGACTGTGCTCTGTTCCCGATGGTTCACTGCAACCCCCTCCCCCCCCTCCTTTTCTGCCAACCAACATAGCTTTCTGTTGGTGGGCTCTGCTCACCGCTGCCTTTAAAAAAAAAAAAAAAATTATGTTTTATGTATTCTTTTTTTAATAAATCTGCCTATTTCCCCCTCCCCCCTTCCTCCACCAGCCAATCAGGGCATTCCCTTATCATAAGCATCGACCTAAGAGGAGAAAACGATCAGAGCCTCTCTAGGGGACAGCCGAGTGACACAGCTGCTAGCAGCTATCGCCGCTGGTAGACTGAAGAAGGAACTCCACACACATCGGTGCGCAAAACCTTGCACCAGGACTCTTGACACCTTTCTGCGTTAGGCAGTCCTGGGGCTGCCACCCTCCCAACGCCGAATGGCTTTAGGCGGTTGGGAGGGGGTAAAAAAAAAAAAAAAAAAAAAAAAAAAATATATATATATGTTAGGGCTCAGACACAAGCGCTTTTCTGATTGCATTTTGGCCATCAGAGCTTGCCGTGAGCTTTTTAAAAACGCTACCATTGACTTAAAGAGTAACTGTCAGGCTGCAGAAGCTAATTTAAACCTCTATTCTCCTGTGTTAAACAGTTTAGAAGGAAGCCAAAAGCCATTAGTGAAGATAAAAATCTCAGTTACCTTTGATGTGTGCTTATCAGCAAAATCTGATAGACCCAAGAGGACGCAAGCCGCATACTAAACTGCAAAGCATTCTGGGGCCCTCCCCTCGGCTGCTAATGAGACGTTACAGCAGCTTGTAATCAGTCCAGCACGTAGCACTGATAAATCTCCGGGCAGAGTACACTGCAGGAGTCAGCTATTGTTCCTAGCCACATGGCTCATTAATATTCACTGCACACTGTGTTATTCAGTAGGAGCTTTTCTGTGATCAGGAAGCAGGCAGGACATGACGACACATTTGGCAGAAAAACATGGAACCTGCCATGAGCTGTCAGGAGCATCTATCTCTGCATATACTATATACAAATTCTGTGAAATCCAAACGTGGACAGTGAAATGCATATGTAATGTAAGTACAGCCAATCTTTAGCTACTGATATATGTGTTTATTTTCTCTGAGACCTTATACCTAACAGCTCCTCTTTAAAATTGCGGGAAAATCGTGCAATTTTATCGCAATTTTAATCTAAGTCAATGGGAGAATTCTTTTTTTTAAAGTTCTAAGAAAGCTCTGATGGCCAAAAAGCACTCAGAAAAGTACTTATAGTGTGTCTGAGCCTTTGCAAATTAAGCTGTCAAGATGGCGTATTGAGATACTACCTAGAGTTGGGTTTTCAAATAATTACATTAGATTGTCACATTAATTTATTCAGAGCAAAAAAAACACTGCAAAAAAGGTCAGCAATTCGCATTCTGCTGTCCAAAATCAGCATCCTACTTGCAACCTGTGCAAGTAGCCAAGTATGCACAGGAGGATTATTTTATTTTATTTTTTTGCAATTTTAACTAGGTCTGTAGACTAGATTCATGAAACATGAGCGGTTGACCAGACCTAATGACAAGGAAACACAGGCTTAGGCAAATTAAAAAGTACAGCACAAACATTTTGCTTTCCTCATCATGCAGATCATTAATGTTTAAAATGTTATTACATATTTATGCTGGTGCAGTGGAGTGTAAAATCTACAAACTATTTCAAGCAAAACCATCAACATACCCAAGCTACACTTCCGTGAATCCCAGTTGCATAATCAAACATACCAGCAAGCACTTATTAAAAACCTTACCAAGCCAGCCAGCTTCCTACTAGGTTTAGACAATTTTGCATGACAAACACAAAACTCCAATGTGTGTAGCACTCTAATCAGTCAGACATGATCTAGGACCAACTCTACTTGAAGAATAAGCGATATGATAGATAATTCCCAGCGTGCACAAAAGGGAGCTGAATAAAGTCATTCACATACAGTGAATATACTGTATATTGTCAAGACAGAGGCCTACGATCAGCTGATGAGACAGCAAGATAAGCCTAGCAGATCTGCTCAGCAAAGAACAGGCTAATGCTGGATACACACGTTGCGTTTTGCCGCGCGATTCGCGGGATCGATTCCATCGATTCGATTATTCCCAACATGTTCAAGCGTGTTTCGATGGATACAGCCGTCGATTTTGCATACTTAATATGCAAAATCGACGGCTGTATCCATCGAAACACGATCGAACATGTTGGAAATAATCGAATCGATGGAATCACTCCCGCGAATCGCATGGCAAAACGCAACGTGTGTATCCAGCATAAGGGCATTTCTTTTTCTTATGCATCCTGCCTGCTCAGTTCCATAGTTGGCTCATGCCACCGTAACTCCGCCGCCCACCCCCCCCATAAAACATCTGTGCAGATCTGGACCCCAGACTTTAGCCTGAGGAGAGAGAGTTCTGATCCCTGATGGCGACAGTGTGTGCGTGCGTGCGTGCGTGTGTGTGTCTTAGATGGTTGACTGATCATACTTTAGCCCAGCAACCCACTAGGAGCGTTTTTCTGAGCACTTTGTGATGTGAAAACTCTTGCTAATGTAATGCTATGGGTGTGATCCCACTTGAGCGATGTGATTTTATAAAAATCCCCCATAGCGAACGCGTTGCATTTCTTTTTTGGGGTACCGTATAATAAATGTGTTAAACCTGCATCAACAGAATTTCTTGTTTGCTTTTGGGAGGTTAGTCCACCACTTCCTCCAAGCATTTTTAAAGATTTTATGAATTTTTATCCTGCTGGCGCCTCTGTTTTACACTCAATTACCCCATAGCATTGCATTAGCAAGAGCTTTTTCAAATCACTAGTGATTAGAAACCGCTCCTAGTGGGTTTCTGGCCTTTAATTATGAAACAACCACCTTCTGTCTGTCCACAACTCAAGCCTAGGCTTGGACTGCTCCATTTAGAAGGTATTAACTTGAATTCCGGCACAAAATGTGTCTTTACATATAAAATGCACAATAGACTACAAAATATAAGTGGTATATACAGTGTTTTACCAGCTTTTGAATACTGTGGGAATTACCGTATCTTCCGCCGTATAAGACGCACTTCTTCTTCCCCAAAAATGGGGAGAAAAAAATCCCTGTGTCTTATACGGCAAAGGCAGGGAATCCCCAACTTCCAAACGATACGAACCGCCGACCCGCCACCATGTTGGGGATTCCCTGCCTTTGTGTCCACTTCCCCCTTGCGTCTCCTGGTCTCCTGTGCTGCGGTACGTGCACATGGCCGCAACTTACCTAATCAATGCTCCCACGCGATGTCCGACCTCTGCGCTCCCCTCCCCCCCGCTAGCCTCCTCTCCCTCCCCCTCGTCTCTCCTGGCCCCCCCTATGCTGTAATGTATGGCGGCAGCTTACCTTCCAAGCGCTCGCGGTGAATGCAGACATCGGTCTCCAACGCTACTCCTCGCTCGTGTCCGGCTTGTACTGACGTCATCAGTACAAGCCGGACACAAGAGCGAGGAGTAGCGTTGGAGACCGATGTCTGCATTCACCGCGGGCGCTTGGAAGGTAAGCTGCCGCCATACATTACAGCACAGGGGGGGCCAGGAGAGACGATGGGGAGGGAGAGGAGGCTAGCGGGGGGGGGGGGGGGGGGAGCGCAGAGGTCGGACATCGCCGCAGGAGCATTGATTAGGTAAGTTGCAACTTGCGGCTAGGTACTGCAGCATGGGGACCAGGAGACGCAACATGGCGGGGGAAGGGGACACATAAAGGAGATAGGGGGAATGTATGGGAGGCCCACTGGGCACATGGGGAGGCCCACTGGGCACATGGGGGACACAGGAGCACACATAGGGATATACGAGGACACCATTTGGGCTAGAACATGTACAAGACGCTCCTGGAACATGGACGCATCAGGTTTAGTATGTATATATATCCCCCTGGTTTTTGCCCTCTAAACTTAGGTGCATCTTATATTCCGGAGCGTCTTATACGGCGGAAAATACGGTAGATGATATTTTGATGTACTTGCATGTGGTAGACTTACTTCTTTATATGAAAGTACACCATGTGCAAACTCCCTGCAATAAGGCAAAGCCATGTTCCCACTAGACATGCTTTAGGTCCGCTTTTGCAAATCACAAGGACACGATCCGTATCATGCAAATCGTGGCACTCCATTCCCAACAGTGCGTTCAGCTTTTCACTCAAACATACACACTGCATCATACTGCATATTTGGTATGATTGGCTGTTACATTCTGTACAATTGAATGGGAGACATGCAAAAAAGATATGCACGATCCCCAGCAATTCAGTCCCCCAGGTACCGCCGCCGATCAACGTTACGCGGTCCGGGGGGTGTCACTTTACCGCCGCCCATAGGTAGTGGGCGGTCGGCAAGTGGTTAAACAATATCAGTTACCTGGTAGCCATGCTGATCTATTTGGCTGCAGTAGTGTCTGAATTACACCAGAAACAAGCATGCAGCTAATCTTATTGGATTTGACAATAATGTCAGATATACCGGATCTGCATATGCTTGTTCAGGGTCTATGGCTAAAATATTAGAGGCACATGATCAGGAGGACAGCCAGGCAACAGGCACTGCTTAAAGAGGAGCTGTTAGGTATAGGGTCACAGAGAAAAAAAAACACCACATCAGTAGCTAAATATTGGTGGGGGGGGGGGGGGATGTGCGGGCAATCATGCTGTCAGTGGGGGGGGGGGGGGGGGGGGGTATGGTGCGGGCGATCCTCCCAGGGAGGCTGTCGGATGAACAGAGGTGAGCTGTTTTAGTACTATACTGGGAAGTCCGGTTCCGATTCGAATCATTGAAAAGATCCGGACTTCCCAGTATAGTATCGCCCGTACCATACCCCCATACACCCCCCCCCCCCCCAACAGCATGATCGCCCGCACCCCCCCCCCCCCCCTGGCAGCATGATCACCCACACATTTCCCCCCCCCCCCCACTGAGTGACAGACAATATGCCCCGTTAGACCAGAGACTGGTGGGAGTGTCTGAGGGCTGGAACTTGGTAGGGCTAAAGAATCAATAAGGAAGCAAAGTCAGGATCTTTTCAATGATTCAAATCGGATCATTGAAAAGATCCGGATCTTTGAACCAAATCTTTGGATCATTTGCAGCAGAGAAAGAGAAGCTGCAGTTCCTGTTTCTTCCAGACATCCACTGTGAACCGAATCTAGGATGATTCAACTCACAAAAAAGATCCGGATCAAAGATCCGAATCGTTCATGATCCAGACAACACTACTGTGCAGTGAATATTAATTAGCCATGTGGCTAGGAACAATAGTGGACTCCTGCAGTATACTCTAAGGCCACATACACACATCAAACCATAGTCTTTTGAAAATGAAAGATCACAGACCAATCTTACCACCCTTCATGTAGTATGAGAGCCATACTCTACACAGTCTTTTCTATGGAGCTGAACTCCACATCAGAAAAAAATCTTTGCAAGATGCTGCACACACAGATGCTGTACAGACACAAAAGATCAGTATCTGCAAAAGATCTGTTCCTGCCAAAAACCCATTCCTGCAAATTGCAATGGTAGTCTATGAGATCTGCAGATCATCATACACACATGATTTAACTGACATTCATCTGCAGATCAGATCCACCAGGATGGATTTTCAGATCTGCAGATGATAGCTTGATCTGCAGATGAATGTCAGTTAAATCATGTGTGTATGATGATCTGTAGATCTCATAGACTATCATTGCAATTTGCAGGAATGGATTTTTGGCAGGAACAGATCTTTTGCAGATAATGATCTTTTGTGTCTGTACAGCATCTGTGTGTGCAGCATCTTGCAAAGATTTTTTTCTGATGTGGAGTTCAGCTCCATAGAAAAGACTGTGTAGAGTATGGCTCTCATACTACATGAAGGGTGGTAAGATTAGTCTGTGATCTTTCATTTTCAAAAGACTATGGTCTGATGTGTGTATGTGGCCTAACTCAAGGTGTGCACTGTGAACAGCACATTGATTTTTCAGTGCCATGAGTTGGGCTGCATGTTACTGGCTGCTGTAACATGAGCCTGTAACTTCCCACTGTGAAAGCAGCCTTAGGGCGGGATAGGGAAATGAAGGGGAGGACCAAGGGAGTGCAGTAGGGAGAATAAGCAGCCCCAGCATGCTCTGCGGTATCTGTTATGCGGCCTGTGGCCTCCTTAGGAGCTTAGGAATAAAGAGGATTGCTATTCAGCCAACAACAAAGTAATAGATTTTTAACTTCAGTATTGCCTTTTTGGCTTCCTTTTAAACTGTTTAACACAGGTAGAATAGAGGTTTAAATTAGCTTTTGTAGCCTAACAGTTACTCTTTAAAAGGAAATAAATATGGCAGCCTCCATATCACTCTCTCTTCAGTTGTCCTTTAAAATTCCCTTTAAACATACTGGTGAGGTACAGTCCCCAATAATCAATTAGCGCTCAGGTTATCAGAATCCCCAGATTGCCAGTGCAGGGATGACGCTTTGAGGCCTTGTTCACAGTGATCAGTTGCGTTACAGAATTCAGCATGTTAACTCGCTAACCATACAATCTATGGGCCTGTTCACAGTACTACATTTTAACCTCCTTGGCGGTAACCCCGAGCTAGGGTCGGGGCGGAAAACAGCAGCTCAGAGCGGTAATCCCGACCTCTGCTCGGGGTAGCTGCCGGAGGGTCTATGCAGAGCAATGCGCACAGCGAGAGCGTTTCTAAATACCTCCCAGGGATCCCGACGTTGGACACCATTCTTCTTTCTCTCCTCCGGGGCTCTGCTTCCTCCTGGTGAGATCGCCGGCTGTAATCACGACAACAGCCAGCAATCTCACTTTAGAGTTGCAGCGCCACCCGGAGGATGGAGGCATAACTGCAGCGCTGGAGCCAGGGAGGTGAGTGATTACTGGGGCTGTGCAGATTTCCCTGGCAGCATGATTTTTTCCAGGTTTTAGGGTCTGAAAGGGTGCAAAAAACTTGTACCGCTTTTAGACCCTAAAATCTGGAAAGAATCATAACGTCAAGAGGGTTAAAGGTCAACTGAAGCGAGAGTGATATGGAGGCTGCCAAATTTCCTTTTAAACAATACCAGTTGCCTGGCTATCCTGTTCATCCTCTGCTTCAATACTTTAAGCTATTGACCCTGAACAAGCATGCAGCATATCCGGCGTTTGACATTGTCAGATCTGACAAGATTAGCTGCATGCTTGTTTCTGGTGTGGTTCAGACACTGATGCAGCTAAATAGACTAGCAGGGCTGCTAGGCAACTGGTATTGTTTAAAAGAAAATAAATATGACAGCCTCCATATCCCTCTTGTTACAGTCGTCCTTCAATTGATTGCTACATGAAGGATTTGTATTAAAGTCTATGTATTAGTCTCCACTGCAGTTCACACTCATAACGCTTTATAACGTCTGCATTATGCAACTGACCTTTGAGACCCTAACCTAAAGCCCTAACCTTCACACATATTGTTCCGCTTTGGTGCCCATCCTCCCTTGTAGCTACTGCACACGAGAAGAAGGGGAAAGACTCAGCCTCTTCAGACATGCAGAGAAAGTGATACCCATTACTGGTGGAAATCACACCTACCACTGCGCCAACGTCAGACATTGAAACCCATCAGTCATCACTTTCTGTATCCTGTAACTCTCCAGCTCTTGTAGCGAGATAAACCTCAAAAACGGAATACGCCCTACTATAAAAGGTAACAGTCCAAAGAGAGAAAGATGTCTGGCACTATATAGTTTTAATAGCAATAGCAATTTCAATGACACAAAACTGCAGCTGTGCATAAAAAACCAATGCATTGGTAAAGTGCAAATCTTAAAACATACAATGCATGAGAACATACTTATCAGATGTGCTGGAGCTGGGTGATACAGAGGCAGCTTTGGGCACCAAGAGGTGCACGGCCTTACGAACAATTTGCAAGGCATTTGCCTAGCTTCATCGGAGGCTAGCGTGCACGCAAGATTGAGCAGAAGGCGGAATATATATGCATCTCACTGACGGAGATGCACTTCTAGGCTGCCGTGTAAGCCCCACTTCCCAACCCTATTGGTTAGTGTTGCACCGCTCATTAAACCACAGTGAGACACTAACCAATAAGTTTGGGAGGCGGGGCTCACACAGCTTACTGTACAGTGTTGGCCCAGCGATGTTGCCCAAGGGATCGGTTCCTAATCCCTGACAGTCTCATGTGTGAACAGGCTTTTAGCCCTCTTTTTCCCAAGCAAAATAAACCCAGTTTATCCAACCTTAAATGGCAAGCGAGACCTTCCATCCCTGATTAATTTAGTTGCCCGACTTTTTACTTGTTCTAATAGATCAATGTCCTTACAGTGCAGTGCACAAAATGATATCCCATAAACCAGATATGGTCTCAAGTAATTTCAACAGAGGGAGAGTGCAGTGGTATGCATCGAGATTTTATTTCCCATTTTATGCATCCCAGAATTGTATTTGAGTTCCACTGCTTTCACACTACTCCCACTTCAGCAGGAAAGCAGACTGAAAAATAAAAAATAACTGCCTGTTACAAAAAAAAAAAAAAAAAAAAAAAAAAATCAAAATTCTTAAAGGGTACCAAAGCTGAGAGAAAAAAAAAAAAAGTTTTCTGCAGTGTGTGGGGGATTAAAAGTACATACCATTAGCCGGTCCTGCCTCCCTCCGTCTGCCGCCGTTAGTCTCATTTAGGTCCCGGTGTCCAGCTACTTGATTGACCCCCCCCCCCCCCCACCCGGACATACTGCACCCTGTGTGCACAGTATGTCCTCCCCTCTTCACCTCTGGCTGGCGCATAGCGAGCTTGTGAGCCGCTCGCTATGCGCCAGCCAGAGGTGAAGAGGGGAGGACATACTGCGCACACAGGGCGCAGTATGTCCGGGTGGGGGTCAATCAAGTCGCTGGACACCGAGACCTAAATGAGACTAACGGCGGCAGACGGAGGGGGGGGGGGGGGGGGCAGGACCAGCTAATGGTATGTACTTTTAACCCCCCCCCCCCCCCCCCCCCCACAGTGCAGCAAACTTTTTCTCTCAGCTGTGGTATCCTTTAACAGCTGCACTGCTTTTCAGCACATCAATGAGATCATGCAGTATTATGCACATTTCTTATGCACATATAAGCATCTTGAAAATGGAAAAATCTAACCCCGTCTCAGATTAGTTTGACTGGGCTATTTTCAAGGTGCATACATTTGAATAAATATAATCGGCATAATCCTGCATCAACTCGACATTATTTGCATCTTATTAACCCATCTCTAGTCTTCGGGTAGGAACACACTAGGCAGAATCGCATATGCGCTTTCCACTATGTGCTACTGAAAACGCATATGCAATTCTGCCTAGTGTGTTCCTACACATCAGAAGAGATGTTTTTTTTTCTTGGGTGATTCTTGTAAGGGCCAAGAATACCTAGGTGAGAAGTAGGGAGAGACCGGGAGCCTAATGGTGCAGTATCGTCAGGTGTAGGGAGGATAAAATTATATAAATATATACTCACAAAGGTGGGTTGCAGTTATTGCAACCACCTTATAGGCCTGCAGGGAATTAACCATCACTGCTCGGTACTCCAGGTCCTGCTGGATACTGGATGGTCGCTCTCCTGTAGTAAGATAGACTCCTCAAAAAAACTGCAAAGCCATTACCTCCAAAGGAGGTCTGACTGGTAATGGGTAGGATGGCACCCAATGTGTGTTCTATTTTAGTATTTTTAAATAAAAATATTATAAGAGGTAATTACTTAGAAGATAGACAAGTTCAACTGGAAAAAGTTTATATTCAAAAAGCAATCTGACACATTGGGCGCCTCCTACCCATTACCCTTCAGAAGAGATGGTCAATGAGATGCAAATTCTGAATTGATGCAAATGTATGCAATTTTAAAAGAGCCTAATGCTGGGAATACACAACTCGATTCTGAGCCAGTTTGATTGGAGCAGTGCTTTTCAGCGCTGCTAGATTTGGGCGCAGCTAGCGCCGCCATAGACTATAATGGCAATCAGTCTATAGCGGCGCTCAGTGAGTAACGTCGGCGCCGTCAGAAGACGGAGCCGAGGTTGCTTACAAATCATAATAATTCGGCTTCCAGCAATCGCTGGAAGCCGAATTATTTCATTCCCCCACTATCCATGTCGGCCTGGAGGGGGAATAGTAATTCGTCCCGGACTTGTGCAGAAGTAGGACCAGCCATATAACAGCTGGATCCTGCGCCCAAGTCTATCGGCGCCGAATTCAAATGTACTTCGTTTGATGGCTCGATAGATAATTTCCAACATTTCAGATCTCTGGCCCGATCGTTTTGCCGCTTGATTCCGCATTGAAGACAGTGCAAAAAGATGAGAAAAACGAGCAGAAGATAAGCAAAACGAGCAGAAGATAAGAGAATCGCCTGCAGAATGCCCAGCATAACAAATGCCACCTTGGATAGATTTGATTGGACCAATTTGTGCAATTCTGCATCAACCCAGATTTGCATCACTGGACATTCATACTCTTCAGACATAGCAGACACATGATTAATATGTCTTAAGCCTAGTACAGACATCCAGTTTTGATTGGCCAAATTTTACCTCCTCCAGATTGTATAAGCAAGCTCTCACTCTACATGGAAGTGGTAAAATTGGTTGTGTGCCCCAGGGTTTATAAGGAAGGGTGTAAGAATTCATGGAGCTAGTATGGTTTAAGTGACCCAGCAAGAAAGTCAATATGGAAATTCCCTAACGTGACTGGGTGGACAGCAGGTTTCAGATAACTTGTAGCAATAATACACCCAACACTATTCAGACAGTTAGAATGCGTCGGAAAACTTTTCTACAGACTTTCTTGCTGGGTCACCTAAACCATACTAGCTCCAAATTCAACAACTACGGATTGTGTCAAATCAAATCATCTAGCCCAGTGGTCCTTAAACTAAGGCCCGCGGGCCGAGTGTGGCCCCCTGAGGCTTTTTTTTACCGGCCTCCACACACAAAATGTATTACTTATAGATGTGGTCAGCTACATCTTTAAAGAGAACCCGAGGTGGCATTACATTATGCTAGTGGGGCACAAAGGCTGGTTGGGTACACTAACACCAGCCTCTGTTGCCCCATCGTGTGCCTCAAAGACCCCCCTGCTTGCCGATATACCCCCGCAGTGCTGGCGACACGCAGCGTGTCGCCAGCACAATGTTTACCCTAGCGCTGCCTGTCAGCGCCACTCCGCCGCTACCAGCCCGTGTCCCTTCCCTCCCGCTGATTGGAGGGAAGGGACGAGGGCGGGTAGTGGCGATGCAGAGGAGGCGGGGGAGCGGCGCTGACAGACAGCGCTAGGGTAAACATTGTGCTGGCGACGCGCTGCGTGTCGCCAGCACTGCAGGGAGTATAGCGGCGAGCAGGGGGGTCTTTGAGGCACACGATGGGGCAACAGAGGCTGGTGTTAGTGTGCCCAACCAGCTTCTGTGCCCCAGTAACATAATGCAATGCCACCTCGGGTTCTCTTTAAATATTAGTGGTCCGCATATAGAATAGCAGTGCTGGAACCACCCATCCACATGGAAGCCAGAAAGCAGTAATTTGCTAGTTTCCAATCAAATTCCACATCAGGTGACACTGCTGTCCAACTGGACTGCAGGTTGTCACCTGGGTATGCTTTACTGTCTGGCCCACAGATTTCTACATAATTTTATGTATACTCTGGCCCCCCAGCAGTCTGAAGTATATTGACCCAGGTCTTGACCCAAAATGTTTGGGGACCCCTGATCTAGCCTGTGTCTCTACTAAATCCAGAAGAGTGGGAGTGATCTCCCAACTATAACAAATACTATCTGAAACACTATCATCTGCACAAAAGCAGGCCTACAGCTGCTGTCCCGCCCTTGCTACATCATTGGGACTTTACCTTGACTCCATTTGCACCACAGAAAACAAATTGAGTGCAGCGTTCTCCCCAGGCTCTTTTAGCCGGGTGCTCCACCCGGCTAGATTTGGTGACCACCCGGCTGTCATTGGCTCAGCTTCTCACCACCTCCTATGCTGTAAGCAGAGTTGCCCTGCATTTTCATCTCTACCCACCCAGCTGCTTTTTCATGCCACCCGGCTACTATTTCATGCCACCCAGCTGGAAAATAATTCTGGGGAGAACACTGGAGTGGTTACATAGAAGCAGCCAAGGGAACTGCAAAACAATTTTAGATTGGAAAGTTCTGGATTAGAGATCAGCTATTAATTTGAATTTAGATGTTTGATTAACAGATGGGCTTAACCAGAACTCTGTATGGCGTGAAATGGAAGCAAATGATAAATTAACTGACAACTTAATGTAGCTGTCAGTTATTAATTTCCTCTTCTATTCAGACCTTTACAAAGTTCTGGTTTAACCCCTTGCTAACTACAGAAGCTTCACCAAAAAAAAAAAATCACATTAAATTCAAGATCAAAATCACTATTCATTCATTGTCAAATTAAAACAGTTTATATTGCTCAGGGGAATAAATAAAGCATTTCAGTTCCATTTATGTGTTTGGAGCTACTAAAATATTCTATAAAGTTCAGTGAAGTAGCAAGCCTGCATTTACGTGCAAAGGGTAGCTACCTGGCAGTGCTTTGCTCAGTCACCGTTATGATCTTACTGGGGCTATAATATGCCACACGGCGTTCAGTCTCCGGTGAGGAAACTTTGCTGAGACGGGCAGCAGCAGGTAAAGAAGGCTGCAGCCACTGGTACTCTCCTCCCCCTCCTCCTGGTGAAAGCAGAGCCCCTGGCTAGCAGTGAGGAAGGTGAGCCCCCCTCCCCTCCTCCTCCCTCACACCCCCTCTGCTCCTGGTAGTGTACGGCTGCCCAGTGACACGGATGCTCCCGGGCAGGCTGCAGAGCCGCTGCCGCCTGAGGAGGGAATGGAGAGGGGGCGCTAGAAGTGGCTGGCCTCGCTGCTTTCTCACATTTACCTCTTTGTTGTTTCCGGGGTTGCAGGCGGAGGCAGCCTCACATACACAAGGCTGGGAGGAGGGAGCCGCTGGAGCCCGCACTGCCGGTATATGCAGTCCTCCTCTTCCCTGCGCTCGCACACTACCTAGTCACCCTTGTCACAAGCGGCGGGGGGTCTGGGGCGCGCCGGTCGCCATCTTGTTTTTACCCACGAACTCCGACCCCGAATACACGGCTGCGGGGGCGCGCATCACAACGTCACGCAACAACAAAACGGTGCGGAGCGCGCCCGTCACGCAGTTTCAATCAATACATGAATCGTCTTGACAAGTGGGCTGTTACCGAGCGCCCATTCCCTGTGAGGCGGGGAGGGACCGTACCTAACAATGATGTATGCACACGTCATGCTATTCAGAAGTGTGGCAAAACTTGGGAATGATTGTGCATCAGCCTATTAATGCTGTCTTCACTCGCTCTCCATCCATCAGGGCATCCACAGGCGTGATACTCCGCCGCTTGTGTAGCGCAGTGTAACGGGTGCACGTGTCGCCCCGAGCATCCCTGTGGAAGGCAGGAGCAATGGCAACGCGGCACATGCCGCTGTCCTAAGGGAACTGCATTGTCACAGCATAATGGGTGCTCTCATTTTAAATATTTTGCTCTCAGCGTAAGGCCTTTTACAGAAACACTGAAGCGAAAAAAAAATATATGATATAATGAATTGGTTGTGTACTATGAATAATTACTTGAAGATTAGCAGCAAAGAAAATATTATCACATTTTTATTTTCAGGTATATAGTGTTTTTTCTAACATTGCATCTCTCTATAATATGTGCAGATTACACAACACTCAGCATTCAAAATGAGCCTTTCAGAGCAGTCTATGAAGTAATGACCTCTCCTCTAGCAGAGAAAAAGTAAATAGTCCAGGAACAGTTGAGATAATAAAAGTCAGATAACAGCCCTCTCCACGACTAAGTTAGTCGGAGAGCTTAATAGCTTTTTTGCATAGAGATAACAACTGGAGTTTCTCAACTCTTCCTGTACTGGAAACAATTAGACTGATGTATCTGATCTTAATGTTTTTTTTCTTAGCTGTACTACACATACAAATCATAATATCATCATTTTTTTTGCTTCAGTGTCTCTTTAAAGGACAACTGTTGTGAGAAGACTGGGGCTGCCATATTTATTTCCTTTTAAACAATACCAGTTGCCTGGCAGTCCTGCTGATCTATTTGGCTGCAGTAGTGTCTTGATAACACCAGAAACAAGCATGCAGCTAATCTTGTCAAATATGACAATAATGTCAGAAACATCTGACCTGCTGCATGCTTGTTCAGGGGCTATGACTAAAAGTATTAGAGGCAGAGGATATCCAGGCAACTGGTATTGCTGAAAAGGAAATACATATGGCAGCCTCAATGTCACTCTCACTTCAGTTATCCTTTAAGTTAATCAGTGCAGTTTGTGGCAAGTGTGCAGGGTGAAACATTTGGGTTTTTAGTCCACTAGCAGCATTTCACAATGCGATTCTGAGTGCTCTTGGATCTCAAAATAGTGCTTTTCTCCTGTAGGATCGAAAATACCAGGTACTTATCTGATGGAAACCGCATGGGGATGTTCCAGTGCGATGTATTTGGCAATTGCAGTCCTTGTGGCTGCTGCATTTTTCGCGTGCTTACAAAGTATAGGAGCACAGGAAAATCGCATAGCAATTGCTCCGCTATGTGATTTATTTTTTTTCATGATACAGCAATTCAAAATATTTATTTTCTCCCATAGCAAATGCACCGCAATTGCGCCGTACACTCGACAGACAAAAATCGCTGTGGAATCACCATAATGGAAAATGTCAGAAACCTGATTGCTGCACATCTGACAGATCAAACTAAAATCTAAAGTTGGCCATACATCTCTAAACTTGGTGGTCAAACAACCATCTGATTCGGATGAAAATCAGTGCCGCCAACTGTATGCCCAATCAATGTTGCGACCGATGTTACAGGCCAAGATCGCATGTATCAATCGGACATGCTGCAAGATGTTGGGCCATTGTGGTAGATCTGGTGCATGGCAGTAACAGCCAGAGATATGGGGATGAGCAACAACTGCTATGAAACCCCCGGG
Organism: Hyperolius riggenbachi; assembly: GCF_040937935.1. Taxonomy (NCBI): domain Eukaryota; kingdom Metazoa; phylum Chordata; class Amphibia; order Anura; family Hyperoliidae; genus Hyperolius; species Hyperolius riggenbachi. The sequence continues at coordinate 276,020,890 of NC_090648.1, forward strand.
CTGTTCCCCCAGTGTATAAATGTGCCCCCGTGTGTGCATTTATACATTGCCTGTCCTGTGTCACCCATCGCTTAAAGGGAACCTTAACTGCTGCGGAAAAATAAATTCACTTACCTGGGGGCTTTCCCAAGCCTCCTGCAGCCGTCCTGTGCCCGCGCCGGTCCTTCGGTGCCCTCCGGTCTCCCTCCGCCGCTAAGTTTCGATTTCGGACGACTGCCAGTCGTCCTGGGGCCTCTTCCGCATTCCTTGTCGTAAACTGCAGTAAAGTGCGTCCGCATGACGCGTTTGGCGTCATGCGATGACGCGTTTGGCGTCATGCGGACGCGCTTTACTGCAGTTTACGACAAGGAATGCGGAAGAGGCCCCAGGACGACTGGCAGTCGTCCGAAATCGAAACTTAGCGGCGGAGGGAGACCGGAGGGCACCGAAGGACCGGCGCGGGCACAGGACGGCTGCAGGAGGCTTGGGAAAGCCCCCAGGTAAGTGAATTTATTTTTCCGCAGCAGTTAAGGTTCCCTTTAACCTCCTTGGCGGCCGGTAATCCCGAGCTGAGCTCGGGGTATGCCGCCGGAGGTCGCCGCTCAGGCCCTGCTGGGCCGATTTCCATTCTGTAAAAAGCAGCACACGCAGCCGGCACTTTGCCAGCCGCGTGTGCTGCCCGATCGCCGCCGCTCCGCGGCGATCCGCCGCGTGCAGCGGCGAAAGAGGGTCCCTCCAGTCGCCCGAGCCCAGCGCAGCCGGAACAAACAGTTCCGGCCGGCGCTAGGGGCTGGATCGGGCGGCTCTGACGTCAGGACGTCGACTGACGTCCATGACGTCACTCCGCTCGTCGCCATGGCGACGAGGAAAGCGAAACAAGATAGGCCGCTCATTGCGGCCTATCTTGTTACTTTCGATTGCCGGAGGCGATCGAAAGTACGCTTCCGGAGCGCCCTCTAGTGGGCTTTCATGCAGCCAACTTTCAGTTGGCTGCATGAAATATTTTTTTTTTAATTTAAAAAAAACCCTCCCGCAGCCTCCCTGGCAAAATAAATAAACCGCCAGGGAGGTTAATGTCCATCTGTCCTCCATTTACTCCTCGCATGCCTCCAGGGTGTGGCGCGTGTGTGACGCGCTAAACACTGGCGGCATGTGAGTTGCAAATAGAAGAGGGAGAAGCAGAAGATAGCTCTGCACAGTGGGAGACACAGGACAGGTAATGTATAAATATATAAAAAAGAATATAGGAGCGCTGGGAATATAATTTATAAACTGTTTATTAGTTTTGCATATTAAAACAAAGGAGAATGTCATAGTAATGCTCATCCACATCACATGCATACAACTATAATCTCATGCATACCAAAGTATGCTGGTTCCTCATGAATTCCTAAAAAGTGTATACACAATAAACCATATAGTAGAAATATAAAAATTTAAATAATTATATCAGAATAGGGTTTACCGGCAATAAACTATGTGAGCAGACCAAATACGTCACTATTCCAGATTCACCATAGTACCTCTGTGGTCAAAAAAGAGTTGGATGGTAAAATTCCTAAGCTTTTCCTGTTGGTCCACACTCAAAACTTCTTATGACAGTTCATCCAGAAGGAGACTATTACCGATTGCCTCTATACAAATAAGGTAGATCTCACCCTCCAAGCGGCCGTGTAATTGTGTTGTTCGGGTCGTCCTGGATAATCAACCGACTCCCGTAACTCTATACCCGCTTGGGGATCCCTGGCATCCAGTCTCGTGGGTAATCCGGGAGTTCACTTCCGGTTCGGCAATGGGTTAGCGCGACGTCACTTCCTCCTCTCATCTGCGCTCCAGCCGGCAATTTGTTCAACTTCCTTGCGCTCCACCTATGTCAGCTCTTCACTGATAAAACCTATGCGGCTTGGGAGACGATTGGAAGTCGTGATACTAATATATCCAGAGGGATAGATGGGGCGCCCCACACCTCCAAGATTTATAGATCAGATTGACATGTTTCGACAGAACATATGACTGTCTTCCTCAGAGGGATTCCCTATTCAAAACGCCCGCCAGGGGCGTTCCTACAGGGTCTCCAGAGCTGCCATTGGGTAGCTCTCTCTCCTAGCTGCGCCTCCTGCCGCTCCCCCGCCTCCCTGCACGCTGGTGAGAGACACAGTCTCTCTGTGCATCGTCGCGACCCAGAGGTCACGAAAGTGAAAGTGGGCCATTGCGGCCCACAGGAGTGGTGGGGACCAGGCTACTTGTTCTTCTCAGCCCCCCGGATCAAGTAGCCTACTTTTTTTTCTATTGTATGAGCCCACCATGGGCTCTCTTTAACTACTTGCCGACTGCTCCACGACAATTGGCGTAAGCAGTTCGGCAGCCCCAGGACCGCTCCACGCCGATTGGCGAGAACGGCCGTCTACGGGGCTAGCAGGAGATCGCGCACAGGATGCGTGCGCATCTCCTGCTTGGGGGGTGGAGCTCCGCTCCGCCTTCAGTCTCCGAGCGGGAGCCGCTCGGGAGACTGTTAGATGGCGAAACCGCCGTCTAATTACTTTGTACAGCGCTGCGATCTGCAGCAGCGCTGTACTGGGGACAGCCGTGTGACACAGCTGTCCCCCTGGGGGACTCAGAAGCGATCCGCTGTGATAGGCTGAAGCCTATCACAGCCGATCGCAGTGATTGGCTGGCCAGGGGAGGGAGGGATATAATACAAATTTTAAAAAAATTGCATTTTATTAAAAAACTAATAAAATAAATATTTACAAAACAAACACCTGGGGGGCGATCAGGCCCCACCAACAGTGAGCTTTGTTGGTGGGGGGAATCACTCATGTGCTGAGTTGTTCGGCCCTGCAGCTTGGCCTTAAAGCTGCAGTGGCCATTTTAGTAATAAATGTCCTGGTCACTAGGGGGGTTAACACCGCAGTCCTCAAGTGGTTAAGCCTCGTACACATAAACAAGGCATGTTGCCCAGCAGGGATTGGGATTCGATCCCTCGGGCGTCATTGCACAGCTGAGGCTGTATAGACGAATCGCAAGCCTGTAGGTTATGCCAGGGAGAAGGAGGAGCATGTGAGTAGCATGTCACAGTGAGTGGTGAGAACAATACTCTGGGCCAAATTGATCCACTACGCTGATCGCTGGCTGAGGTATGGGGGGGGAGGGGGCGGTAAGCTGTGCACACGCTAGATTCTTGGCGGAGTTGATTGTTATCACTCGATAAAATAATTATTGTAATCATTATGTAACGATTGGTGTCAGCGCGACCAGATTTCTCTGATTATTGGTGATCTGCAGTATCACCAATAATACAGACGCTATACCTGAATATGTGTGATCTGCAGAATCACCAATAATACTGGTATAGCCAGGACAACCAATGTAAGGGTATGTGTTTGGTGCAACAGTAATGATAGAGATACTCGCTATTCCTAGAGGAGCTGAGAGATAGGAATATATCTATATAACACAGGAATGCAAACTCCAGCAAGCTGGAGATACAGACAATAGTGAGATAGTTCACCCGAGGAGCGGGTGGAACTATGTTTAAACAAGCGTACTGATCACCCGAGGAATGGGTGATTCAGACTGTACTGTAGCCACTATCACCTGAGGGGCAGGTAGAGAGGATATTACTGTAGTGACTATTCACCTGAGGAGCAGGTGATTCAGACTGGATTGTAGCAACTGACCACCTGAGGAGCAGGTAATTCAGACTGTACTGCAGCTACAGACCACCTGAGGAGCAGGTGATACAGACTATACTGCAGCCACTGACCACCTGAGGAGCAGGTGATTCAGATAGTACTGCAGCTAGTAATCTCCTGAGAAGCAGGTGATTCAGGCAGTACTGCAGCTACCGACCACCTGAGGGGCAGGTGATTCAGATAGTACTGCAGCTAGTATTCACCAATGAAGCAGGTGATACTGGCAGAGAATCCCTCACCAGAGACTAGGCTCACTGGTGAGGATAGGAGAGTCAGACAAGCAGGTTTGGCAACGAGCGGACAGATACGGTACAGAGACAGAAAGCTAGATCAGAGTAGTGTTTCAGGCAGAGTCGGCAACTATATCAGATAGGCAAAGGTACAGGATCAGTAAGCAGAAGAGTAGTCACACTAGCAGAAGGTCATAACAAATAATACAATTCAATTAGTACTTTAAGCTATCAACAGAATCTGGCTAAGTATGGATCCCCAGCTCCAGCTGGTTCTAGCACACTTTGGGATCTGACTAGGTCTGAGTGCTAACACGTAGCATTTGCAACAGCAGACGCGGAGCAACTGAATGACCTGTCCTATATATACTGCAAGCGCTCCACAGCGCCGCTCCAGTCACTCAGCCAATCTGGAGCATAGCTGGAGTCAGCTGATCGCCTGATCAGCTGACTCCCCTTCTAGTTGCATAAAGGTCCTGTCGCTTGGCGCGCGTAGTCCTTAGTCTATGAGCAATAGAAGGACCAGTCAAAGCACCAGCGTGTAACTGCGCGGCGGAAACCGCCGGCTGTGACGCGGAGATAGCCGCCATGCCGCTTGCTGTTGCGGCTGTATCTCCGCTATCCATTACACATTATTATTTACTTGATTTATATAGCATCGACATATTACCCAGCCATGGACAATAAATAAGGTCAGTATGCCAATACTTTTGCAATGCACTGTATCTGCTACACTCACCATTCCAGTGATGGGCTCCTTCAGTCCCACGGGGTCCTCCAGTGCCGTCTGTGCACCGTTTTCCATTTCAAGGAAATCTAAAGTACGGTAATTGAAAAAAAAAAGCCAGTTTAACTTACCTGGGGCTTCTATCAGCCCCTTACGGCCAGAAAATAAAAACAAAAAACTCAAGAGTAGCAGAGTGCAGACACTAGGAGGAGGCAAAGTGGTTAGCAGATAAGCCTTCGATGCTAGCTATGATAAATGGTAAGCTTGCCTAGTATACATTCTTGACGGGCTCAGACATACCGGTACTTATGGCTTCTGGGTTCACATCTGAGCAACTTATTGCTATACACTAAAGCTCAGTGCCCAAAGAAGGGGTGTGTATAGCCTGGGGCAGGCTTAGCTGTTTCAATTAGTGTCCTACCTTATATAGGCAAGACTATACCCAACTGGTTACACAGTTTCCAACAATGAATGAAAAAAAAAAAAAAAAGATTTTATGGTGAGTACAAAAATTCCTTTTTACAAATAATGGTCCCTTCTATGAGATATTAGCACTGTTAGAGCCTGAGCCTACTAATGCAGTTGTGTGCGATTCTGTCCGCTTTTCAGCATCTGTATGATCGATATGTAACTGAACAGCGGACACAACTGCGTCAGTGGACTCAAGCCTTTAACCGCTTTCGGACGTGGTAAGTGAAATCTACGCCCTGTTTGGAGGCTGTTATTCCGGTCAGGGCGTAGATTTCACTTACAGTCACTGCGTGCTCTCACCGATCGCTTCAGTCTCTTCCCACTGCAGCTCACTTGCCCTGTTCTCAGTATGACAGCAGAGCTCCGTGAGCTAATCTCATTGGCTCACACATTGATCACAGGATCAGGAGCCAATGAAATCAGCTCCCGACCATCTCACATAGTTTTGCTGTCATAGAGATGGCAGAGTGGATGGCCGAGGCGGTGTGAACGGCGGTTGCGATGATTCAGTACAGCGATTCTTCGGTATGCACCGGTTTCTGGTCCCTAAGGGGCCAGAGACTGCTGGTACTGAAGAGGTTAAGGTCTGCACAACAACCAAGCAAATGGCATTTCCAGGAGGAAGACAGCAAAGAAACATTCCACATACCTTAGGGCCCGTTTCCACTGTACCCGGGGCAATGCGGCTACATAGCGATCCGAGAATTCAGATTTTCTTCTACTCAATGCACATCCCTAGGGATATTTATGTTTGGGATGCTTTGCTATGTTAACGTTATCTAGCTGCACTTCTTGCTTTGCAACAGTGTGTCATTTAATGTTTTAAAAAATATATATACAGAGCTAATCCCAGTCCGGATACCAAGAGTGAACTGCTGAAAGCTGAAACATCATTAAACCTTTGCATGACTGAATTAGCTGAAAAACAGATTTCCTACTCCACCTCAAAAATAATAAGCCAGACACATTTTTGGCTAAACGTCTTAGGTAGCCTGACTCCTCTTTGAAACCCATTGCACTACGCGTAGTACGTAATTAACTCTCTGCTAACCCATTTAAAATTGTTGATATTTTTCAACAAAACTTAGCAAAACTGTACAACTCCCCAGATACCGTTACTGAGGACCAAGTTGTAGCCTATCTCTCCGGTGTACCTCTCCCAGCACTCCCAGAAGGTCTGAGAGATCTCATGGACAAGGAAATCACGTTACCAGAAGTGCAACAAGGAATTAAGTCACTCACACCAAATAAACAACCTGGGCCGGATGGCTTCCGCGCTCTATGCTACAAGAAGTTCAGTGATACTTTAGCTCCCAAACTAGTTGCAGCCTTCAATAGTATTCTTAAAGGTGCCCAATTTCATGCTGATCCCGTCACTGCCACTATTTTCATGATCCCTAAACCTAACACAGATCACGCCATATGGTCTAATTTTTCGCCCAATCTCATTGATAAATATAGACACTAAATTACTTGCGAAGATTTTAGCTACACGTCTCAATTCGAAAATTACATCTTATCAGTAATGACCAAATTGGCTTTATGCCCAAACGACAGGCAGGGGACGGTGTGATACGCTTCCTGCATCTGATCCATCATACCCGTGAATCTCGACTCCCAGCAATGCTTTTATCGCTGGATATAACTAAAGCATTTGACTCGGTATCCTGGTCCTATCTTTTAGCAGTGCTCCAAAGGTGGGGTTTTGGCTCAAATTTACTAACTTGGATTAAAGTCCTTTATTCATCTCCTTTAGCAGCAGTAGCTTACAATGGATTCAAGTCTCCACTATTTCCCATATCGAGAGGAACCCGACAAGGATGCCCTTTATCCCGTCTCCTATTTGCCCTTCTTATCGAACCCTTAGCTATACTTATTTGTAACAACCCTGAGATACACGGCATCCCTCCGGGGAAAAAAAATGCATAAGATTGGACTATTTGCTGATGACCTGATAGTATGTATTTCACGTCCCACCAGATCTATTCTCACTCTTCTGAAGCTGCTGGATCATTTTGGTAGAATTTCAGGCTTATGAGTTAATCCCACTAAGTCGAAAGCCTTAAACATCTCCCTACCCTCTAATCTGATGCAAGCCTTACAAGACACCTTTGAATTTGATTGGGATCCACACAAAGGCCCATATGCAATTAACTTTTTTTCTCCTGAGTTATCAAGAGATAATTTTCATATTCTATTTAAAAGAACCTTTATGCATTTAACAATGGAAAAAGTACCTAAACGTTGGTGAAAAAGTTCTCTCAACGGTATTTTGAGTATTTTCTTGCTTGCTGGTGGTTTAAAAGTAATTTTATGACAAGGTGTGAAAATATTACCTAGGAGAAAACGCGGGAGAAAAAGTGAATTGCATATGGACCAAACTCCCTTACTTAGGGATCAACCTAACTAGTTCCTATAACACACTCTTCCAACACAATTTTTCCCCCCTTGTAAATGAGCTCACTGGACTGTTGGAGTGCTGGAAGAGGTACTCTATGTCGTGGCTGGGCAGAATTGCTGCTATAAAGATGACTCTCCTTCCTAAATTTCTATATGCTTTTAAATTGCTGCCTATTCCTCTAGCTCCTACATTTTTTAACTCTCTCCAAAAAAAAATCAAGGATTTTATATGGGAGGGGCAAGAAGCCGAGGTTCAACAAAAAATATTTATACCTCTTAAGGCCAAATGGAGGGATGGGGTTAACCAACATTAAATATTACTATAAAGCTGCACAACTGCCCTCGCTCACCAATTGGTGCTTAGAAAGTGATCAACCATCCTGGGATGAAATCGAGAACCACCTTATTTCCCCTACTAGACTAAACAATCTCCTCTGGCTAATCCCAGCTCATCACAACAATATCTCCAATCTCATTATCAGACATTTATTACACATCTGGGATAGTTGTAAATATTCCGGCCGGCTAATGTCCCCACATAGGCCCCTTGCTTCTTTCTTGGGCAATCCTTCTTTCCCAGCTGCTTTACAGTCTTCTAGTTCTTACCAATGGTGGAAACAAGCTAACTTGCATAAAATCCATGATCTGCTCACGGAAACGGGTATCAAATCATTTGCTTATCTCAAAGAAAAAGCGACACTCCGCACTTCTGAACTATTTCACTACATGCAGATTTCCCACTTTGTCAAACAACACATTTCTGACACTGAGATATCTCAAGGTAAGACATCTTTCGAGAATATCTGTGCCACTGACCCACAGTCCCCGGGAATCATCTCTCTGGTTTACAAGGAATTATCCCAAACTCAGTCGCAGAATAAACCTGACTATATAACTAAATGGGAGAACGAAATGGGCATATTAGTTGAATATACTGACCCGTCAGACATTTGGACGAATATTTCTAGAACCTCCATCAACGCAGATCTTATAGAGGTGATGTCATGATCGGTGTCAGCACGCAGAGATAATCTGATTATTGGCGATCTGCAGTATCACCAAGAATGCAGATGTATACCCGATTATTGATGATCTGCAGTATCACCGATAATCCGATATATTGCTAACCTCTGGACACCAGCAAAAGAACACAGTAAAGACAGTAATATATCAGAAAGTGTGGAAATGTCCACCACACGGCAATTCCTCAGAGGTGTGGTTACCTCTGAATGGGAACCCCGTGAGTGAGATCCTCTAACCAGGCTGAGTGAGGAATCTCGACCCCCAGCAGTAATCGTCTGCTTGGGGCAGGCGTCACGGAGAGGCAAGCCTCAGAGATAACCCTCCAGTGGGAGACGTTCCACTGAAGGGAGAAAGGTCAGACAGGCAAGGGTTCAGCAACAGAGATGACGGCGGCAGTACAAGAGCGGAAGGCAGAAGAGTAATCGGTAAACAGGCAGAGGTCGGCAACAAGGATCAGATAGGCAAAGGTACAAGATCAGCAAGAGATAGAGTAGTCAGGGATAGCCAGAGTCAAAACACAGATCAATATACAATAATATTCCTAAGCTACGGTGTGAAATCCTTAGTATCAACACCAGGGCACTGTACTAAGGTCTGAGCGCTAACACAGAAGTGTATTCACGACAGCAGACAACTTGCTACTGAGTAACAAGTCCTATTTGTAGCAAGTGAGCTGCCCTGCACCTCCCTGGAGCCCCAGCCAATCCCCAGTGGAGATGGAGTCAGCTGACTAGCCTGGTCAGCTGACTGCCCTTCTTGGGGCATAAAGATCGTGCCTCCTTGCGCGCGCGCGTTATGCGCCGGGTAAGTGCCGGCGAAAGAGACCCCACAGGAGGCAACTGCGCGGCGGAGTCCGCCGAGCATACGGACTCCGCCGACCGCACAGCCCCGCTCGGCGGCACGCCGGCGGTGAGAATCCGGGAAGCGGAGCCCGCTGCCTCATGCCTGCTGGCAGCGGGTCCGCTATCCCTCACAGTACCCCCCTCTTGAGGAGTGGACTCCGGACACTTCCCACCCGGTTTCTCTGGATGTGACTGATGAAACCTCTTCTTTAATTTCTCAGCATACATGCGATTCTCTGGTACCCAAGATCTGTCCTCCACCCCATACCCTTTCCAATGGACCAGATACTGTACGAAATTCTGTACCAGCCGGGAATCCAAAATTTTCCCAACCTCGTACTCTGTCTGGCCCTCCACTATCACTGGGGGGGGGGAGGGGGGAGAGGAATCCACATATACTGCTGGTTTCAACAAAGAAACATGGAACGATCTCCCACCTCTCATGCTGGCTGGGAGATCAATCACATATGAGACCTCATTGATCTTTTTGGCCACCGGATAAGGCCCTATGAACTTGGGCCCCAACTTGGTGGACTGTTGTCTGAGTGCCAAATGTCTTGTTGACACCCACACCATGTCTCCAGGAGAAAAGTGCCACTCAACAGACCGTCTTTTGTTGGCCTGTTTCTTTTGATTCTGGAAGGCTACTCCCAAATTCTCCTTTACTTGTCCCCAGAGTCTTTTTAAAACCTTCTGCCACTCTTCCAGGGCTGGGAAGGGAGAGGAGCACACCGGTAATGGGTAAAATTTAGGAGACCTTCCTGACACAACCTGAAAAGGGGACAAGCCCGTTAAAGCGCCTCTCAGGTTGTTGTGTGCAAACTCAGCAAAGGGTAAGAATTTAACCCATTCCGTTTGTGCATCTGCCACATAGCACCTCAGGAACTGTTCTAGTGCCTAATTAACCCTCTCGGTCTGCCCGTTGGTCTGTGGGTGATACCCAGACGAGAAGGACAGGTTCATACCCAAATTATGTCAAAAAGCCCTCCAAAATTTTGATACAAATTTGACTCCTCTATCCGATACCACATCATCCGGAATCCCATGTAATCGGAAGACGTGCTGTATGAAGAGGTCGGCTAAGTCTTGAGCTGATGGGAATTCTTTAAGAGGAACAAAGTGGGCCATCTTGCTGAACCTGTCCACGATCACCCATATCACAGTCATACCTTCCGACTTGGGAAGCTCGCCAATGAAGTCCATGGACAGGTGGGTCCATGGTTCACTTGGAACCGGCAAGGGTTGTAAGGTACCCACTGGAGCCTGGCGAGACGGTTTACTCCTGGCACACACCACACACTCTCTCACGAATTTCTTGCAATCAGAGGCCAATGAAGGCCACCAAACACACCTTGTGAGTAGATCTAGAGTGCGTGTGACCCCCGGGTGACCTGTGTTCTTATGGGCATGGAATAGCTGCATGATTTGCAAACGGAACGGGAGTGGAACAAAGAGGACCCCTTCCGGTTTCCCTTCTGGGGTATCTAGCTGGTGAGGCGCCAGTGTGACTGCCCAGTCCTCCCAGGTTTCAGTGGCTGCCAGCACCACCTTGTGTGGTACAATGCTCTCGGGGAGTATGGGCTGGGCTGTCTCCGGTTCAAAACATCTGGAGAGAGCGTCTGCTTTAATGTTCTTGGAACCTGGAGTGTACGTGATAACAAATCTAAAACGCGAGAGAAATAGGGACCAGCGGGCCTGACGAGGAGTGAGCCTCTTAGCCCCTTCAATGTACTCCAGGTTCTTATGGTCAGTATATACAGTAATGGCGTGTTCTGCACCTTCCAGCCAATGGCGCCATTCCTGGAAGGCTAACTTGATGGCCAACAGTTCCCTGTTGCCCACATCGTAGTTTCTCTCAGCAGGAGAAAACCTGCATGAGAAATATTCACAAGGATGTGTCTTGCCCTGCAGACCCGAGCGCTGAGACAGCACAGCCCCCAACCCGATCTCTGAGGCATCTACCTCTACTATGAAGGGAAGAGCGATGTTAACATGTCTCAGTATGGGTGCCGAGCAAAACAGTTTCTTCAGGGTATTGAATGCGACCTGGGCCTCCGATGACCACTGATAAGGGTCAGCCCCTTTCTTGGTTAGACTAGTCAGAGGGGCTACTACCGAAGAGAATCCCTTAATAAATCTCCGGTAGTAGTTAACAAAACCGAGGAATCTCTGAAGTGCTTTCAAGCCCATCGGTTGTGGCCACTCTAAGACAGCCGAAACCTTTTCTGGGTCCATAGAGAGCCCTGACGTTGAGATGATGTATCCTAGAAAAGGAATTTGAGTGACCTCAAAAAGGCACTTCTCTAGTTTTGCATACAATAGGTTTTGTCTCAACCTCTTCAACACATATTTGACATGCTTGCGATGTTCCATGAGGTTTGGAAAGAAAATCAATATGTCATCGAGATATACCACGACAAACTTCCCCAACACCTCCCTGAAGACCTCGTTAATCAACTCCTGGAAGACGGCCGGGGCGTTACACAACCCGAAGGGCATAACTAGATACTCGTAATGCCCGTCGGGTGTATTGAAGGCCGTCTTCCACTCGTCACGAGCTCTAATGCGCACCAGGTTGTATGCCCCACGTAGGTCCAATTTTGAAAATATAGTGGCATTGGTAATCTGGCCAAAGAGATCGTCTATCAGAGGTAATGGATAGCGATTCTTTATGGTGATCTTGTTTAGACATCGGTAGTCAATACAGGGTCTAAGGCCACCATCTTTCTTTTTAACGAAAAAAAACCCAGCCCCGGCCGGTGACTGAGAAGGGCGGATGAACCCCTTTGCCAGGTTCTCAGTAATGTACTCCTGCATTGCCTGTTTCTCCGGACCGGAAAGATTATAAAGATGACCCCTAGGAGGCATACAACCAGATCTTAGGTTGATAGGACAATCAAAACTCCGATGTGGTGGGAGTTTATCAGCGGATTTAGGACAAAATACATCCGCAAACTCAGCGTACTGTGCGGGTATCCCCTTGACCTCTACCTTGGCAGCACACATGGCAATCCTCCCCAAACAATGGGTATGGCAATATGGTGACCAGCTGAGTAACTGACCTGAGGCCCAATCTATCTGTGGGGAATGAAGCTGTAACCAGGGCATGCCAAGAATAATGGTGGAGGTTGCCATGCGCAAAACAAGAAACTGTAGACTCTCCTTATGTAGAATCCCTATCGTACATGACAACCTTGGGGTCTGAGAGAGAGGTGATCTACACTGTAGAGGAGAGTCATCTACTGCGGTGACGACTATTTGACGGTCTAAGGGCTGTAAGGGAACCCCCAGTCCTTTCACAAATTCATAATCTATAAAATTGGTTGCGGACCCAGAGTCCACAAAAGCTTCAGTACAAACAGTAAAATTCCCCCAGGAAATGGAACACGGGAGAAGTAACCGATTATTCTGATTTAGAGTTAAGTTCTGTGAGTCTAGGGTATTACCTCCAACTACACCTAGATAGCAGCGTTTCCCGATTTCCTGGGGCAATTTTGAGCAATATGACCCTGCTCTGCACAATATAGACAAAGGTTCTCTGCCCTTCTACGCTCTTTCTCGGCTTGAGTCAACCGAGAATGTCCGATTTGCATCGGTTCGTCGGTAGAAGGAGCAGGTGATGAGGACGCATGAGAAAAAACTCTCACTGCATTCCTGCCTCTCGATTGGCGCTGATAGCGCAATCTGTGGTCCGCCTGTATCGCCAAAGAAATGGCATCATCCACGGACTTGGGCTCTGGGTGTCCCAACATTAATTCAGAGACTGCATCTGATAGGCCTGACAGAAAACAGTCTAACAAGGCGTAAGACCCCCACCTAGACGACACAGCCCACTTTCTGAACTCTGCCGCGTAAACCTCAACCGTGTCTCGACCTTGCCTGAGAGTTTTAAGCTTCCTCTCGGCAGTGATCGAGGCATCCGGATCATCATAAATTATAGCCATTGCTTTGAAAAATTCCTCAACTGACGTGAGAGCTGTATCCTCGGGTGGAAGACCATATGCCCAGGTTTGCGAATCCCCGGACAATAAGGTCTTAATAAAGGTCACCCTTTGCTGCTCAGAACCTGACTGAGTAGGTCGTAACTCAAAATAAGATAAAACCCGGTTACGAAAGTTCTGGAAATCAGATCTTTGCCCTGAAAACTTTTCGGGCACTGGCATGAGGAGATCTGTGACCGGAGGGGATTGCACTGTGGCCACAGTCTTCTGCAAGACCCGTACAGACCCAGCCAACTGGTTGATCTGAGTCTGTTGTGTATTAACCACCTCGATGAGGTTATTAAGCGAGGTGGTTAGAGTCTTGATCTGACTGCGTAGTGCTTCCATACCAATGGTCTGCTGTTCTGTCATGATCGGTGTCAGCACGCAGAGAGAATCTGATTATTGGCGATTTGCAGTATCACCAAGAATGCAGATGTATACCCGATTATTGATGATCTGCAGTATCACCGATAATCCGATATATTGCTAACCTCTGGACACCAGCAAAAGAACACAGTAAAGACAGTAATATATCAGAAAGTGTGGAAATGTCCACCACACGGCAATTCCTCAGAGGTGTGGTTACCTCTGAATGGGAACCCCGTGAGTGAGATCCTCTAACCAGGCTGAGTGAGGAATCTCGACCCCCAGCAGTAATCGTCTGCTTGGGGCAGGCGTCTCGGAGAGGCAAGCCTCAGAGATAACCCTCCAGTGGGAGACGTTCCACTGAAGGGAGAAAGGTCAGACAGGCAAGGGTTCGGCAACAGAGATGACGGCGGCAGTACAGGAGCGGAAGGCAGAAGAGTAATCGGTAAACAGGCAGAGGTCGGCAACAAGGATCAGATAGGCAAAGGTACAAGATCAGCAAGAGATAGAGTAGTCAGGGATAGCCAGAGTCAAAACACAGATCAATATACAATAATATTCCTAAGCTACGGTGTGAAATCCTTAGTATCAACACCAGGGCACTGTACTAAGGTCTGAGCGCTAACACAGAAGTGTATTCACGACAGCAGACAACTTGCTACTGAGTAGCAAGTCCTATTTGTAGCAAGTGAGCTGCCCTGCACCACCCTGGAGCCCCAGCCAATCCCCAGTGGAGATGGAGTCAGCTGACTAGCCTGGTCAGCTGATTCCCTTCTTGAGGCATAAAGATCCTGCCTCCTTGTGCGCACACGCGTTATGCGGCGGGTAAGTGCCGGCGACAGAGACCCCACAGGAGGCAACTGCGCGGCGAAGTCCGCCGAGCATACGGACTCCGCCGACCGCGCAGCCCCGCTCGGCAGCACACCAGCGGTGAGAATCCGGGAAGCGGAGCCCGCTGCCTCATGCCTGCTGGCAGCGGGTCCACTATCCCTCACAGGTGAACTATAAATTACCCTTCTGTTGGTACTTAGTACCACAGAGATTAGCTAAACTTCATCCGGGACTTTCGGGAGAGTATTTCCGGGGTTGCAAAATGCCGGGTACCTTTGCCCCGAAAGATTTGGTTGAGAGTATGCACGTGGGCATCATCTCTAGTTAATGTTCCGGTCCCTAAGAATCCTCTTCACACTCTACTTCGCTGCCCATACCCCAACCTAACTTCCGCCCAAAATGAACTCATTAGAGATATATTTACTGCTACCAAACTCAAAATAGCTGCGGCCTGGAATTCCCAGTTCCTATCTTTTGACTCTATTAAATGTAGGCTGGGATACATCCTCTTTTTTTGAAAAATTGAGAGCTCGATTGAATGATACTATGAAGAAATTTCACAAGGTGTGGGATCCCCTGATTTCATACCTTGTGAACCCAGACCAAAATAGGATGTTATGCACTTGTTGAGACCAACAGTATGTCTCTGAGTCTTTTAGGCGCTTCATGTCAAGGCTGTTGATCGGATGTATTATTTCGTTCCTGTGGTTGTTCTTTCTTTTCCTCTCATTCTGTCTCTTTCCTTTTCTTTACTTCTGTTATTCCACTTTCTCCTCTTTCTCTCTTTTTCTCATAACTCCCCTCTCAAACAGCTAATTCTTACTGATGTGAAGTTACAGGAGCCTCTTACATAAGCGTTAACGAATTTATCCTTAAACCCCCCGCTTCCCTTAGACCTCTAGATACATCATAATAATCTGTACCATTTTGTATTAGATCCCAATATATTTAAGATTAATAACATGCCTGACCTGGCTGGAGGAAGGGTAATATTCGTAGTTGACAAGTTAATGGGCATGAGTGGTCTCCATCCAACCATATTTGGTTTAGTGTCCGGATGGATGACTTGCTCTACAGAGTTATTTTTACCCCCTTACCCTAATTTTTCCCTGCTGCACCTATATGCATCCCTACATCCTATCTCTTTGACTTGGTGTGATCACATTTAGTGAATAATTACCTCGATTTCGCTAACAGCTGTTATCTATCTTTTTTTCGTATGTTCTTTGCTGAGTGTTAAAACATTATGTTACACTGTTAATCTTATGGTTTTGATAACCTGTTAAAACTTTGATGATGTACCTGTACCTTAAAGTAATTTGTACTTTACTATAAACTGTACACTTATTTTACTGAAAATTCAAAAAAAAAAACGATTGAAAACAAAAAATATATATACAGAGCTGAAAGAGAATTGCTTTTTTACATCAAAAGTGAATTTCACTATAAACATACTTTTCAGTGTGACATTTACACTTTACTCACTAGATGGCAACATTTTACAGTTATTTCTATTTGTGAAAAATAACTGCCCAGGTGGTTTGCTATACTGCTATACAGTATTCAAAATCTTTAAAGAATAATTGCTGTCTTGACCCATCCACTGCCAATGCTGTTTTATGTGCAGCCTTTGTTTACTCAAAACATAGAGGGAAAAAAATAATGGCTTCAATACACAAAGGGTTTAAAAAATAAGCCTTAGTTACAGTTCATAAAAAAGTGAGTCCAGGCAGATAGTGAGATAGTGTCCAGGCAGCTATGGTATACTTGCAAAAAAGTTAAAAACAAGGAAAACAGACCAAACAAATTTCACTTAAAGCACCACACGAGACCTAAAACTATAAGGGTTGGCAAGTGTGCTCGTAGATCTTTGTATATGGATAAATGAAATGGTCACAAGAATTTCACAGTTGAATTCAGGCTTTGGAGGGTTATATGATGTTCCAGAATGTGATGACATGACTATATTTACATAAATGTTAAAAAAAAATGTATTCAAGAATAAATGTAGGACCAGATTTTTCAAAGCATTACTGACAGTTTTTCTTCTTAAACAGTTCTAACCATCAGGGGAAACAGTGCAAATCCATCCCTACATTGCCTCAGATTAAGACGTGCTTAATAGCACTTCTACATTGATTATGCAGTGCAAGCTAGATGTGATTTGTGAAGTGCCCCTCCCCCCTGCTGAATCCTTTGAAGCTGTTCTATGCTTAACCCATCCAGTGCTGGGCATTGATGCATTACAGCAGATGTATTGGTTACCCCAGCAATAGCAATTTCCCTCACACTCTGCACTTTCTGAGAAATCTTTCTAACTCATCATATTTAAGAACAGTTTAAACTGTTTGTGGATTTCTTAAAGTGGACCCAAATTAAAAATAAAAGATTTTAGAAATAAAATCTATTTTCTAAATTATAATAATAAATAGCAGCCTTTTCAGCTTGATGATGCCTAAAATATTTTTTTTTTACATTTATTGGAGGAACCCCTCCCTTCCTTTCATATTGCCGGGACACAATCCGGCAGACTGGTGGAAGAGATAAAAACAAAAACAAAACACAGGCTGCTACTGATGATGTCACAGGGGAGGTGATCTCAGCTTGTGTGAGATTTCACATAGACGATGCCCCTGTGAGGGAGGGTAGCTGATGACAAACACACCCATGATCTAAAACCTCCTACTAAGCTCAGAAGTAATGGCTGCCACCTGTATAACCCTAGTTATGAAAAGAGAAGGGTGAAAAGCATGCACTGAAATGCTCATAGGCTTGAAGGAGTGTTTATTTATCTTTGTATGTGTCAGAGTGGTGCAACTAAATATTTTGAATTAAAAAATGTTTGGTTTGGGTCCACTTTAAGATGTCTGAGAGTTCTGTATGGTTTTCTAAAAACCTTCCAATATTTTGTCTCAGAAACTCTTAAAGAGACTCTGTAACAACAAAAACCTCCCCTGGGGGGTACTCACCTCGGGTGGGAGAAGCCTCCGGATCCTAATGAGGCTTCCCACGCCGTCCTCTGTCCCACGGGGGTCTCGCTGCAGCCCTCCGAACAGCCGGCGACAGAGCCGACTGTAGCTTCAATATTTACCTTTGCTGGCTCCAGCGGGGGCGCTGTGGCGACTTTCGGCACGGAAATAGACGGAAATACCCGATCTCCGTCGGGTCCGCTCTACTGCGCAGGCGCCGGAAACTTGCGCCTGCGCAGTAGAGCAGACCCGACGGCGATCGGGTATTTCCGCCTACTTCGGCGCCGACAGCCATCAAAACGCCTGCGCAGGAGCCAGGAAGGTAAATATTGCATCATGGCTGTACGGAGGGCTACAGCGAGACCCCCGAGGGACGCAGGACAGCGTGGGAAGCCTAATTAGGATCCTGAGGCTTCCCCCACCCGAGGTGAGTACCCCCCAGGGGCCGTTTTGTCGTTACAGTTCCTCTTTAATAAATGTCCCCCTAAGAGCCTGCTGGTATCAATACAGAAGATGTATTGGTTACTTCAGCAAACCGCAATTTTCCTCACACACTGCACTGTCTGAGAAACCTTCCTAACTTCTATTTTAGAACAGTTTAAAGGATACCCGAAGTGACGTGTGACATGATGAGATAGACATGGGTATGTACAGTGCTAAGCACATAAATGACTATGCTGTGTTCCTTTTTTTTTTTCCTTTGCCTGAAAGAGTTAAGCATCAGGTATGCAAGTGAAAGTTTCTGTCTGGGTCAGACTATACCGTGACCTTCACTGATAAGGAATTACAACCATAAAACACTTTCCTGGCAGTAAATGGCATCTGAGAGCAGGAAAGAGATAAAACCAATCGATTGTACATAGACTTTAGCTCTGGTATACCTTAATGAATGTGTCATTGAGCAGAGACAATGAAACCGTAAGAACTTAAAAACATGATTTAAATATAAAATAAAACTGCAGAATATAAAAAAAAGAGTCATTTTTAGGAGGAGGAGGAAACATACAATTGAATGTCTCATCAGTTTATTTTCACATCGGATGTCCTATAACCATTTATGTACCGTTACCATTACCATTGTAATCTTCACGTCCAGGGGGCTGCTGCAGTGCTGCTGCAGCCCACCGGTAGCCCAGAGATCAATTAATGGGAACATGGTTCCCATTCATTGATCTAAGTCCCCAGCAGAAAAAACAACGGCTTCTCATTAGAGGCCGCAGTCTTTCTGCAAAAAAAAGGTTCCCGTCCTCTTAGTGCTTCCTGGAAGCGAGTTCTCGCTTCCAGAACGAAAAAAAAACAAATCTCACTGTGGCCATCTTGTGGCCAAATAGTAAAACTACATCTACATGCATTTTTTAATAAAATAAACCCACATTGTTACATTTAAAATTAACTGTTTAACTCCCACACCAAAAATTACCCAAATAAAATTTTGAATGAAAAAAAAATACAATAAAAAAAAAACAAACATAAATAGTTACCTAAGGGTCTGAACTTTTTAAATATGCATGTGAAGAGGGTATATTACGAACATTTTTATTATTATAATTATAAGCTTGTAAATAGTGATGGACGCAAAACTGAAAAAATGCACCTTTATTTCCAAATAAAATATTGGCACCATACATTGTGATAGGGACAAAATTTAAATGGTGTAATAACCGAGACAAATGGGCAAATAAAATACATAGGTTTTAATTATGATAGCATATTTATATATTATTATTATTTTAAAGCTGTAATGGCCGAAAACTGAGAAATAGTGATTTTTTTTCCATATTTTCCTAATAATAATTCTTAGTAAAATGTACCACCTAAAGAAAGCCTAATTGGTGGCGGAAAAAACAAGATATAGATCAATTCATTGTGATAAGTAGTGATAACGTTATTGGCGAATTAATGGGAGGTGAAAATTGCTCTGTTGCATAAGGTGAAAAATCCCTGCGGGCTGAAATGGTTAAGATGTCTGAGACAGTTCTGCTTGGATCTCTGAAAACCTACGAATATTTTGCCTCAGATACTCTTGATAAATGAGTTGTATCCTCTGCCCTTCCATTGCACTGCCCACCGCTCTGCAAATAGGGGGAGCACTCGTGGAGGCCTGGCCTCCTTCCCCTGCCTGCCGCTGCTGCTTCGCCTTCTCCACCCGCACAACCTGCTACCTCACCTCCATCCACCCTGGGGAGCCCCTATGGACTCTAGGGCCCAGAGGCAATTACCCCCCCCCCCCTTGCCTGCATTGTAGCTCCAGCCCTGCCCCACAGATCCTTGTTCACGAAAAAAATAAGACATCCCCTGAAAATAAGCCCTAATACATCTGTTAGAGCAAAAATTAATATAAGACTCTGTCCCATATGCAATTAACTCTTTCTCCAGAGTTTTCTTCTTGGAGATAATTTTTCATCTTCTCTTTAAAATAACTTTTCAGCATTTTGCAATTGAAAAATGTGCAAAAAGTAGGTGAAAACTACTGTCAAAATTATTCTGAGTATTTTCTTGCTTGCTGGTGGTTTAAAGGGCATTTTATTGATGTGGTGTGAAAATTTTAACTAGTAGAAAACTCAGGAGAAAAAGTTAATTGTATATGGATCACTGTCTTATTTCAAGGAAACAGTAGCTGCTGGCTTTCACCAGACCATCCTGGAAGGGTTCATGGACTGTAGTGAACAGAAGACTACTTTGCTGCAAGTGACTGCCAGTTTGTGGCACCGGGATTGCCTAACTAGTGACAGGCAGAACTGGTGAGGTTGAAATGGGACAAGCAAGTAGAATTAAGCCACCCAAGGCAGACTAGTGAAGGAAGGTGTTTGATGAAGTTAACCTCCCTGGAGTTCTTATTATATGCGGCGCACGGCCGCGGGAGCGTTTTTCAACCTATTTTTTTTTTCATGTAGCTAGCCTAGCGCTAGCTACATGATTCCCCCCTCCCTGCGGCATCCCCCTACCTCTTCCGATCGCCGCCGGCGATCATACCCATCAGGAAATCCCGTTCTCAATGGGATTTCCTGCTGGGCTTCCCCCGTCGCCATGGCGAGGAACGGAATGATTTCATCGACGTCGTGACGTCACAGGGAGTCCCGATCCACCCCATAGCGCAGCCTGGCGGTGATTGGCTGAGCTGCACAAGGGGTCTGCGGGGGGGTCCTCTTTAGCGGCAGGTATCGGCGGCGATCAAAAAAACACGCAGCTAGTAAAGTGCTCGCTGCGTGTTTCAAAAAAAAATTATTCAAATCAGCCCACCAGGGCCCGAGCAATCCACTGAGGCGTTACTGGACGAGCTGAGCTCGTCCGGAACGCCCAGGTGGTTAAAGGAAGCTCAAGGTGGAGTGAAAAGTTGGCTTTTACTTATCTGGAGCTTCTTCCAGCCTCCTGTATTCTCGAAGGTCTATTAGTGTCCTTACAGTCCCCTTTGTCATCCGCACTACTGCGCAGATTGCCTAAACTTGAAATTATGCATGTGCAGAGTGCTTCCAACTATGGAGCCCACTGGTCTATAAAAATGAATATGTATTGGTTGGCTGGAAACTGCTTACTTCTACAATGAAGAGACTGCTAAGCTATAGTATGCAGTGAATTCTAGGAATACAACTTGAAACCTACCTGAACTCATTTAACCTCCTGGACTCAGCCCTCTCCTTTACCCCCACATCCAAACTGTACCGTAGCTAGGGCCTGCAATTTCCATTTACGCAACATCTTCAATATCCGGCCTTTCCTGACCCTAGACACTGCCAAACTCCTTGTCCATGCCCTCATCATCTCCCACCTGGACTACTGCAACTCCCTCCCGTCAGGTCTTCCTCAAAACAGCATCAACCCCATACAATCCATCATGAATGCAGCAGCCAGTCTAATCTACTCCTCTCACCGGTCTGTCTCCACGACTCCCCTATGCAAATCCCTTCACTGGCTTCCAATTCGCTTTAGAAACAGCTTTGAGATCCTATGTTTCGCATACAAATCTATACACAAGTCCTGCCCAACCTACATCTCTGACCTGGTCAGCAGATACACACCTGGCCACCCACTTCGCTCCTCCAACACCCTCCTCCTATCCACCCCATGCATCTCACACTCCCATGCACGACTACAGGACTTCACTAGAGCTGCCCCCATCCTGTGGAACTCTCTCCCACTGCCCGTCAGGGTTGCCCCCACCATCAATACCTTCAAAAAAGCACTCAAAACTCACTTCTTCAAAGAGGCCTACCTTAACTCAACACTGCCCAAACCCTCTCTGCCAAAAACTTCTTGATGCACCCCCTCCTTTTGTGTCACCAACCCCTCCCTCTAGATTGTAAGCTTTTGGCAGGGCCCTCTCCCCTTTTGTATCATACATGACTGTGTGCACTTTACCCAGAATTATGGGAACTTGTATTTTACCACTACCACTCCAGTGTATGATTTGGCATTGTATTACTATCTGCATTGTGTTGTGTATCTTATTGCTTATACCTGTGTTGTTGTATCCATTGTCTATTACCTGTATTGTGCTGTCACCCCTGTTATCATTGTCTGTAATCCTATTTATTGTACAGTGCTGCGTAATATGTTGGCACTATATAAATCCAATAAATAATAATAACCAAAGTTAACAAAAACAGTAAAGACTTAATTAGCAGCAGGCTCAGTTGCCCTCTGTGCAAACTGTTCACACTTCTAGAGGTAGTGTAAGCACAAATCCATCTGTAGTCATTCTTCTGCAATGCTGAAACAAATCAAGAAGGTAGTCATGCTCACTTAGCTGCACAAGTCCGGTAGGTGTCCATGGGTGCATCAACATATCAGGCCGTGATCCTATTTGGGGGGCTGCAAACGGACATGCAAGGCGAAGGTACAAACACTAGTGTGAACGTCTGTATACACATTTCAAATGACCGACTTAATCCTTGGGAAAACCACTCATCAGCTACTGTATTATTGCAGCTGGATACTTTGTGTGTTATTCCGTTTGACGTAGGGCCTACCATTGTCCATCTGATGCTATTCCCAGTCTGTCCAAGTACTCATCTTGTTGCCAACGTCTGCTTTGTATAGATGAGGACACATAGGAGATGTCCATGTCCTCGTCTTCCAGAGGTTCAGTCTGATGAAGGACGTCCTCCCCGTAGAGTTTACAGACTAAGACAAAGATGGCTGCCTCAGCAGCCTGGAACAAGGTCTGCAGTAATGGGAAAATGTACATGCTGCCTATGAGGCTGCAGGCACTGTGAATGAAGCCCTTTCCGCTCCACCCCATCCTGACAGTCTGATTTACACCAGTACACCCTTGCTATTGGCCACAGCGACGGAAATCGGAGAGAGGAGAAGGGACTTCTTATTACCCTGTATGGGAGATATGCTTGAAAAACATTTGCATCTTGTAAGTGCAATTTTTATCCTTTTTTAATGAAAATAAAACGCTAATGCTCCATAGAGCGCTCCTCTTTTATCTTGCTTTGTATTACTACTTGCCTTGTTGCAGAACTCCACCTGTCCTGGGGGGTGGGGGGAATGGTTATTAAAGCTCACTTTAGGGCCACAACTGACTACATAGTTGTGACTTTAGGGTCACAACTACGTAGTGCACAGAGCACTCCAGGCCACGGGCAGTCCCTGGGCATTGCTTACCGAGGGGACATTAGAACATAACAGGGGGGCGGAGTAGAACAGGGGCATCGGTGGGCAAGAGGAGAGCCTCCTACACATGCCTGCTCCCACCGTTATTATATTTTGAACAGTGCTAAGGTATCCTTTAGCATATGGTGACAAAATCTGAAGCTTCTGAGTTGGAGGATTTGGTAGAAGAATCTCGGAGAGGGGCTGCTGTTGTTCTGTTATCATAGGAGTAGGCATAGACTGAACTCCAGGCCTGTTCTCAGCTATATCTCAGTGTTCCAGCTTGGTGCTTTGTCACATCTCATTCAGCCTTCCAACCTGTTTCATTTTGCTTCTCCTTCTGCCTTTGTACCAGTTTCTACCATCTATCTCTTGTCAGCTGTTATCAGTGGGCTGAGTCACACTGCACTGTTCTCTCTAGAATATTGATTGTTTGGAATATGCTTGATGCACAAACATACAGTTTCCATCACTGTCAACATTTTTTTCTTGCAAATAATGAAAATTTAGCAGAATAACTTAAATACATGTTTTTGTTCACTTTCTGATTCATCATATTTTTAGTTTTCGAAGAAGAAATAGAAAAGAGAGATTTTCCCTTCTTTGTTGTGGTTTCTACCCCTGTTGGGTATGGGTATAATTGAAATTATTTTGCATGGGAGTGCATACAACAATTACAATCTTATATGTTCATACTCTTTTCCAATCTCATTTACCTGAAACAATATTTAAGCAGTACTTCTGCTTTTCCAAAGCACAACAGCTTATAGTTTTTCACTAAAACAATCCAGAGCTCACATATTTGTGTGGCATAGTGAAGAAATTTCTTATTGCAAAAATCAGTAAAAACATTATCATTAGTGCTAGTGATGGAATTTGCCATGAAATGGATTTACCAGCTAGCCATTTGGCATCATTGCAGCGAACTCCATTCCTGTTGGCCAACTTTCTTCTTTTTTTTTTTTTCTTTTTCTTTTTTTTTTACAGTTAAAGGGAACCTGAAGTCAGAATGATATGGAGGCTGACACATTTATTTAATTTTAAACAATACTGGTAACCTGGATGTCCAGTTAATCCTCTGCCTCTAATGCCGGGCATATGTTTTATGCGCCGGATTGAGCCAGCTGCTCGATGCCGGCACATCCCCGCTCGTCCGCGCGTCCCTGCAGATCGATTGCCACTCGTCCTCGCTGGCGCTTCCTTATCACCCTTCGATTCCCTGCCATTGTCCACCGGCGGGAATCGAGCGGGCGGGGGCCGAGTGGCATGATCGGGCCAGCTGAATATTATCAGCTAGCCGGATCAGCTGGTCGATACACGGTACAGAAACGTATCGTGTATCCCTAGCATAATACTTTTAGCCACAGACCCTTAACAAGCAGTTCAGACGTTTCTAATAAAAGTCTGACTAGATTAGCTGCAAGCTTGTTTAAGGTGTGTGATTCAAATATACAGAAGCCAAAGAGATAATCAGGAAGCCAGGCAACTGTTATTGTTTAAAAGTCAATAAATATGTCAATCTCCGTTTGCCTCTAACTGTAGGTTCCCTTTAAAGCATTAGTAAGTGGACTCTTAACGTGGACCTGAGTTGAAACTAAACTGATTGTATCTATCCTCTCCCTTCTAAATATTACTTTTTAAGATATCCCACAGGTTACAATGTAGATTTTTTTTGGCACTGCTCAATGACACAGCCTTTCAAGTGTCCCAGAACTAAAATATATGAACTGTTGACCTTTTTAATCTCTTCCCTGCGCTCAGAAGTCAGGCAAGAGTTTTATGGGTGGACTTCCTTATCAGAGGATTATACTATAGTCAGACTAGCTCCCGACTAGAAAGAAACTGTCACTTTCATATCTTAATGTTTAAAGTTTAACTGTACTGAAAATAACTTAAAGTGTGCTTGAGATCTGAGATTAATAAAAAAAATATACATACCTGGGGTTCATCCAGCCCCATTCAGGCTCAATGATGCCTCGCCTTCCTCCTTCCCTTTTTGGATTCTCTAAAATTTGGCCCGGTAACTCGGCCAGTCAGCGCAAGCGCAGTCTGCCTGCATGCACTCCTCCATCACAGGGAGCATTTTGTGCATGCTCCCGGCAGCAGGTGCACAATAGGGGCAAGCACAGTTCCCCCTGACTGGCATAATTACAGGGCCAAATTACGAAAGAATCCAGAAGGGGAAGGAGGACGGTGAGGGATCATAGAGCCTAAACGGGGTGTAAGGCTTGGTGGTGTATTCTCCACAGTCAGCATGCAACGCATGAGCTGGCGTGGAGGAGGTACACACACTAGCACCAGGAAACAGGCTATCCCTAGTATAGTGGAGGGGAGGACTGACTCCAAAAGGAGATTGTGGCGCACAGAGCCGGTGCAGATCTGACAGCCACAAACAATGCTTTCGTTATAACGTCTCAGCGCAAAGTAGCGCTGAGCGCACAAACCAGAACTGAGGAGATCAGGACAGGTAGACAGAATGAACGCTTGCTAGCTAGCGGCTACTTAGCGACAGCAAGCGTCCAAAACCAGACAGACTGGAATGAGGCAGCCAATGCGATGCGGCGATGGCGTGCCTCACAAAGACAGGACAGGACAGTCAGAAAATAGCAGGATTAAGATAGATGAACGTAACACAGATAAATATACAATAAGTATGTTTTCCTAGCATATTACAATTACAGCTATCAATGAAACTATTTGTAACTTCTGACTAACATATGTATATATCGGCAATGAACCGATATATGACATAAGCAGGAACGCTGACTAAGACTGGAGTAATACAGGGGACAGGACTCAGAAGGATTCGCTATCTCTTCGCAGAGATGAACGCAATCCACCAACAGTAACAGAACAGGATTCAGAAGGATTCGTTATCTCTTCGCAGAGATGAACGCAATCCACAAACGGTAACAGGACAGGATTCAGAAGGATTCGCTATCTCTTCGCAGAGATGAACGCAATCCACAAACAGAACCAGGAGCAGGGTAACTACCTCAGCACGGGTGGTCACGGTACGCGCAACCTACCAAAACGTGCTGGAAGGCTGACTAACTGCACACAGGATATAAACAGTTCGTGTACGTATACATCAGCGACACTGATGTATTAACGTATCACAAATACAAGGAAAATAATAAACGTGCTGGTATGCATATATATTGGCAATGAACCAATATATGATGCAAAGACCAGCAAAGTATCTTTAACAAGAAACACGATCGGGGGCTAAAGCGACAGCAAGGCAGGCTTAAGCTGAAGCTATGAAAACCCAAGGAAACCCTGCAGGAAGCAGATCTTTATACTGAGGTCATCCAATGGGAGCAGACATGCAGATTCCCACACAGGTGAATGATAATCAGTCACAAGCTGACAGCAGGGAAAGACAGACAAAGCTATGCAACTTGCATGGAAATAGATCAGAACTGCCTGAGCTGCAGCACTACTTCCAGCAATAGCTGCTGCAGCAGCGATCATTACAGTACCCCCGCCTTTAAAAGTGGATTCCAGACGCTTTTCAAAACTGAAATTTCCAACAAAACAGTCTGACTGATAATTCATGATGACCGGGACAGCCCGGCAAGACCGAATTCCAGAATCAGTCCCCACAAGACTGGACCCATCAGAACCAGAACCTACAGAACCATGCCCATCAGTACTACAAGCCCCAGTGTAACACCCATCAGAACCATGATTTCCAGAAGAAGGCCCTCCGAAACTCCCTGAGCGATACCCACCGCCTTCCAGGAACCGTTCAGAAACGCCAAAGCCTTTGCAATGCCCACCGGTACTGTCTTTACCAACACAAAACCCACTGTTGAACCAGTCCAAGGCACCAGGACAAGTTTTCTCAGAGACCTCCCAGAACACCTTGAAGCTCCAAAGAGATCCCCATAGGTCAGAATGCCCTTTAGGCTCACATGGAGAACTATCAAGAACCCCTATGGAACCTAGGGCAATTCCCGAGTCAGGGCCACAAGGACAAACATCAATATCAGGGCTTTCAGGGACCAGAACCATCTCTGGGCATGCAGGCAGACTGGCAACATCAGAACATGTTCCCACTAAGGAAGCATCAGAGCACGCTAACACCTTAAACACACTTGGGCATTCTGGCACACAAAGAACATCTGGGCACACTGGCACAAGAGAAACCTCTGGGCATGTCAAGGAACTGTGAGCCTCAGGGTCAGCCAAGACAGGACCAAAACCAGGACTGGCCAAAAAAAAATCATCATGACTAGACTTCGCAACTACTGGATTTTTACACGAGAATGCAGGATCAGACTTAGATGTCGCTGATTCCAGCAAAGTCAGTAACAAATCAGATTCAGGGGCACTAACAAGACAGGACAAATCTTCTGATGTATGCACTGAACCAGATAGGGACTCCACAACTACCTCTGGGCTGGACAGAGACTCATCTAATACACTGGATTGGAGCTCATGAGGCGCTGCAGAACAAGTCAGCATTGCAGCAGCCCCCACTGGACTAGGCAAAACTGAGGAATTCCCTGGACAGGAAGGGGACTCTGGAATCTCTGCCACAGCGGCCAGAGAACCAGAATCTTTCAGGATACAGGGCTGGGTTTCAGGAACACACATCAGACCGGACTGAAATTCTGAGATTTCTATTTTGACCAGAGAATCAGAATTATCCATGTTACAGGGCAAGACTTCTGAAACATTCAGAGGACAGGGCTGGAGTTCCTCGGCTGTTACAACACTGGAGAGGGACTCAACATTGGTTAAATCAGACTGTGTACATGGCAAGGTATCTGACACAATTGCTGACGAGGACAATATTTCAATGGCTTCTGCTTTGCTGGGCAGAAATTCATCAAGTTTTATTAGAGCAGACTGTAATTCCAAAACAGCTGCTAGACAAGTGAATATTACTGCAACACCAACTGAGGTAAGCAGTGCTTCAGCCTCCTCTGCTAGAGGGTTTAAAGTATCCAAAGTACTGGGTGAAGCATAAGACTCTGCGACCACAGCTTCACTGGACAGGATCACTGAACAGTCCATATTGCAGGGCAAAACCATGGAAGCACCTGCTGGACAGCTTAATGATTCTGTGACCTGAGTTTCATTGGAGAGATCTACTGCACAATTCATGGTACAGGGCAAATTTATTGGAAAATTTTCTGAACAAGGTAATAATTCTGCGATTTCAGGTTCACATAGCAGATGCTCTGAGCTATTCACGAAACTAGAGCGAGGTGTAGAAACAGGAAGATCAAGACACAATGTTTGCGCATCTGAATCACCATTCATTTGTAAAATTGGAAAATTCAGATGCTGGGGTTCTGAGTTTACTAGACAGGATTGCTGGGACTCGGAAACTGATGTAGTGCATCTATTGGCATCTGCTGGATCAGACAGGAGTTGAACTTTATTAACACAGGTAATTTCTGCAGAAGTGTTTGCAGAGACAGGCAAGATTTTTCTGGTGTCTGTTTCACTAAACAAAGAGTCATGAGTACTGGCTAGGCTGGACTCGGAAGTCAGCAGGACCTCTGGATTCTCTGCTGAGAAATTTGCGCAGGGCAAGGTTAAGAATGTATCAGTGGCTTCTGTTTTACTGGGAAGTAACACTGAGTTATCCATGGTACAGGGTGGAATTGCAGGAACTTCAATTTCACACAAAAAGAGCTCCGAATCACCTGCTGAATCAGCCCAAGGTGCTGAAGCAGGCGGGTCAGAACGCCAAATTTGCGAATTCGGAGTCACATAAAAATCATCCAAAATCAGTTCCCACACATCAATCAAGGGAGCCACACAGTCATACCTACACACACCAGCCTCTATTAGGTTATAGGCTGACTTAATGCATGCGTTCAATACCATTTCACTTTTTGCACTGTAAAATTGACAAAATGAACTTGAATCATTCTTCCATTCACAGACCAGGGCTTCCATCTCTCCCCTCTCGAATGGAGGATCCCATGCATACTTAACAGCGAAACATTTAGGCTGATCACAGTCTGCAGATATGATTGTGGCAGGCACATGTATAGGGTTAATTAGCAGGTGATTGGCAGATTCCTTATTCTTAAGAATATCCAATACCTGTAGCAAGTGTTGAACTGTAGTGTATGCAAACTTCCCTTGGTTCACAAATAAGTTGATTTGTTCAATACTCTGTAATATCTCATCATAATCATACTCAGATAATTCTTTTAAACAAAAATCTTTATTTTCCCTAGCCAGGGAGGAAAGTTCATTAGTAGTTTCATAAGTCCATTTAACTCCCCTGAAAGACAATTGCATTTCATTATCTGTTAATGGCAGAATCTCATTATAGGTCTCAGTCGCTAAGGATAACGATTCTGCAGATTGGACACGTTTCTTAGAACGTTTGCGTTTTGCCTTTGACCTTGCGGTTTTTGGTGATTTATTCAAAGCTGCAGGAAAATTATCAGTAACACTTTCTGCTTGCTGCTCATTCTTGCAAGCAATTGAAGGAGCAGCTGATTGGCCTGCTGCCAGGAGTTCATTAAGAGGAAAAGGCAATGGATCTATGCGCAACCAGTTATGGATCACAAACGCTAGAAATTCCAGCGGTCTATCTTTCAAATCGGAATGATTGAGAACATCAAATGCCCACTGGAATAATTCCCCTTTAAACAAAATATAACTTAGTTGGAGTGCCCAGGTTGAAACAGGAGTCGCTTGGAGATCAGGATTGGTCAGGAACCTGGCACATTCAGAGAAAAACTCATTTTCTGTTTCAGAGCTAAGTTCTTCAAATTTCTTAAAGGAACAGGAACCATAATTAACAGTGTCATACTTTCTGGGAATCCCCCCCACAATGGGGATTGGTAATGGGGTTTTCATAATGTAAGGCTTGGTGGTGTATTCTCCACAGTCAGCATGCAACGCATGAGCTGGCGTGGAGGAGGTACACACACTAGCACCAGGAAACAGGCTATCCCTAGTATAGTGGAGGGGAGGACTGACTCCAAAAGGAGATTGTGGCGCACAGAGCCGGTGCAGATCTGACAGCCACAAACAATGCTTTCGTTATAACGTCTCAGCGCAAAGTAGCGCTGAGCGCACAAACCAGAACTGAGGAGATCAGGACAGGTAGACAGAATGAACGCTTGCTAGCTAGCGGCTACTTAGCGACAGCAAGCGTCCAAAACCAGACAGACTGGAATGAGGCAGCCAATGCGATGCGGCGATGGCGTGCCTCACAAAGACAGGACAGGACAGTCAGAAAATAGCAGGATTAAGATAGATGAACGTAACACAGATAAATATACAATAAGTATGTTTTCCTAGCATATTACAATTACAGCTATCAATGAAACTATTTGTAACTTCTGACTAACATATGTATATATCGGCAATGAACCGATATATGACATAAGCAGGAACGCTGACTAAGACTGGAGTAATACAGGGGACAGGACTCAGAAGGATTCGCTATCTCTTCGCAGAGATGAACGCAATCCACCAACAGTAACAGAACAGGATTCAGAAGGATTCGTTATCTCTTCGCAGAGATGAACGCAATCCACAAACGGTAACAGGACAGGATTCAGAAGGATTCGCTATCTCTTCGCAGAGATGAACGCAATCCACAAACAGAACCAGGAGCAGGGTAACTACCTCAGCACGGGTGGTCACGGTACGCGCAACCTACCAAAACGTGCTGGAAGGCTGACTAACTGCACACAGGATATAAACAGTTCGTGTACGTATACATCAGCGACACTGATGTATTAACGTATCACAAATACAAGGAAAATAATAAACGTGCTGGTATGCATATATATTGGCAATGAACCAATATATGATGCAAAGACCAGCAAAGTATCTTTAACAAGAAACACGATCGGGGGCTAAAGCGACAGCAAGGCAGGCTTAAGCTGAAGCTATGAAAACCCAAGGAAACCCTGCAGGAAGCAGATCTTTATACTGAGGTCATCCAATGGGAGCAGACATGCAGATTCCCACACAGGTGAATGATAATCAGTCACAAGCTGACAGCAGGGAAAGACAGACAAAGCTATGCAACTTGCATGGAAATAGATCAGAACTGCCTGAGCTGCAGCACTACTTCCAGCAATAGCTGCTGCAGCAGCGATCATTACACGGGGTTGGAGAAATTTTACAATATTACTTTATAAATTATTTAGTTAGTGTTTGCCCATTGTAAAATCTTCCTTCACCTTTTCTCTCCGATTTATATTCTGAAACTTTTTAAGGGACTGAGAGCTTAGAGGATTCCACTGTTTAAAGAAAAACATAAAAAGCCAGTTAGGAATTTGCAAAAACACATATAGATAAGCCACAATGCATCTGGAACAATGTACTTGAAACAGATGAAAAAAATATGAAGCCTCTTGGCAAGTTAAATCAGCTTTCTTTCTATCCACAGAAAGGAATGAAGCTTTCAAAGAAATGAACTCCATAGCCACATGAAGCTGGATAAGTTATGTTTATGGCCGCTTGCCATATCTGGCATTGGTGGCCTTTAGTCTGTACAGGGAACAATGATATTTCAAGCCTACGTAGCCATTCTTCAGTGAAAAGCACTTTCCAGTGCCAGAAAGATGTCTTAGCTACAGGTCATGGATCTTCCAACAGGATAACAACACATAGGCTTTAATTCACGAAGCTTTATCAAACACTTTATCGAACTTTTGATAATTTACCTCATGGGTAAAATCAAATTTTGAATTCACTAAGGTGTTTTAGATCTATTGAACGTTTTATCGATAAAACATTCGATAAATATATAACACCTTAGTGAATTCAAAATTAGATTTTACTCATGAGGTAAATTATCAAACTTTCCATGAAGTGTTTGATAAAGCTTAGTGAATTAAGGCCATAGCCTACAGCATCCAAAAATAGAACTATTCTGAAGTGGCCTTTCATGAGCCCTGTCAAACGTCTGGGCTAAGTTTACAGTGATTGTACTGCAACAGTATCTCCTTTGCCTCAGAAATTGTGTTCCTTTTTTAATGGAATGGCAATGGGCACAACAGTGGATAAGTTGCTATTACATTGAATTGCAGAACAACGGAGCGGCAATGGAAATGCTGCCCCACCAGTGTGTAAAACTATTATTATGGAAAAAACGGAATTGTGAAGTTTGGAGAAAGCATCCTTCAAACCTGACAGTCTGACACAGTTGGATCAGTTTGCTTAGGAAGAGTGGGCCAGACCATCTATTGACAGGTGTAAAAGTCTTACTGGGCCCGAAGCATAGGAAAGCACCGCCGTAACTCTTTTAGCGCCATGCCTGTTATCGGGAAAACCTTTGCGTTGTTATGCTAACACGTGACGTAAGGTGCTAATAGAGTAATAGGCGGTGCTCTCCTGGTGTTAAAACCGTTTAAATACTACCTACGCACTGTAATATTACCACCCTTTTGTGCATGAAGCCCAAAGAGAGCTACTGGGCTTGTTTCCTTGAATCAATTGCTACTACAAGGTAGTGCAACAAAACTTCAAGAGTTTAATTCATATATATATATATATATATATATATATATATATATATATATATATATATATATATATATATATATATATATACACAGTGGGATGCAAACGTTTTGGCAACCTTGTTAATCGGCATGATTTTCCTGTATAAATCGTTGGTTGTTACGATGTTGAAATGTTGGTTAAATATATATTATAGGAGACACATTGTAACGGTCGTGTTGTGCGCTGACACGGCGGAAATCCTCCACAAGCGTATATTTGCAGGCACCCAGCAAAAGGTGCTACGCACCCGTAGAGGGAAAATTCCTGTCGGCAGATGGCGCTGGGGAGTGCAGAGGAACCAATCCTCTGCACCTCCACAAATGCCAGACAGGAATTGTACGAAGCGCAGAACACAATCGCAAGAGAGGCAATTGCAAATGAGACGAGCAAAGGGACAGGTTGTATGTGTGTGCGCCAACCCAGTCGCCACCCCGCGACAGTGCACACACAACAGCAGATATGAAATAGGAACGCGATCGCGAGAGGTGCGATCGCCAGACGTGACACAAGGCTACAGCAAGGCGGAGCACGAGAGTAGCAAAGGCACAGCAAATAATACAATGAGGAGATATGGAAAATAACAAACGCTAGCTAACCGCGAACACCGCACTCATTCGCAACAGTGCACGCGGTTATGCGCGGTCTCCACGTGATAAGCACAATAGAGACAAGCACGCCTAACTTACCATCGACAGACAAACATGAAACAGAGGACGCGAACGCTTGCTTAACAGTTACCTCACCGAGCCTCCAGCAAGCGGTCGTAGCAGACAAGACAGACACACGAAAACAGGGACAAGCAAGAGATAGGATCCACAGCACTAGCGAAAGTGGCTAGCGCGACCCAGGTACAGAGTAGCAGAACAGAAGGATCCACAGCACTAGCGAAAAGTGGCTAGCGCGATCCCAGGAGACAGAACAGAAGGATCCCCAGCGCTAGCGAAAAGTGGCTAGCGCGATCCCAGGAGACAGAACAGAAGAGATAGCTGGTAGCAACCGCTGCACCAGCTATACTCCAAGAACAGAGATCAGAACCATTTCCTGTCGACCACCGCTGGGACAGGACAATAGCAACAGAACAAACAAACAGATAAACAATCCAAGCATTGTGGGAAAGACATAGTACTTATAGTACATGCCTCCAATGAATGTGGCCAGGCAATTTGCATGACAACGTATGCAAATTCCTCAGCAAGCACAAGCTGCAAAACTGACAGAAGCTCTTCTTTCCAGAGTCCTGCAGCATGCAAACCTACACAATGGTCAAAAAGCTGCCTGCCTGCACAGGCAGCTGAGCAAATCATCACAGTACCCCCCCCCCCCCTCCAGGGTCGAATTCCAGACGACCCTCAAAAGTGCTATTAGCAACAGACTCAAACTGAAGACTCATGAAGGTCGGGACAGCCCGACAAAGTCCAATTCCAGAGTCAGTCCACCCGAAACCGACCTCATCGGAAACAGAAGCCACCGAATCATGCCCATCAACACTACAAGTCTCAGCGTAACACCCATCAGGACTGTGGATACCAGAGAAGAAGCCACCGAAACCCTCCAGACAATACCCACCACCTTCCAAGGAGCGTCCAAAAATACCAAATCTGCCACAAAACCTGTTCGAAGTGTCCCGGCTTACAACACAAAAGCCACCGTTGATCTTATCCAGGGTACCAAGCAAAATTTCTCCCGGAATCTCCCAGAACCTTTTGAAGCTCCACAGAGATCCCAAGAGGGCAGAACAATCACGAGGCTCACATGGAGAACTATCAAGAACCCCTATGGAACCAATGACAATTCCAGACTCAGAATTACGAGGACACCCATCAAGATCAAGACTTTCAGGGACCACTTCTGGGCATGCAAGCAGGCAGGCTAAATCAGAACATGTCTCCACCGAGGAAGCATCTGAGTATGCTGGTAACCGAGGCACACTTGGGCTTTCTGGATCACAGAGCACATTGGGGTACACCAGCACAGGAGAAACCTCAGGACATGTTGGGGAACTGCCAACCTCAGAGTCCGACACGAGGAAACCAAAACCAGGACCGGGCAGAAAATCATCACGAGCGATGGTCTCAAGCACTGGACTTTCAAAAGAAGACTCGGATTCAAATTCGGAAATTTCTGTGACTGCAATATCATCATTGACTACACATGACTGAAGCTCCACCAGAGCTGAAAAGGTAGCCAGTAAGGCAGCAATGCCTACGGAAGAGGGCAACTCCTCAGAAGGACTTGGGGGGCAGGAGACATCTCCTACAAGTTCTGCACCCTTTGGGAGAAACTCGGAGACCTCCAGAACATCAAACAAGACCTCAGGAACATCATTTTTAAAGTTTTCTAAGAAGGATTCTGTACTATCCATGTTACAGGTGTGAAGTTTAGAGGGGGTCGCAGCCAGCACGCAGTACACAGATGTATAAAACAAAGTCCGTTTATTGTGCAGTAGAAATAAACAGCTTCAGTTCAGCAGTAATAAGTGGAAAATAACAGTTCAGCTTACTTCAGCTTGGTAAGATAAAGTCCAGCAGGTTCAAACAAAGTTCAGTTTTTCATCAGGCCAACACCATACAAACAACAGAGCAGGGTATGGTTTGGCTTCCATCAAATACTCCAATATTCCTTGTCAGGAGATTTCCATAGCATACATGCTACTCCTTCAACACCTCTCCTCACACTGCTTGTGAGGCTGCTTCTTAAGCATAAATTTGCATCTCATCAATACCATAATTAGTGAGACTCAGCCCCACTGACAACCAGGTGTGTACCTAGGTGGGAAGGGAAGGCCCGCCCTTCCTTCCCTCCCATCCCAGGAGTCCGGCCCTGAAAAGAAAAAAACCAAGCAGCAACTGCTTGCTGCTAAAATCCGGACTCCCTTCCTAGGACCACACAGGGTTTTAAAGTGACCACAGTCCAAATACCGGGGAAATATACCTCCCATCTATTACCCAGCCCCGATGGCCCCTACACAGGGCAAAACTGGAACTTTATTTTGTGAACAGGGCAGATGTCCCAGGAATGGTTCCACCATAACCTGAGACTGAATTTCATCATCATGAGCGGAATGTACAGGAATATTCACTGAACCACACACTGACTCCCTAACTTTAATCTCGCTGCACCCAGAATGCTGCGTAGCAGTCAAACTAGCTTGCAACTCCAAAACTGCAGAAAAACAGGTGAGTATAGTGGCAATACCCAGACGAGCCTCTAGGGACACTGCATGGGATTCTAAGCAAGGCCACATTGACTCATCCAGAGTACAGGGTGCAGAATCAGCACTTCCCTCAGAGCAAGAAAGGGACTCACAAATGTCAGTGTGGTTGGACATCATATTGTTATTCATGGTACAGGGCAGGCTCAGAGAAACTCTCTCTGGACCCAGCAACAATGTTTCAGAGTCAGATTCGCAAAACCGAAGCGCTGTCTCACTCTTAGATTCGGCCAACAATGTCAAATCCGAGGAGCCAGGACGCAAAACTTGCGAATCAAAAATCACTTTAGGTTGTGAAACTGACGCTTCCATAGCGCAAACCTCCGCGATCTGCGGAGCAGACTGCAAGGCATCTAGGACCGAAACGCTGGAGCAACTGTCCCCAGGCAACGGGCCCCTACAGGTGAGAACAGGGTGAGACAGAGACTCATTTGCAGAAGAAATAGCGACATCAACAGGATAAACTTTATTAGGCACATTAATTTTACTTTTGACGCTGCACAGTCGAGAAACTTTCCCCATAGTAGCACTTGAAACAAAAAGAAAAACCGAGAGCCCAATATAGTGCAGTAAGTCTAACAATTGTTGGCGAAATAATTAACAGATGTGGATATACTCACAAACACGGGTTACCACATAGGCAACCACTTGAACTGCAGGTGGGGAGTATTAGAACCTGACCCCACTCAGGTTTAAGAAGTCGCTCTCTGTAGATAGAAAGAAGGGGACAGTCCCCTCCACCCAAGGTGGACTATATACTGTGCAAATTTGGACAGAGGCGCCAGGCAGGTTAAAATGATCTAAAAACAACTAAAAAGGAGGAGTACAGGTGGACTTACCTCCTGAAATGATGGACAATCAAGATTGTTCAAATCGCAAATAACAATTTATTTTGGCACTCCGCTAAAATAATTTGTTATTTGCGATTTGAACAATCTTGATTGTCCATCATTTCAGGAGGTAAGTCCACCTGTACTCCTCCTTTTTAGTTGTTTTTAGATCATTTTAACCTGCCTGGCGCCTCTGTCCAAATTTGCACATTTTCCCCATAGTAGGGTCACAGATGGAAGATCTCAAAAATCTGTTTCTAAATGACAAATCTGCAGGAACATCCGAGAAACAGGCATCAGATCGCACAGATTCAAACTGCACACTGTCAGGAGAGAATCCTTCAGGATTCGCACAGGAATCAACCACAGCAGCATACTCATTCATTTCAGATTGCACAAAGTCAAGACTCTCATGCTTTACCCCAGAAAGACAGGAACAATCATCCGACAACGATGTCTCTTTATTGGAATCAATTGGTTGGTGTGTGTGCAACTCATCCAAAATCGTTTGCCAAACATAGATCACCAGATCCACATCATCCTTGTCACATTCATCGGAATCAATCAGAAGGTACATAGAATCGAGACAAGCATTCAAGACATCTTCGCTTTTTGCGATGTAAAAATCGCAAAAGGCTTTCCAATCAAAATCGAATTCCTCCAGCAAGGCCCCAACATCCCAGGAAGCAAATGGGGGTTCAAACAGGCCAGTATCCAGATAATCTCCATAGGGGTGGAGTTCAGGAACAAGAACAGATTTTTTAACTGCTTTAATGTAGTGTGCGATCCTACCTATAGCAGGATCCACATAAGCTTTGGATTGGGGCAAAAAACCTGGAAACTGATCAGCAGATGCATTATAAACATCATTATCATACTGCATGGTTTTGCCCATTTCAGACTTGACAGAAATAACCTCTTTATTTGTGGTTGCTATGGGCAATGGATCTTTCCGCTGGGAAGCCTTCCTAGATCTTTTACGTTTAGACTTAGAGGCTTTGGATGGCTGCTTTATGGATGAAAGAGTAGATGGAACAGCTGATTGAGCTGCTGACAACAACTCATTAAGGGGGTATGGTAATTGAGGTAATCTCAGCCAATTGTGAATTAAAAAGGCCAAGAATTCCAGGGGTCTTTGACTCAGGGTGGTATGATCTAACACATCATAAGCCCACATTGACATTTCGCCCCCCAACAGAATGTAGACCATTTGGGGGGCCCAGGTAGACACTGGGGTGCATTGGAATTCAGGGTTCGCTAACAGTTTCGTACACTCAGACAAAAATTTGTCTGCTGATTCAGTTTCAAGTTTTTTAAAGGTACAAGAGCCATATTCGACAAAATCGTACAAATCGGAAATTCCGTCTACACTGGGGTTTTGGGTTGGGCTGGTCATACTGTAACGATTGTGGAACTTTCTCCGTGATCAGCACACAACACGTGCGCTGACACGGCGGAAATTCTCCACAAGCGTATATTTGCAGGTACCCAGCAAAAGGTGCTACGCACCTGTAGAGGGAAAATTCCTGTCGGCAGATGGCGCTGGGGAGTGCAGAGGAACCAATCCTCTGCACCTCCACAAATGCCAGACAGGAATTGTACGAAGCGCAGAACGCAATCGCAAGAGAGGCGATTGCGAATGAAACGAGCAAAGGGACAGGTTGTATGTGTGTGCGCCAACCCAGTCGCCACCCCGCGACAGTGCACACACAACAGCAGATATGAAATAGGAACGCGATCGCGAGAGGTGCGATCGCCAGACGCGACACAAGGCTACAGCAAGGCGGAGCACGAGAGTAGCAAAGGCACAGCAAATAATACAATGAGGAGATATGGAAAATAACAAACGCTAGCTAACCGCGAACACCGCACTCATTCGCAACAGTGCACGCGGTTATGCGCGGTCTCCACGTGATAAGCACAATAGAGACAAGCACGCCTAACTAACCATCGACAGACAAACATGAAACAGAGGACGCGAACGCTTGCTTAACGGTTACCTCACCGAGCCTCCAGCAAGCGGTCGTAGCAGACAAGACAGACACACGAAAACAAGGACAAGCGAGAGATAGGATCCACAGCACTAGCGAAAGTGGCTAGCGCGACCCAGGTACAGAGTAGCAGAACAGAAGGATCCACAGCACTAGCGAAAAGTGGCTAGCGCGATCCCAGGAGACAGAACAGAAGGATCCCCAGCGCTAGCGAAAAGTGGCTAGCGCGATCCCAGGAGACAGAACAGAAGAGATAGCTGGTAGCAACCGCTGCACCAGCTATACTCCAAGAACAGAGATCAGAACCATTTCCTGTCGACCACCGCTGGGACAGGACAATAGCAACAGAACAAACAAACAGATAAACAATCCTAACTGCACTAGGGAAAACCTGCCTAGCGCAGATTCAGGAATTACTCTAAGCTGATCTTCAAACAGAGAGTAAGGCTGACACCCCACCAGGAGTGTTACATAGGACGAAATCCTTATGAACAGCCAAGCATTGTGGGAAAGACATAGTACTTATAGTACACGCCTCCAATGAATGTGGCGAGGCAATTCGCATGACAACGTATGCAAATTCCTCAGCAAGCACAAGCTGCAAAACTGACAGAAGCTCTTCTTTCCTGAGTCCTGCAGCATGCAAACCTACACAATGGTCAAAAAGCTGCCTGCCTGCACAGGCAGCTGAGCAAATCATCACACACATACAGTGATATTTGAGAAGTGAAATGAAGTTTATTGGATTTACAGAAAGTGTGCAATAATTGTTTAAACAAAATTAGGCAGGTGCATAAATTTGGGCACTGTTGTCATTTTATTGATTCCAAAACCTTTAGAACTAATTATTGGAACTCAAATTGGCTTGGTAAGCTCTGTGACCCCTGACCTACATACACAGGTGAATCCAATTACGAGAAAGAGTATTTAAGGGGGTCAATTGTAAGTTTCCTTCCTCTTTTAATTTTCTCTACAGAGTATCAACATGGGGGTCTCAATACAACTCTCAAATGACCTGAAGACAAAGATTGTTCACCATCATAGTTTAGCGGAAGGATACAGAAAAATGTATTTTTCCACAATTAGAAACATATTGAGGAAATGAAAGACCACATGCTCAGTTCAAGCTAAGGCTCGAAGGGGCAGACCAAGAAAAATCTCGGATAAACATAAGCAACGAATGGTGAGAACAGTGAGAGTCAACCCACAGACCAGCACCAAAGACCTACAACATCATATTACTGCAGATGGAGTCACTGTGCATCGTTTACCAATCGGCGCACATTACACAAGGAGATGCTGTATGCAAGAGTGATGCAGAGGAAGCCTTTTCTCCACCCACAGCACAAACAGAGGTATGCTAAAGCACATTTGGACAAGCCAACTTCATTTTGGAATAAGTAATGTGGAGTGATGAAACTAAAATTGAGTTATTTGGGTATAACAAGGGGCGTTATGCATAGAGGAAAAAGAACACAGCATGCCAAGAAAAACACCTGCTACCTACAGTAAAATATGGTGGTGGTTCCATCATGCTGTGGGGCTATGTGGCCAGTGCAGGGACTGGGAATCTTGTCAAAGTTGAGGGACGCATGGATTCCACTCAGTATCAGCAGATTCTGGAGACCAATGTTGAGGAATCAGTGACAAAGCTATGGCTGCGCTGGGGCTGGATCTTTCAACAAGACAACGACCCTAAACACTGCTCAAAATCCAATAAGGCATTCATGCAGAGGAACACTAAGTACAACATTCTGGAATGGCCATCTCAGTCCTCAGACCTGACTATAATTGAAAATCTGTGATGTAAGTTAAAGAGAGCTGTGCATGCTCGGAAGCCATCAAACCGGAATGTCCTAGAGAAGTTTTGTAAAGAGGAATGGTCCAAAATACCTTCAACCAGAATCCAGACTCTCTCATTGGAACCTACAGGAAGCATTTAGAGGCTGTAATTTCTGCAAAAGGAGGATCTACTAAATATTGATTTCATTAATTTTTTTGGTGCCCAAATTTATGCACCTGCCTAATTTTGTTTAAACAATTATTGCACACGTTCTGGAAATCAAATAAACTTCATTTCGCTTCTCAAATATCACTGTGTGTCTCCTATATGATATATTTAACTGACATTTTTTATCAAAACAATCAATGATTTATACAGGAAAATTATGATGATTAACAAGGTTGCCCAAACTGTCGCATCCCACTGTATATATAGAGAGAGAGATATGCATGTGTCATGCTAAAGTAGTGCTCTACTTGAAGAAGTGTATGCAGGTGTCCAGTCATAACATTTATCATTGCTGATGAATATAATGATAAAATCTAATAAAAATTTAAGATTTATTACAAGACTACATTGATAACCGTTATTCATATATTATCAAGTAACATGCTTTCCCACTGAAAACCTATAATATGAACACTGTTATTTACCTGCAAATGGTACTGTGATTCATATGTAGAGTGTGCATTTATAACTACAAAAGAGCATGAAGAGGCTATAGGTAAATAATTTCTTTCCCCCCAGTTACTGTATTTGTTAACATCAGACATTACAAAAAGCCAAATCCTAAATGCAGCAGCCTATCTAATTCTG
Source organism: Hyperolius riggenbachi (assembly GCF_040937935.1). Classification (NCBI taxonomy): domain Eukaryota; kingdom Metazoa; phylum Chordata; class Amphibia; order Anura; family Hyperoliidae; genus Hyperolius; species Hyperolius riggenbachi. Next base: position 276,062,142 of record NC_090648.1, read on the forward strand.
TCTCCAGGAGGAAGAGAGATGCTGAACACATATTGCATAGAGCAGTGAAGCCTGTAATGCTAGAGACCCCGCCTCCTCTCTCTAGCCTGCAGTACATGGAAACGCTATGTATCTAAGCTTCTCTTATCTTATGGCTGGCATGAACATTCATGTATTAGAATTCTCCAACCAAGAGAAAAGCACTGGCGGTTTTCATTGTGATGCAGCAAAATCACAGCTCACACAGAACATTCCAGCTATCTTGTAGCAGTGAAGACAGGTTTCCAGGCGAATGACATTCTCACCTCATTCATACTCGTACGAAGACTTGCCGGCTTGCAGGGACATGCAATGTAAGTTTTCAGACTGTCTGAAATCTGTAGATGGCAGCTTCTTGGCGTATCACCTTCCTGAAACTCAGGGGACATTCAGCAGGTACAGAGGACTATATAAAGATCTATACAGATGTTTTCATTGGTGTGTTTCTGTGGCACTGCAGGGAAATGCTGATTTTTTTTTTCTTTGACTGAAATCTTCATTATTACTATTCAAACAAAATTAGTAATACATTTTGTATCTTCCTTCTATATATCATAAAGTTTTGTTTATTGTATTGTAGAGCTAACTCTTCACACATATTAAAGATAACCATTAACCCAATAATGTAATCAATAAAGAATGATTGAATGTAAGTTTATATATAGCCAGAAAGTCATTTACTCTGCCTTGATGTGAGATTCATGCAATCTCTTCACTGCTCCAATCAGACTGGAGGAGAGAGGGTTGTACTGTGATTCAGCCAGGCTCTGTTGCATTGCCCAGTCAGTTTGTCAGTGCTGGATTACAGGAGGAGAGAGCAGAATGATGACTCAGTAGTGTGCTTCTGCTCCACGCTGTCCAATGCTCAGACTATGGGAGGGCACTTGGTCCTTACAGCGTTGCTCAATGGCAGTGGGGAATAGGTTGAGAGCATAAAACTGCTTGTGCTGGCTGATCTTGGCAGAATTATTATTATTTTTTGTTGTCCTAATAGCATTTCACATATACCATACTTCATTTGTTCATTTAGTTAAAGCTACCCTTCCACTCTTTAACATGTAATGAACAGAAATCAGATTTGTAAAACAAGATATATATATATATATATCGCTTGCCTGCATATTTTTGTCTGCTTTCTCAAATATGGGTACTTACAGATAAGCAGTGCTGGTGCTGTGAAAAACTCTATTGTGCTGGAGATAAATATGGATAGTTACCTCACCATGTTTTGCTGAGTCAGTCTACGAGTGCATTCTCCTGTCTCACCAATGATACATTGCTTTGACACTAGAAACACAGATAAACTAATCTAAAGTCTTGTTTCTCAAATCTGAATTCTTTGCACGTTCAATAAAAATTTACATCTATTTTGCCTAAATGTTTGCAAGCCTGAAAGCAGCTAATCCATAATATAACATAGGCATCTTTTTCTGCAGACTTGACTTATTTTTGGACCAACAGCGGTTATCCCAGTAGCTGGCGACAAGACATCAATACAAAGGAGAGAAGGCTCCAGCTGTAATCACAGACGCTTATGCAACATATCATTGATAACCATCCAGACATGGCTACTGCTTTGCTAGCTGGAGAGAAATTGAGAGAACTGATCCTGCCAGGGCAGCAGGATGATAAAGCTGGGTCTCTGGCAGCCCTCATGGTTCAGCTTAAGCTGGAGCTTCCCTTTGACCGAGTGGTAACTATTGGTACAGTCCTCATCCCAATACTCCTTGTCACATTGGTCTTCACAAAGAACTTTGCTGGTGAGTCAAGTATCACCTGATTGTTGCAATTGGCTCCTATTACATTTTCACAAAAGAGCCTTGTTCACTGTCTGATTTCACAGAAAACAGTAATAGCATGAAAGAGATGTTCTAGTATTAGGAAAAGGTCCACCTGACAAATAACAAAAATATGTATTAAATTATGTGATTGCACTAAGGTGGGATGTGTTAACTACCGATAGCAAGTCTTATGTGGCCATAATCCACATACTGCCATGTATTGCTTTGTTTGCTAGATGCTACATCAGTTTTGCATTTAGAAAAAGTGTTACTAATGGTCAGTAGATAATATTTTGCCAGTATATGTCTACATCCTGCTCTGTAGCATCAGCTTTACACAGAGCCACTGTCAGTCGCACAAGTGTCAGGGTAGGCAATGACATCATCACTGCTGCGTAGTTTGCCTACTGTTCCATGCAGTGATATGGGAACAGCCAAAACACAGTCTACTGCTACAAACTCATGATAACACGATTTTAATTTAGCAATTATATTACAGAGGCTATTACGGCAGAGGCTATTACGACTAAAAATCAGCCCTTTTCAGGTTCTGTAGAAAGATATTTATTGGAATTTGATGATTAATTATATAATTTAATCAGATCATCAACAAAGTAGCAGTGATATAATTGTGCTCCAACGGATCCTTTATACTTTCTGAAAATGAGCCTGTGGGCAGAATGCTTTCAGCTTACAATTTCCTTTGCAGCATAAATGTTTCTTGGTGATTCAGTTCTAAGATCTGAAGCCAGTCTTCTGTAGAGTGCCAGGATCACAGAGAGGACATTAGCAATCTTTTTTTTTCCTTTAAAGGGAACCTGAAGCAAGAAAAATATGGAAGCTGCCATATTTATTTCCCTTTAAACAATACCAGTTGCCTGGCAGCCATGTTGATCTATTGGGCTGCAGTAGTGTCTGAATAACACCAGAAACAAGCATGTGGCTTAAGCAGTCAGATCTGACAATAATGTCAGAAACACATGGGGCTTGATTCACAAAGCGGTGCTAACTGTTAGCACGCCTGTGAAAACCCCCTTAGCACGTCTAAACAAGCTTTTCGCACATAAAACTTTACGCGCGCAAAACTTTATGCGCGTAAAACTTTACGCGCGTACTGCACAGAGCGCAGGGCGCTCCGCGCGAAGTGCCTATTAAAGCCTATGGGACTTAGCGCGCATAAAACTTTGCGCGCATAAAACTTTGCGCCCGCAAAGTTAGCGCGCGATCTGATTGAGAAATCCGGTGCTAACCTACTTAGCACCCTGGTTAGCGCGTCTAAAGACTTTAGACGTGCTAAGTAGGTTAGCACCGCTTTGTGAATCAAGCCCATGATCTGCTGCATGCTTGCTCAGGGTCTATGGCTAAAGGTATTAGAGCAGAGGATTAGCAGGATAGGCATGCAACTGGTATTGCTTTAAAAAGAATAAATATGGCAGCCTCTATACACCTCTCGCTTCAGGTTCCCTTTAAATAAATCTGCTACATCCCTGTCTTCCCAGTCACACGAGTTAGGAGAACACAGGCTAGTTGCATTAACCTCCTTGCCGGTCTAAAAAATCCGGCAAGGAGGCAGCGCCGCACATTTTTTAATTTTTTTTTTTTTTTAAATCATGTAGCGAGCCAAGGGCTCGCTACATGATAGCCGCTAAGCGGCGGCATCCCCCCACCCACTCCGATCGCCTTCGGCGATCAGAGTATGCAGGGAATCCCGTTGAGAACGGGATTTCCTGCAGGGCTTCCCCGGTCGCCATGGCGACAGGGCGGGATGACGTCACCGACGTCATGGACGTCGGGACGTCATAGGGAATCCCGATCCGCCCCTCAACGCTGCCTGGCACTGATTGGCCTGGCAGCGCAGGGCTCTGGGGCGGGGGGGAGCGACTCGGCGCGGCGGATTGCGGCGGATCGGCGGCGAGCGGCGGCGATCGAAAGTTACAAGCAGCTAGCAAAGTGCTAGCTGCTTGTAACAAAAAAAAATTATGCAAATCGGCCCAGCGGGGCCTGAGATATCCTCCTGCGCAGGTTACCCCGAGCTGAGCTCGGGATAACCGGCAAGGAGGTTAAGGCCTTGTTTCCACGTCTGCGTTGCAGGCAATGCAGGTAGTCGCTGTGATGCACAGCCCTGCATCGAGCCACAATTTTCCCCTGATGCAGATTGCGATCCCATTATTTAGGTGATTAATGGAACTGCAACGCAAACACACTGAAATGTATGCTACCATGCGTTGCGCTTCCACAGTGAATCATAACACATGGATGGAGACATCAAATAGTGCACTCTACGCGATTGAGCTGAAATTGTGCAGGTGGAAACAAGGCCTAATTGTCTGAAGTTAGCCTTTCCCCTTTTAAAGTATTCATGTGACCAGAAGAGAAGGGATATGGTAACTACATTTGAAAGGGTCAGTTGCTGGCTTTCATCCCTAAGGCCTTGTTCACATTATCACATGCAGATGGCCATGCGATCGGAATGCAGCGCATCCGATTGCATGCGTTGCGTGGCTGATCCCATTCACTTGTAGTGAATGGGTCAGCCATGCGTTTTGCTAAAAAAATGCGTGCAGCACTAGTACAGAACGCATGCAGTCTATGCAATTCTGATGTTCGTGCGTGTCTGCCTCCTACACGTGTTGCCGAAATATGGACGGCAACGCAAGTAATGTGAACGAGGCCTAACTGTCTCTGCATCACCCTGGTGAAAACTGGCTTCAGATCTTTTAAGAGGATTTTGAGGGAACAGTGGCATCGTAAATATAAAAATAAATATAACATTTTCTCTCCACACATTATTTTCTTATTTTAAAAAACAAAGAAATGTTATTGAGCAGCATGTATCCTTAGCAAAGGACTATTACAGCGAGTCAGTTTTCAATAATTGCAACAATAACAAGGATACCACATTACAGTACAACATCTGACATGAAAGTACATATAAGCACATCAAAGATTCTACAGATCTGGCAACAAATGAATCACCGTAGATTGCACAGATAAGTATAATAGTAAAATATTTACAATCACTAGGGCAACTGGAGACTGCACATTCATTTTGAACTAGACACTAGTCTCTCACAGATCTTGCATAAAACCGTAAAGCAGGAATAAATATACAATACACTTATCCTACCTGTCTTTCCATCTATGTAATTCTAGGTGGAATTGCTTGAGCCTGTTCCTGTGTACATATATATGTTTGTGGAATGTATAGCTGGAGTCAGTTCAAAGTAAATGACACTGCTCTAACCCCATTTATGCCATGGAGGTGCAGGAAACCCCCTTTTGCAGGGGTAGTCAGTTGCATACAATCAAAACATGTCCGCAGCACTCCAATGGTTCCTTTCACTTTACTTGAAAAGCCAAACGGGACAGACAAAATGGCTGATGCTTTTCAGACAGCATTGTGTCCTTACTCATAGCCTTACATAGATATGAACAAACAGTATATATATATATATATATATATATATATATATATATATATATATATATACTGTTTGTTCATATCTATGTAAGGCTATGACTATTTCGGATGGGCTCATTTCCTGCGGGAGGGGCTCTTTAACATATATATATGTATATATATATATATATATATATACATATATATATATATGTTAAAGAGCCCCTCCCGCAGGAAATGAGCCCATCCGAAATAGTTAATTCGCAGCTTATCGCCGCAAAGTCATCCATGCGTTACTGCATTACCGCATGCTCCATGCCTACCACGCGGATTGTGCAGTAATGCAGGTCTATGAAGACACAGTTAGTTTGAGCGACAGAGGGCAGTGTTGCGCAGCGTGCATGCTTAGATAGACAAGAATCCCAGTGACGTATTTTCTGTCCTGGTGGAGAGAGGGAGCGGAGCATTAGTAAAATCAGTAATAGAACAGAGACGAGTGAATATGAGGTCAAGCGTATGGCCATCACACATGCAACAAGCAAGCAACTAGCTGAATCAGAGTAAATTAGAACACCTGAAAATCAATAAATGACTTATGGCCCATACTCACGGGCTACATTTGTGGCCTGTCGCTAGCACACGGGAGCGTGTGCGCGACAGGCCGGCGACAGCTCGTCGCCAGGTCCCTCCACATACACACGGCGGAGGGACCTGGCCACTGATGCGGCGGAAGCTGTCGCTGTTGTTCCTCCCCCCGCCGGAAGCTCAAGGTATTCCCTGCTTGTTGCTGTCGCTAGTCCGCATACTCACGCGGACTAGCGACAGTTGCGGCGGAGTTGCGGCGGCAACTGTCGCTAGGCGATTGACCGCGCCAATCGCCTGCCGACAGCAGCGACGAGCGAAGGTTCGGGGTGCGCGCCCGTGTTGCGCCTCATACTCACGGGCGACCTGTCGCCGAAACACGCGCACGCCGCGTGTTGCGGTGACAATTGTAGCCCGTGAGTATGGGCCATTAGACTTCGTCCCCACTATATACTTTGCTATGCGCATTTCAGTAATGCATATAGTGCGTGATAGGCAAGGACATCAGAAATGCATAGACTGTACTGTCTGTTGTTCCTACTTATGTGTTGTGCAGTAATGCCATTATAACAACAAACTGTTGCATGAATTTTTGTCTGCAACATCTCATTCAGTGTCACAGAATGGAATCAGCACTGCAATAGAAAGCAACACAGGTGCTGTGTGTTGCTGTATGCCACATGCCCACTTGCTTTGCACAGTGGGTACAGTGCTTTGATTGTGAACACTAGAATCTCAATAGTGCATTTCAAAGAAATGTTTCAAAAATAAAATATAAAGCACACAGAACAGCCCAACAATTTTAGACGATCGCTAGCCATAGTGTTAGCATTTGTTGTAACAATGCCAAGTCTAGATTGTTTGAAAGTATATTGTACCTCTACAGTCAATGAAGGTTTAATGGTATTAATAGTAGAATGCATGCCTTATGTTACTACCCTTTTTATATAAGAAGTAGGACTTTGCTGCTGTGCGGTTTGAAGAAACTATGGTTATTTCATGTAAGAAAGTAATATGCTCAGAAACTCTGATATAACCATGCAAACATCTGGTATATACCGCTAGAGTATCTCAATGTGCAGAATGTTGTCTTCATGACCTTCCTATAGGTTGAATGGCATAGTTGAGGTCAAATGTAGCTTATGCCTACGGCAAACACATTTTCCTTCTACTATCACAGATGAAAGAACAGTACAGTACTGTAGTACTGAATTGAATTCCCTTCCTCCTATACATGGGACTACACTTCAGAACAGATGTTTTGTGGCTACACTTTTTATGGGTGTGAAGATCATAATGGCCACGCTTGTTGGCACTTGTTAGATGGGCCCCAAAGCCATGAAGGGCACCAAGGGGAGGCAAAAGAACTGGTGTGAACATTGGGGTAGTCCCATCAAAGGTTCACTGGGAGGCCCTGTGAATTGTAGTTATGCCACTGATAGGAGTATAGATTACAGAATCTCTAATTTACTTCACTATTGAATTGTCAATTCAGTCTTAGCTTTATTATCAAAAGTTTGTATGTTTTGATTTGATATAAAACTTATATAGAGGTTTTATATACCTATTATACTCAAAGACTAACTGAACGCTGGTAGGGTGATCACTACTAATGTTTAGTAAACAGTGTTTGGTTTAGTTAAAAACCTAGTTCACTCTCCCCGATTTTTCATTTTGACTAAAGTTAAATGGACTATGCCATTAGTCACACATCTCTATATTTGATGCAGTTGTTCCAGAACAAACTACCTTAGGAAAAGATAGTCATGTGACCCAAAGGTCCATTCAAAAACAAGGATCTAACAGCAGAGTAGGTGTTCCCCAGCTGGAGTAGCAATCACTCTCCCGCTCCTTCCTGTGTTGCTGAGATGAACTCTTTGTGGCCAGACTTTGCTTTTGCTGCAGTGCTGGCCACAATGCGTTAATCTCTCAGGAGCACAAGGAAGAAGGGAGAGATTGGCGTATACCTCCTCCAGCTAGTCTCTGACTACCTCAAGTAGGTGACAATGGGATTGGTGAAGAAATCAGCCCATCTTTCTATCCAGTATAAGTGCACTGTCAGCTCAACAAAAATAGAAACTATGGGACACAGCCAAACAGGTACTTTCAATATACTTATTGAAAAAGTACATGCAATGCAATGCACAAAACATTGTGCTTTTCTAAGTAATGCAAATTTACTACATGTTTTTAACAATTGGAAGGCTGAAGTAGAGCTTTAAAGGATATCTGAGGTGAAAATAAGCTGTTGAAAAAAAGAATTGTATATCTCCTTCTTCTCCTAAAAATGACTTTTTTTAGTTAACCCACAGTTTTACTGTTTCATTGTCTCTGCTCAATAACACCTTAGTTGAAGTATGCTAGAGCTCAAATCTATAAATTATTGACCTTGTTTATCTCTTTCCTGCTCTCAGAAGCCGTTTACTGACAGGAAAGTATTTTATGGCTGTAATTACTAATCAGTGTGGGTTATGCTATAGTCTGACCCAGTCCCGACCTGGACAGAAATTGTCAATTGTATATCTGATTTAGAACTCTTTCAGGCAGAGAAAGAAAAAAAGGACCACAGCATAGTTATTTGTGTACTTGGTACTATCCATACACATGTCTATCTCATCATGTCACATGTCACCTCGGTTGTGCTTTAACCTCCTTGCTGTTCTAAAAAATCCGGCAAGGAGGCAGCGCCGCACTTTTTTTAATTTATTTTTTTTTAAATCATGTAGCAAGCCCAGGGCTCGCTACATGATAGCCGCTGAGCGGCGGCATCCCCCCACCCACTCCGATCGCCTTCGGCAATCAGAGTATGCAGGAAATCCCGTTGAGAACGGGATTTCCTGCAGGGATTCCCCGGTCGCCATGGCGACCGGGCGGGATGACATCACCGACGTCATGGACGTCGTGACGTCAGAGGGAATCCCGATCCGCCCCTTAGCGCTGCCTGGCACTGATTGGCCAGGCTGCGCAGGGGGCGGGGGGGGCGGCTCGGCGCAGCGGGTAGCGGCGAATCGGCGGCGAGCAGCGGCGATCGCGTACTACACGCAGCTAGCAAAGTGCTAGCTGCGTGTAGGAAAAAAAAATTATGCAAATCGGCCCAGCGGGGCCTGAGAAATCCTCCTGCGCAGGTTACCCTGAACTGTGTTCGGGATAACCGGCAAGGAGGTTAAGCAGGGTTTAAATAATGTGACTCCTATTCTAAGCAGTTAACACAATTTACAATGTTATTTGGCAACATAGAAACACTTTTTTCACTTAAAGAGAGTCTGAAGCGAGAATAAATCTCGCTTCAGACCTCATATATAGCAGGGGCACGTGTGCCCCTGCTAAACCGCCACTATCCTGCGGCTTTACGAGGGTCCCTGTCCCCCCAAATCCCCTCCGTAATGCGGGGGAGCGCTTCCTGGTTGGGGCAGGGCTAACAGCCGCAGCCCTGCCCCACGCGCGTCTGTCAGCGCGTATCTCCGCCTCTCCCCCTCCCCTCTCAGTCTTCCTTCACTGAGAGGGGCGGGGGAGAGGCGGCGATGCGCGGCTGATAGACGCGAATGGAGGCAGGGCTGCAGCCGTTAGCCCTGCCTCCAGGAGCGACCAAGCCTGCGACCAAGTGTCGCAGTGGGGGGTTTGGGGGTGAAGGGACCCCCTGTTTAGCGGCGCATATGCGGCGGTTTAGCAGGGGCACACGTGCCCCTGCTAACTATGAGCTCTGAAGCGAGATTTATTCTCGCTTCAGAGTCTCTTTAAAGCTCTGTGTCCCCGGTTTGATTCCCAACCTGGGCACTATCTCCATGGAGTTTGTATGCTATCCTCCTATCTTTGTGGGTTTCCTATGCTCACCCATCCCAAAAACATAGTGAATTGATTTCAGCCTAAAATTGACCCTAGACTATGATGGACATATGACTATGGTAGGGGTTAGATTGTGAGCTCCTCTGAAGGACAGTTAAGTAGCAAGGCTAAATACTCTGTACAGTGCTGTGTAAAATGTCTGCGACTATATTATTATTATTAATATTATTATTTAGTATTTATATAGCGCCGACATATTACGCAGCGCTGTACATTGTATATATATATATCTTGTCACTAACTGTCCCTCAAAGGAGCTCACAATCTAATCCCTACCATTGCCATATGTCTATATTATGTAGTATAAGTACTGTAGTCTAGGGCCAATTTTTTAGGGGTAGCCAATTAACTTATCCGTATGTTTTTGGAATGTGGGAGGAAACCGGAGTGCCCGGAGGAAACCCACGAAGACACGGAGAGAACATACAAACTCTTTGCAGATAGTGCCCTGGCTGGGATTCGAACCAGGGACCCAGCGCTGCAAGGCGAGAGAGCTAACCACTACGCCACCGTGCTATATTAATACTAAATAATAATAATATGACTTCTGGCTGGCTGTTTTTGGCTAAACTCACAAAAACACTGGTGTTCTTGAGTGCCATTCCCCATTGTTAGTTTGGAAATACAAACTAACCATAGTGCATGACTTTTTTCTAGTCCTGTTACTACAGATGCAGGTAGCACTTATTCTATAGTGCTCAGGTGTTCACATACTGCTCAGCTTCTTGTTTTATCGAGGACTTTATAATCTGCTGGCCTGTTGAATATGTGGTATCCGATCCTCCCTATGGCAGGTTCAGAGCTGCCAAATTAGTAGTGCCTATGGTAAGTGGCAGCGACATAAGAAAAGAGTAATTTATGGTGAATTTTACTCTGGGACAAATGTACATCTAGCATCCATATGTAAATTAGTCATTTAAACTTACAGTTTTTTTGTTATAGCTGTCCTTTATTTAATCAAAACCTGCTTCAGCTATCATGTCTCTCTAATCATTTCCTGTCCTTAAAGAACAGCCATCAAAAATGTGTTTATTCATTTAATGCCGTGCTATAAGACAAGCTATATCAATTAAAAACGTTTAATATAAAATAAAGGGAATTGTTTCCCTTAACAGAATACACATTATGCTTTTCCTCTTGTACACATAATGTAAAGTACTTATAATTATAGTGATGTTGTCCAATTAAATTTAGGCTGACTCTGTTTCTGTCCTTGTTACGATATTTGAATATATGTTCTCATAGTTATTCCAAGTGATCAGAGCTTTTCATCAGCTCTTTTGTTGACTGTACTGCAATTAATGTTTTTGCACAGTGAATGGGCTTTGAGAGCTCTGAATTAAATTAGTGTCCAGGGTATTTATTGCATGATTTTCAATAACACACTGATAGCACACAAAAGGCCTTTACAGTGTATGTGGGGATCTGAATTGCAGCAGTGGTCTGAAAGCTACTGAATGTTTTTTGGAAACTATGAATATTCATACGTGGTGATGAGTGCCTTGACAAAATACTTTTAATGAAGTGTAGACAAATAATTTATCTAATGCGTAATATTTTTACTTAGTTTCATAGGATTATCCTACCTTACAAAAATTGGAGAGACAGAGAAAGTCTGGCACTAGTTTAATGTGCAGCATTACACAGGAGACGTGTTGTCATTGCAAAAAACAACATGGTGGATACATTGCATGTGAACAGCTCAAAGCAAAAAAACACATGATTTGTGAGTGACGTCTTAGCTGTACCTGGGTGCAGGGGAGGTGGCTGGTGTGGGCGCCAGGAGGTGCACGGTCCTTACGACCGTTTCGCAAGGCGACTGCCGAGCTTCATCTGAGGTGTGCACTAAGTGTACGGAACAGCGGCGGAACTAGATATGCGTCCGTATCAGGACGCACTTCCGTAACGCTGAAGGGGCCTCGCTCACCAAAACAATCCAAACCTTTTGTCGTTTGCATGTATTGACGTCTGTAACACCCCCCGAAGGGGTGATGACAGAAAGAAATTATTGCTTAGGCAGGAAGCACATTGGATCTTGCATACCAATGCTATGGGTGCACTTTGTCTAAATGATTATGTGGACCTTGCATGCTTTTTGGAACCTTAGGCTTTTGGATCATTATGTCCTTCTTCTCCCCTACTCTTAAATATACTTCCCTATGGGATCACTTTTTGCTACTCATGTCTTCGCATAATGGCAGCTTTTTTGACCTTTTTAATATTTTTTACTAATTTTAGAATTTTTGTAATAAAGTTTATATATTGTGAGAATTCATGCCCATTGGTCAACGCCATGATGTGATCATTTCCTTTCCCTTCTTCCCTTCTTTTTGCCTCCTCTGTGGCGTGCCTGTTTGGAGGCACAGACATCTCACCTCTCTCTCGGGTTACCTCTTTTGTGTACCAACACATCTCCACCCTCACTTAAACCCTCCCCTTTCATCACTTTCCTCTCACCCTGTTCCTCTTCACCCTTATCTTGGTACACCTTTGCCCACATTTCTACCCTCTTCTGGCTCTTTAGTCCAGATGTACATCCTGCCCTTTGCTGCAACATATATTTAGGCTAATAAGCCTTATAGTGTAAAGAATTCCTTTCACTTTTTGTTACCGGCTAATGTGGTTGTTTGACTGTTTTTTAGGTCACGACCACTGGCCGGGTTGCCTGCTGCCCTATCACCAAGTCTGGTCCTGCCGCGGCTCGCCGCGCCTGCCCTCCCCTCTGCATGGGGGCGGTGCGGCTCGCCGCGATAGCCAGCGTGTTGTTGCTAGGCAATTGCAGCCATTATGTGGGGGCTTGGCGGCTGGCTGCCTATTGATTGGCCGCCGCTCGCGACGTCATCACGACGTGCGCGCACGGCCGTTCTTTAGCAGCTAGCCGCCTCCCATCTCTACCTTCATTGGAGCAGAAGTTCCGGACTACTCACTAGGAAGAGGGCGGGGCCCCTTCAGCGTTACGGAAGTGCGTCCTGATACGGACGCATATCTAGTTCCGCCGCTGTTCCGTACACTTAGTGCACACCTCAGATGAAGCTCGGCAGTCGCCTTGCGAAACGGTCGTAAGGACCGTGCACCTCCTGGCGCCCACACCAGCCACCTCCCCTGCACCCAGGTACAGCTAAGACGTCACTCACAAATCATGTGTTTTTTTGCTTTGAGCTGTTCACATGCAATGTATCCACCATGTTGTTTTTTGCAATGACAACACGTCTCCTGTGTAATGCTGCACATTAAACTATAGTGCCAGACTTCCTCTGTCTCTCCAATTTTTGCAATCCTCTTGCTTTTTGTCTTGAGCACATAGTTTAACTGGGTGCATAACGTTTTATACCAGTCATTCACAGCTACCCCGAGTGCCAGCCAGCTCTCCCACACACGTTATCCTACCTTACCATGTACTTATTGTCAACATATACATTCCTGCTTATATGGTGAAATTGCTGTGTACTAGTCTTATATGTACTAACATATTCAGATTTTAACACCATGTGGTTCCTCAATACTGTACCATTTTAACACCACATGAAGTTAGCAGTGACAGGTTTGAGCTTATGCAATAATGTTGAGTATTAGGCTTATTCCTCAACCTTCCAAGGCTGCCTGCATCTGCGTTACTATGCTGCCAACTGTGAGTGATGTGAGCTCTCCTAGGTTTTAGAGGCTGAGGAACTCATCGTCTATGAATGATATGCTGGTACCACTAGTGAGCATCAGACTCTTAGTTGCTAAGGGCTACCGTCATCATGGCCTTGCTGCCAGCTGAGGGAAACGGAAGACATTGCTGTGAGAGACTCCTGGGCTGTATATAGGCTGATACCAGATCCGGCCATGTTCAAGCCAAGACTAGGTCGAGCAGAGTTTAGGCAATAAAGTGGAAAAGCAAAAGTCACATCAGGCAGTTTTCAGTCAAATTGGTCGACAAATCAAGATCAAGTAAGGCAGTATTCAGAAAATATAGTGGTCAATACAAGGCAGAAGTCCAAAGCATATCAGCAAAGAAACATATCACTGTATCAGGGAGGATGTACCGTATTTTTCGGAATATAAGATGCTTTGGACTATAAGACGCACCTAGGTTTAGAGGGCAAAAATCAGGGGGGAAAATACTACACCTGGTGTGTCTATAGTGCAGGGTTGTCTTACATACCTTTTCTCCCCAAGCTGTCTCTAAGCTACACTGCCCAGCTACTATACACTAAACCCTGCTGCCCCACCAGCTAAGCTACACTGCCCAACAACACTACACTAAACCCTGCTGCCCCACCAGTTAAGCTACACTGCCCAGCTACTATACACTAAACCCTGCTGCCCCACCAGCTAAGCTACTCTGCCCAACAACACTACACTAAACCCTGCTGCCCCACCAGTTAAGCTACACTGCCCAACTACACTACACTAAACCCTTCTGCCCCACCAGCTAAGCTACACTGCCCAGCTACACTACACTAAACCCTGCTGCCCCACCAGCTAAGCTACACTGCCCAACTACACTACACTACACTACACTACACTACACTGTAATGCACTAACACTATACTAACACTTCAGTACTCTGATCTCACCTGATCCTGCCCTCGACTGTCTGCTGCTATACAGCTCCGGGTCCTCCGTTCCTTATGTCGCTGTACTTCCATTTTACTGGTCCTGTTACTGTAACACCATCCATGCGTGACCTCTTCCTCACGTTTCCCCCTTGTGTTACAGTAACATGACCAGTAAAATGGAAGTACAGAGGCCACAAGGAATGGAGGACCCGGGTCTGTGTAGCCTCAGGCATCTGCAGTGTACAGCTGTATCCACAGCTGCAGGAAGAGAAGAGAAACGCATCTATCAGCAGGACCGGAGCAAGGGGGAGAGGAGCGCAGTGGCAGGATCAAGTAAGGGCATCCCTGTGCACCTTGCACAACATATTACTGTATGTTTGGAATTTAAGATGCACCCACTTTTCCCCCCAAGTTTTGGAGGAAAAAGTGTGTCTTATGCTGGGAATACACGGTTCGTTTTTGCCTTCGTTTAAACCTTCGTTTCGATTGTGCCTTTTGTCCTTTTCGATCCCGAAATAATCGGTCATACGGTTAATATCACCACCCACGGTTTTGTTTTTTTTTTCGATTCTGATGGTTTCGTTTTTCCAATGATCGAAGGCTGCAAAGAAACGAAACGAAAATCCCTTTTTACAGGGACGGACTAGCATAAACAAACATATAATCGATCTGAACAGCCATCAAGCCTACCAATGGCTCGATTAGATGGATAAAGAGAGATAATATCAAACATGTTCGATCACTAGTCGTTCGTTTTTGGGGTCTATTAATCGAAACTATAATGAGATTATGACTATTTTCACATACGTTTTCAACACTCGATTCGTTTACCGAACGAATCGAAGGTTTAAACGAAGGCAAAAACGAACCGTGTATTCCCAGCATAAGAGTCTGAAAAATTCAACAACGCAAGTACAAGTTTATACTTCTCTGCTAATCTGCAAATGTAATCACTGACATATGTACCTAAGAGCAGGTACTTAAAGTGTACCTGATATGGGGAACAAGCAAATTTTTACTTACCTGGGACTTTTTCCAGCCCACTGTATTCTGTCAGCTCCCTTGGTGTCCTCCTGATTTGATCTGTTGTGCTGCTGTCAGACAAATTAATGTCTGCAACACAGCTGAGTGGCAGGCTACCGTGCATGTGCTGTCCTGGCTGGGAACATTTGCACACGTGCAGTTGGTATAGACTTGTAACTGCCGAAGCCTAATATAGAAGTGGGAAGTTGGCTGCAGTAGTGTCTGGATAACACCAGAAACAAGCATGCAGATAATCTTGTCAGTTCTGGCAATAATGTCAGAAACATCTGATCTGCTGCATGCTTGTTCAGGGTCTATGGCTACAAGTATTAGAGGCAGGAGATCAGCAGGGCTGTCAGGCAACTAGTATTGCTTAAAAGGAAATAAATATTGCAGCCTCCATATCCCTCTTGCTTCAGTTGTCATTTAAGGCATCTTTCACACAGGAGGATGAAGCCAGTGAATTCAACGCCGGTTTTGCCAATTGATACCGCCACTGCATGTTAATCGAAGCAACTGCAGCCGATAAAAGACGAGTGCTGAACTGCCCGTGCTGCTGTAGGCATTTTTTTGTATGCTTTTGATGATCTGTATTTAGCCACTATAGGAAGGGTAAAGGCACCACAAGTAGATAAAACTTTTTAAAACAGTTTAAAACAGGTAAGAGGTAGCTTACCTCAATGATGGACAATGGATGATGGAAAAATATAAAAATGTATGGAACACTTCTATGACAATGCATTTCACAGGTCTTTGCTGCTTCTTCAGGTCAATACAGTGTCCTGGGCCATGCAGAGAATGGCTATTTTAGCCACCAACATCACCCACCTACAGTTTGACTAACTCTAATATAGTTATTTTCATATTATCATCATTATTATTTTTAAATGAGAAGGGCGTGCCCGCTTCTGTGTCAAAAACCTGAGCGGTTCTTGCCTTTTTCATGATTGCTAACTCTGTAAAGGACCAGCCTTTAACCACTTTACCCCCGCGCGTACGGATTTCTCCGCCCCTTTTTCCATCCTTTCACCCCCAGGGACGGAGAAATCCGTACTCTGCGCACTCCCGCCGCTGTCCGCGCTCCCGCTCGTAAACACGCCGCCCGCCGCTAGTAAACACGCCGCCGCCCGCTCGCCCAGAGATCAACGAACGGGAAAATCCATTCCCGTTCGTTGATCTAAGCCCCGCAATGATCTGCTGCCGCTCGGCTGAGCAGCGCGATCATTGTGAAAAAATAACAAAGTCCCAGCCTCTTTCTACTTCCTGCAAGCGTCCGGAAGGACGCTTGCAGGTCGCATGAAACAAATTGGTAATGTTGCCATCTTGTGGCCAAATAGTAAAACTACACCCTAACCATTTTTTACACACAAATAAACTTGTTTTACACAAAAAATTAACTCCTTACCTCCCACACTCCCCAATTTTTTTTTTTGTAATTAAAAAAAAATAAAAAATGTACAATTTAAAAAAAATACATAAATAGTTACCCTAGGGACTGAACTTTTTTAAATATTTATGTCAAGAGGGTATAACACTGTTACTTTATAAACTATGGGCTTGTAATTAGGGATGGACGCAAAACTGAAAAAAATGCACCTTTATTTCCAACTAAAATATTGGCGGCAAACATTGTGATAGGGACATAATTTAAACGGTTTTATAACCGGGATAAATAGACATATACATTTAATGGGTCTTAATTACAGTAGCATGCATTATTTAAAAACTATAAAGGCCGAAAACTGAAAAATAATAAATTTTTTCCCACATTTTTTCCTATTTTCCCATTAAAACACATTTAGAATAAAATTATTCTTGGCATAATGTCCCACCTAAAGAAAGCCTAATTGGTGGCGAAAAAAACAAGATATAGTTCATTTCATTGCGATAAGTAATGATAAAATTATAGACGAATGAATGGAAGGAGCGCTGAAAGGTGAAAATTGCTCTGGTGGTCAGGGGGTAAAACCCCTCAGTTGGGAAGTGGTTAAAGCGTTGCTATCATATAAATGCGGCATAGCGGTGTCTGAACCCTCTACAACAGTAATTATAGATTGATGGTACACCTTGAATTGAATCAGAGGACTCAGTATATGATTTTATATAAAAGGAATGTATTATGCTTATCATACAGCATATATACAAAATATGAACAGTTCCAAGTAGTGTTTCCTTCTAACAGTATTTAATCTTATCATGTCCTTTATAGCCAAGCGATCATCAATCTTCTAAGTACATTCAAAAAAGAATTATAACAGTTGTGTTATGTAGAATAAGATCAAAAGTAGTCTCATCTGTATTAATAGCTGTGTATCTAGTAGCTGTGTAAAACTTGTACTAATCTTCTTAAAGAAATAACATTATTATTATTATTATTATTATTTAGTATTTATATAGCGCCGACATATTACGCAGCGCTGCACAGTGTATATATATATCTTGTCTCTAACTGTCCCTCAAAGGAGCTCACAATCTAATCCCTACCATTGCCATATGGCTATATTATGTAGTGTATGTATTGTAGTCTAGAGCCAATTTTAGGGGGAGCCAATTAACTTATCCGTATGTTTTTGGAATGTGGGAGGAAACCGGAGTGCCCGGAGGAAACCCACGCAGACACGGAGAGAACATACAAACTCCTTGCAGATAGTGCCCTGGCTGGGATTCGAACCAGGGACCCAGCGCTGCAAGGCGAGAGAGCTAACCACTACGCCACCGTGCTGCCCATAACATAAAAAATATCTTCTACAAAACGTCTCACTAACATCTTAACTAAACTTAATGCTGAAAAATTAATAAAGTAAATAACCAGAATATTAAAGGAGTACTATCGATTGAAACAACTTTTTTTTTTAATACTTTATATTAGTGTACACATTACCACTAGTGCTAGGGGCACTTTATTTATTCACCCAGGTCTCTCTCTCACTATCCCTGCTTAAAAATTCATTTCTCACACAGCTCATAATAGTTTGGGTCACCCTGAGCTGCTTGGTTACTCTGTCACACAGCTCACAAATATATTTCACTGTGTCACTCACAGCATGCAGCAGACATGAGGAGAAATAGGCTGATCTGAGGTGGTAACAGGTAACTAAATGAGCTGGAATATTGCTGGAATATAACTAGCTATATAACACTAGTCTGTGTTTACCCTCAGACTGGCTGCCTGCTTGAGGCGATTCACTCCAGGCTGCATCCACTTTACAAGCTGCTGAGAGGGGCAGACCACTGTCTACAATTAGCATTATTAGTATCTTTATCAGTAAAGAGAAGCAAAGATAATAAACACACATTGCTAGAATCTTTAACCCCTTACCACCATATCAACAAGATTCTTTCAGCAAGGTGATAATTAAACTATAAACTGAGGAGTTGATAGCATCTCCCCTTTGCAGAGACATGGTCTAGCCCTCTGGGAGCTCAGTATTAGATACATTTTGTATCCAACACTGACGCCAAAACTGACGGAGGATTTTACAGCTGAGAGGAACAGCTGTGTGAGGAATCAAATTGCTCCTAGTACTTGCCCTAATGTGTGCTACAACATACAGCATTTAAAAATAAATGCATACATTGATAGTATTCCTTTAAGCATATTACCCGTTCTCTGTCATCTCTTCAGCATCTAGAACCACGTGTGGGAAGGTAGCTTCTGCCTTGTGTGTCTTCTCAGGAGATTGGTAGGCTAGTGCAAACTATGAGCTTTCAGCTCCTACTTTTATAGTGATTGGATGCAATATGGCTGCCTAATCTGGAATTTCCCTAAATACCAGGTTCTGATTTGCTAAAACTTCCATGTGTCAATACTTTATCATGTTTTGAATAACTAAGTTAATCTTAACTGTGAGAATCTACGTAGTTTGCAATGTTTATGCATTGACATTTTTAATTAAAAATGGACGTCACCAGCCATCTTGTCTGCTGGTTGACTTATTTGCCCCAGACATTTGGACTTTCAAACATTAAACAATGTCATTCATGATGCCTTTCTGATAATGTGTCCTTCTGCTAATTAATTTGGAATGTGTCTATCCTTTCCCAAACAAGAAATCACTCATGTTGACCAAGTTAAAGGTCTACAGCAATTAGATGCTTATTGAGGTACACAGGGCTTCCCCCAATATACTTATTTAAATATAAAACTTATATAATTCTTCTTAAAACAATTAATCATATAATATATAATTGCATATTCAAACTTAATATACCTTCTATATATATATATTTGTCTTTCTTATGAATAAATACATTTAATAATTTCCACCGGCAGATGTCACTATTTAATCATTTTTAAATAATTGGGAAAACCCCTTATTTTTGTTTTATATTTTATAAGGCCTTTTTTCCAAAACATAGCATATGTTATCAGCTGTCAATATTCAGCTAGCTGAGACGGCCTTCAAACAAGAAGAATATATAAACAATCTTCTAGTTTCAAAATTAAAACAATCTTATGAACGTTTTACTGTCTCACACTATCACTGGCAGAATACAGCATTAAATGTAATTCAAAGTAATATGTTCTATTATATGTAATTATAGTGGTAGGTGATCAGAGGCGCCAGCAGAATAAAATTGATATAAAATTGTTAAAAATTGCCGAGAGGGAAAGTGGTGGATTTCCCCTCAATAATTAGACACCAAGGTCTGTCATCAAATCAAACGAATACATTTATTCAATAGTACCCCAAAATCTACAACGCGTTTCGTGGGAACAGACCCACTTCTTCAGGCAATACAACGGGGACAACAAACACTGTGAACAAAGGACAGAGGGTATTGCTATAAGATTGCCGCAAATAACAAACATACAAAAAAAATAAAAATCACAAAACGATGATATAGCAATAATCATATATCAAAAATCAGGATAATGGTTATGTAACAAAAGTAGGGACTAAATCCATAGGTGGCACATGAGCTGAGTGGAGTATCCAGACGTATACATAGGGGTATCAACATATGTACAGACAATAAAAGTTGATGAAATTATAATAACAACAATAAGTATAAAAGATAGGGACAATAACTATATATACTAAGTTCATACGTTTGCTAGATCAAAAGCCATAACAATGTAAAACAGGATGATAATATATCAATGAAAGAACAAAAAGAAAATAAAAAAATACAATCAAAAAAAATTAGCAATTAAATTTGTACAGATGATAAAAAGGATGAAAAAATAGGGATAATATTTATGTGTTAAATACTTGAGGCAAAAAAAAAAATTATATATATATACATATACATACATATACACATACACACATACATATATATATATATATATATATATATATATATACATACATATACACATACATACACACACACACATCGCTGTAGGAGTGTCCCAATATAGGGTGGAAACATGTGAAGGTCATGATTGACCCTATTTTTCCCGTCCTTATAACGTGAAGGGACGGGAAAAAAAGGGTACTAGGTATGTGCTTAGTGTCAAAGAACCCGTGGTTTTGCTAGTAAGAGATGGCCATGGTGTATAAGGTTTTGCATTAGAGATACCACCATTAAAGACAAGGCTATAGGAGTGGAGGATACAGAAAAGTATGAACATATTGGGAAAGATAAAAATAATACTAATAAAACCACCTGGGACAGCGGTTACATGGTGCTAGAGTCATATTAATTAGTGACATGTTTAGGTGAACATATTGGGGCAAAACAAGGGGGGTTAAAATAGACAAAAAGAAGAGCATAAACAGCATAAATAACAGATGCAAACTTACCAGCAATCAATGTGCAGTGAATTTAGCACCTCTGTACTGGTCTGAGGATGCTGGCTGGTTTAAATGTGAAAGCAGAATGTCATCTAGCCAATGGGAAGGCTCGTTTGATGTGGGAGGGGGGTGTGGATGGCCATGGTGATATTGATCTAACGAATCAGACTGCGGTGAGCCGCTGAGTCTGATTGGGCTGCTCTTTTTGGTGGGAAAGTGTCATCAGTGATGCGTACTGTCATCAGTGATGCGTAAGTTTGCATCTGTTATTTATGATGTTTATGCTCTTTTTTTTGCCTATTTTTAACCCCCCTTGTTGTGCCCCAATATGTTCACCTAAACATGTCACTAATTAATATGACTCTAGCACCATGTAACCGCTGTCCCAGGTGGTGTTATTATTATTATTTTTATCTTTCCCCATATGTTCATACTTTTCTGTATCCTCCACTCCTATAGCCTTGTCTTTAATGGTGGTATCTCTAATGCAAAACCTTATACACCATGGCCATCTCTATATATGTATGCCTCAAGTATTTAACACATAAATATTATCCCTATTTTTTCATCCTTTTTATCATCTGTACAAATTTAATTGCTAATTTTTTTTAATTGTATTTTTTTATTTTCTTTTTGTTCTTTCATTGATATATTATCATCCTGTTTTACATTGTTATGGCTTTTGAACTAGCAAACGTATGAACTTAGTATATATAGTTATTGTCCCTATCTTTTATACTTATTGTTGTTATTATAATTTCATCAACTTTTATTGTCTGTACATATGTTGAAACCCCTATGTATACGTCTGGATACTCCACTCAGCTCATGTGCCACCTATGGATTTAGTCCCTACTTTTGTTACATAACCATTATCCTGATTTTTGATATATGATTATTGCTATATCATCGTTTTGTGATTTTTTTTTTTTTTGTATGTTTGTTATTTGCGGCAATCTTATAGCAATACCCTCTGTCCTTTGTTCACAGTGTTTGTTGTCCCCGTTGTATTGCCTGAAGAAGTGGGTCTGTTCCCACGAAATGCGTTGCAGATTTTGGGGTACTATTGAATAAATGTATTCATTTGATTTGATGACAGACCTTGGTGTCTAATTATTGAGGGGAAGTCCACCACTTTCTCTCTCGGCAATTTTTAACAATTTTATATCAATTTTATTCTGCTGGTGCCTCTGATCACCTACCAGTATACTTGAGTCCACCCCAGGTGGAGGGGTGACCCTACCCCATTTTTTCTGATCTACAGAGAGCGACTTCTTAATCCTGAGTGAGGACAGGTCTAATCTCCTCACCTGCCTATACAGTGGTTGCCTGAGCGGTAACCCATGTTTGTGAGTATAACCATCTCACTTATTCATTTCCCTTCGTATCTCTGACATACTACACCATATTGGGCTCTCGATTTCTCTCTTTTCTACTATATGTAATTATAGGGTTTAACAATAATTCTTTCTTTCTTTAGAAGGACTGTATTGAGTATTAATATTTATATGTAATAGCTGAACAAATGTGTATATATATGATTGCTGCAGTAATGTGACTTTTAAACTTCTTTCTTTTCTTCACATACTGCGCTGTCTAACTTTGACATTTGAAAGATGCTTGTAACATAAACAAAAATGTTTTAGCTTCTAAACTAAAATAATCGTATAAGTTTCACAGCCTGGAATATGCTGAAATGTTCCAGAGCAATATTTTAAAGAAGTACCCCAACTTTACAGTTTACAATAACATTTTGCATAGAACATTACAACTTAAAACATACACATGACAGCTTTTCCTGCATTAATAAACTGCTAGAATTCTGACATCACCCCTTGCAGGAAAATGATGGCAAATGATTACCGATCTCCCTTTGTTGTTCTTATATTTCTCCAAGAAAAAAAATCTATAATCAAAATTTAAAGTAATGCAATCTTTCATTCATTAAATGGCATTGTCAGCTGTGTTGCCAGACTGACAATAAATTCAATAATAAAATTAACTTTTTCTCCAATAAACATATTTTGGTTGGTCTGGATTTGACTATAGTCTTAGTATATGACATATGTATGGATTCGCCCTTGAATCTGTAGTTTCTATCACTGTGGTAGCATGTGTAGATATGTAGGGAAATTCTAGGCAATATGTGTTACCCATTTCAAGTCATGTGGTAAAACTTAAAGTTCAAAATGTATAAACAGGAATTATACTGTTCATGTGGCCCCCTATTTATTTTTGGAGCACAATGCATTCAAAGTTGTATTGTTAGTGGCCAGAGCCTGTAAACATGGTGGTCTACCACCTGAACATTTCCAGTCCACGAGGTTCTTAACATTTAGGGGAAACTTGCAGAGAAAATGATTAGACTTCTACAAAGCAGCCTTGTACAATGTAAAGGACATGGGGCTTTTCCACACCTCCAAGGAAACTTAAGATGGAATCTGTCAGCTCTCTTAAGTAATAAGATATTTACCTATTCCCAGGGAATGAGGGGTACATCAGTACCTCCTACCCATAACCATGAATAGTTGCAATAAATAAAAGGCAGGGCATTGGAGGCTAATCAATTAAGAATTTTTGAAGAACCTTGGGAATTACACATTGACCAAGTGGATAGCGCTATCAACTGCAGTGCTATGGTCCCCGTTTTAATTTTGGTTCAGAATACTGAATGTATAGAGTTTATATGTTGTCACCATGTTTGCCGGGGTTCCCTCTTTTAACTTTATGTGAGAATTTCTAAGGTGTACTAAACTATTAATGCTTTTCTGTATCCATTCCTCTGGTAAAGGGTGGATATCTGTGGGGTCCTTATTATCTTAAGGGCCTTCAAGATTCCACCTCAAGTTCCCCCAGCCTCCACACTATTACCCTCACCTCCACTTGGACACTGAAGGCAAGGAGGAGCCTTTTTGTACTTTAGAGTAGCTAGTGATCATTGCAGCTCTTTCCACTGCGTCTTATTGGTCCATTTGTGTTGACCAATGAGAATCTATGCCAGCGAATTCAAATAAACCCAGTCAGGAAATTCATATTTGGATTCCAAAATTGTGATGTGGGAAGCCTTGGCTGAAAATTCTAATACGTTGGAGCTCCTAGTCATTTGGCAATGGTGAAGCAAAATATGCAGATGAAAGAGCTGTGTTCTGTAATCAGAACACACGCACACACACGCACGCACGCACGCACGCACGCACGCACGCACACACACACACACACACACACACACACACTATAATATGTGAAAACAGAAGCTGATTGCAATACTTTTCCACATGTATTTTTTTCCTATTCAACCTTTTATCATAAATAAGTAACTTTTAACCAAGTAGCAGTTGCTGTTTTAACTAGATAACAACATAAAGCTCTCATTGTATTACACCCACCTCTCCATAGGCCCTTGAAGGTTGTACAATATTTCTTGAATAGGTATTCCTTAGTGTTAAAGGTCACATGAGTTGGTACTGGTCAGAGGCAGGAGCACCATGCTTGTTGGCTGTTAGCCATCCAGTCAGCATAAAGTATGGTATGATAAGGCTAGGAAGCTATATCTTTTAATAATAATAAAAATGAATATAGCATTTATTGGGGGCTATGCTATTTTATTTTTCCTTTTAATAATAAAAATGAAAATATCCAAAAACTACAGTGTAAATACAAATAAACTATACTGTACAGCCAGAGCCAGATAAATACCTCACCATAAATTCTTTACAAAACCAGCATAAATGGTTTTGTTTTTTTAGATTTGTTAACAGCTTTCGGCATCTAGCTCAAGAGATCCATAAATAGCTTTCAATGAAATAAATAACTCCATTTCACTTCCACAAGAAAATCCATTATGATTTGACAGATGGCACAATTTTCATACATGTGCATTATTTGTTGAAACCACATATTCCTTAGTGACGTTTTCAAATACAGCGGAGCAGAGCTGGGGATTTTTTGCCATCTGTGAGCAATTATAATTAATTCTGCCCAAACTCCATTTACTGTAAAAAGAGAAAGGATGCTCTCGAAGTACTAAAATATATATAGTGGTGCTAGAAAATGTGAGGTTTCTTTTAAATATTTAATGTTGCTGCAAAAATACAACCTAAAACATGATCTGTTGTCATGTAAATTATAAAACTAGATGATGAGATTTCAGTTTACCAAAAATGTATGGATGTTTTGAACTGGCAAATTCCTTTCTAGATCTACCATATTTTTCAGACCATAAGACGCTCTGGACCATAAGACACACCTAAGTTTAGAGGACAAAAAACAGGAAAAAAAATACTAAACACAGTGTGTCCATGGTGCAGGGGCGTCCTATGGAAACTGATTGCCTGCTTGGTCAAATACTATGTCTAATTGAATTTAGTTTTCTTTTCTTTGATTTGTACACACCCACAGCCAGGCCTGGATTTACCTTGCAGGAGCCTACAGGCACAGATGTCCTGGCACCTTAGATTTCACCCTCCATGAACCTACAAACCCCCAGCAAACTGCACCACAAATGTGCCGGATGTCCCAGCTGTCACTTCTCGCATACTTTCCCTTGCCCCTCATAGGTAGTTACAGGTGCCCCCAAGTATCCGGTAGCAAGAGGAACCTCAGTATTAAATACCTAAGGGTGACAATGGCTAAAGAGAGATCTCATCAAGGGAATGCAGACAGCAGGGTGAGTAACCTCTCATTTATGCTCTGTTTAGGACTCTACATAGGGAAGGAAGGCAAGGGGTGCTTGGGAGGTGGAGTGAGGCACCTTTCAATCATCAGGCACCTGTAGGCACATGCCTATAGTGCCTTATGGTAAATTCGGTCCTGCCCACAGCAAAACCAAATTCAGACAAAACAGATTATTATTTTTTATTTATAAAGTGGCAACATCTTCCATAGTGCTGTATATAGTACAAAACAGACAACAGTGAGGAGCATAGATAATTGACTAGTTCAACACATTGTACAGTATGGACAACTAACAACACAAGTACAAATAAATACAATTGATGTGCAGTTTGAGACATTATCAATACTGGTACATTTGAAAATATACAACAGACACAGGAAACACTAAGGGGAGGTCCCTGCCCTTGCGAGCTTACAGTCTGCTCTAGACCCACTCAGATCTATCTGTGAGTTAGAAGACAGGCATTCTGTGTTATCAAGAAATACATCTGGTATTATATGGTTTTTCTACTATGTGGCTCATTCAACTGAAAATGAATAAATTCAGGTCCATGAACTTTGTAAGTATATATATATATTTACAAATGCTAATAAGAGTTAATATTGCATGTGGGCAGAAGGCATGGCCTAAGAGCTATTGTTCTTCTGTCTGTGCCATTGAGCCAGCCTGTCACAGAGAGGAGATGTGTCATTCTGACTCAATTTCACTTTGAAATTTAAAGTTTAGTGGTCTGCGTTAAAGGGGCACTATGGCGAAAAAATGTAAAATGTAAAATATGTGCAAACATAGACAAATAAGAAGTACATTTCTTCCAGAGTAAAATGAGCCATAAATCACTTTTCTCCTTTGTTGCTGTCACTTACAGTAGGTAGTAAATCTGACAGAAGCAACAGGTTTTGGACTAGTCCAATCAGTGGATTCCCAGCAAGGCTTTTATTCTGTATAAAGATATTTTCTAAAAAGGATTTAAACAGTGATGCTGGCCAGCTTCTCTGCTCGCTACACAGTTTTTTGGAAGTTGAACAGAGCAACTGCCATTCACTAAGTGCTTTTGAAAATAAATAAATCCCTGAGAATACCCCCATGAAGAGATGGACTAGTCCAAAACCTGCCGCTTCTGTCAGAAGTCTACTACCTACTGTAAGTGACAGCAACATAGGAGAAAAGTAATTTATGGCTCATTTTACTCTGGAAAAAACTTACTTATTTGTCTACGTTTGCACATATTTTAAATTTTATAATTTTTCACCATAGTGCCCCTTTAAAGAAAACCTGAACTGAAAATTAAAAGTCAAAATAAGCATACACAAGTCATACTTACCTCCTGTGTAGTCTACTCCTCAATCTCTTTTTCCTCTCCTGCATCCTGTTTGTCCACTGTGATCAATGGATTTCTCCGTCCTCCATTTGGAAAATGGCCAGTACACCATAACAGCTTTGTGGTCAGCACACAGTTAAACTGTAACATCGCCCACTTGAGCCATAGGGAAACATGGACACATCCGTTCTCCTCTCAGCTGTAACTGACAGCAACTGATATATAACCGACAGCAACTGATATATTTCAGTTCTGACAAAATGTTGTCAGAACTGGAAGGGATCACTGTCAGCAGAAAATGGTGAGTTTCTGAGAGGAACTGATGGCAAGGTAACTATGTAATGTTCATTTGAAGTTACCTCATGTGTTTATTTTAAAGTGACTCCGAGCTCAGAGTAAAAATAAAATTTGAACTTACCCGGGGCTTTCTCCATCCCAGCCCTGGTCGGGACGTCCCACGCCGGCCTCCTGGCTCTTCTCCCGGCGGCTGTCCGCATAGCGCGGACAGGCCGGTCCCCCGGGCGACACTGGCGAGTGTCGGGCCTTCTCCTCATGACGCGCGGCGGCCGGCGTGTGACGTCATTCGTGACGTATACGGAAGGAGAAGGCCCGACACTCGCCAGTGTCACCCGGGGGACCGGCCTGTCCGCGCTATGCGGACAGCCGCCGGGAGAAGAGCCAGGAGGCCGGCGTGGGACGTCCCGACCAGGGCTGGGATGGAGAAAGCCCCGGGTAAGTTCAAATTTTATTTTTACTCTGAGCTCGGAGTCCCTTTAAATAATTTTACTCAGTACAGGTTCTCTTTAAGTGTGCCTGGAAATGTGCAGATATCTTCTGGAAGAATTTGATGTTGCCAACTGCTATGGTCACAGGAGAGGATGGAAACAGAGCAAGCTCTTGAAATTAAATTAGATACTATATTCCCCCCAAAATATGTATCAATAACATTTCAGAAATGGGGAACCTGATTTAGGCCATATATCCTTCTTTTCAGCAAATGGTTGGCTACTACATGCAAAACTAGATATTATTTATGTGCTCCCTGATGTAAGTGATACTGGATGAGGTGTGTGAAGACAGTCACCATTTGCATTAAATGGAGTGTGTTCAGTGAATGTACTGCAATTATTTCTGACTGAGAGTACATTTCAGATAGTTGATCAGACTGATGAAATTGAAACAATTGTATCAATCCTCCTTCTCCTAAAATGTCTATTTAGATATCCCACAGTTTTAATTTATATTTAAGTCAACTTTTTTAAAGGGAAGGTCTAGGCAAAATAAAAAAAAAAATCCACTTACCTGGGGGTTCCTCCAGCCCCTGGCAGCTGTCCTGTGCCCTCGCCGCAGCTCCGGTGGCTCCCGTTGTCCTGCGCTGCAGAAGTCGACCTTGCCAGATCGGCTTCTTCTGCGCTCCACCACGCAGGTCACGTGGTCCAGCCGATGTCATCAGCATTTGAGGGCACAGGACAGCTGCCAGGGGCTGGAGGAAGCCCCAGGTAAGTGCATTTTGTTATCTTCAGCAGCCTGAATGTATCCTTTAAGTTTTTACTGTTTCATTGTCTCTGCCCAATGACAAATTCATTTAAGTATGCCAATACTAAAATCTATGAACTACTGATCCTTTTTATCTCTTTCCTGCTCTCAGAAGCCATTTGCTGCCAGGAAAGTGTTTTATGGATGTAATTCCTTATCAGTGAGACTTACGCTATAGGCCCAGTGAGGACACAAACGTTCACTTGCATGCCTAATGTTTAAAGGTGCGTACACACCTTTGATGGATGTCACCCGTCAAGGGGCCATATGCAATTCCCTTTTTCACCTGAGTTTTCTCCTAGGAGATAATTTTTCATCTTAGATTTAAAATAACTTTCCAGCACTTTTCAACTAAAAAGGTACCTAAAGGTAAGTGAAAAAGTAATATGAATTTTTTGTTTTGTTTTCTGAAGGCTTAAAAGGCATCTTATTGACAGGTTTAAAAATATCACCTAGGAGAAAACTCAGGAGAAAAAGTTAATTGCATATAGGCCATGGATCGGGACCCTATCCCCTTGGGTGACATCACTGGGCCAAGCTACACACATGTAAGTCATCTGTGTAGCTGAAAGTGTGCTGTGTTGCTATGCAGCAAGGCAGAGGGATGATGAAGATGTACTTGCGTGACTTCAAGCAGCGAGCGGGGGAGTTGGGGGTTGGAGGCCGCTGTGCTCGCACTTGATTATCAGTTATCAGCGCAGGCAGTCATTGTTGGCTGCCTCAGCTGACTTCAGTCAAGCGTGTGTACCAACCTTAACTCTTTCAGGCAGAGAAAGAAAAAAAAGGAACACAGCATAGTTATTTGTGTGCTATACATACTCAGGTCTATCTCGTCATGTCACCTGGGATGTCTTTTAAAAGGCAACTTTGTTCCCAGCACATATGGGGCTTTCAGGTTTTGGCTCCAAGAAATGTTTTGATTGGACATGCCTACATTTGAGGTGTGAATATGATCATATATACTGTAAAGGGAATGTCAGATTTATTTGGCCATGATACTTTACAATTTAATTTTAACCAAAACATTCTACCAATTTCAATGTATTTATTTTTCAGAGTTTCTCTTTAGGTTAACCCCACAGCAGTGACTTTTCTCTCTGTTATACAGAGGAACCTATATATTGCTATACACCTCACAACTTCACTCGGGATCAAGCCTTGTACGCCAGAGGATATTGCTGGACAGAACTTAAGGATGCGCTACCGGGGGTGAATGCCAGCCAGTGGCCTTCATTGTTTGAGCACAAGTTCTTCCCATACGCTCTTCTGGCCTTTGCTGGAATCATGTACATTCCTGCTCTGGGATGGGAGTTTCTAGCTTCAACCAGGTTGACTTCAGAGCTGAATTTTCTGCTTCAGGAAATTGACAACTGCTACCATCGAGCTGCAGAGGGACGTGCACCCAAAATTGAAAAGCAAATTCAATCAAAAGGTCCTGGTATTACAGAAAAAGAGAAGCGAGAGATAATAGAAAATGCAGAGAAAGAGAAAAGCCCTGAACAAAACCTTTTTGAAAAGTATCTGGAAAGAAGAGGTCGCAGTAATTTTTTAGCCAAACTGTATTTAGCAAGACATTTACTAATTATATGTTTAAGTATTATACCAATTACTTATCTGAGTACATATTATGCAACTCAGAAGCAGAACGAATTTACTTGTGTTATAGGAGAGCCTCACCTTAAAACTAGTCATTCAAAATCGCTAATAAGGGTAAACTGCAAACTGCCATCTGTTCAGCTCCAAAGAATCATAGCTTCAGTAGATATTTTTCTTCTTAGTGTTATCAATTTAATTATCCTTATTAATTTAATACACCTTTTCATTGTCAGAAAATCCAACTTTATTTTTGACAAATTAAATAAGGTTGGCATAAAGACTAAGAGGCAGTGGCAGAAATCTCAGTTTTGTGATATAAATATCCTGGCCATGTTCTGCAATGAAAACCGTGACCATATCAAATCCTTAAATCGTTTAGATTTTATAACCAATGAGAGTGATTTAATGTATGATAATGTAGTTCGGCAATTACTTGCTGCGTTAGCACAGTCTAATTATGATGCCACTCCCACTATGCGGGATTCTGGGATGCAGACAGTTGATCCAAGTGTAGACCCGGCAGATATTGATGTCAATGAACATCTTGTTATAAAGCGACCTAGGAAGAAAATGAAGTGGATTCCCAGTAGCAACCCTCTACCCCAGCCCTTTAAGGAACAAATAGCCATAATGAAGGTTGAAAACAGTAAACCAGACAAGCCAAAGCCAGTGAGAAGGAAAACTGCAACAGATACCGTAATAGCACCACTTTTGGAAGGATCTTCAAAGTCTTCGCCACATTCAGCATCTCAGAAAAGTAATGATAGCACAACGTCAAGCATCTCAAGTGAGAAAAAACATACTCGACACTTCTCCTTAGATGTACAACCATATGTTCTTGGTAACAGAAAGGGCAAGTCAGAGACACAAGAGTGTGCACCTATAGCCACATCTGAAAGTCAAGAAAATGGCTTCCCAAGCCAGGAAGAGAATATGTCTGTACAAGTAAAAGGTAAATATTTATCACTTATACCAAAAAGAAGTCTGGCTATATGTCTCTTGATGTCTTTATCTGTTTGAACACTAGATGTACAGGAAGTCTGTTTATTTTACTTGGCATATTTTTGAATGCCACATATTAGATATGGCTTAGAATTATGCTCGGGCACTATAGCCTGATTTTATTTATTAGAATAAATCTGCAGAATAATCCTCATAAGTCTTTTGTACTGCCCAAGACTTGCATTACTTCAGACCCTATTCTTATAGTTTTTTTTACATGAATTTGAATTCCTCACATTTGTCTTGAAACTTACAAACAGCAGAGTAAAAACACATCAGAGTAATGGAAGCATCTCAGCTTCTGCCAAGATATGGACCTTACTACAGTCATATATCTTTTCATGTTTTAGCAGCTTCTGTGTACAGTGGAACTTCAATGCGGTAAAGTTTGGTATCATATGTAACTGTGTTACCTGATACAAGACAGAATTTCTCATATATTACATTTAACATTCAAAAAAAGGTTTTTTTGCAGGAGAATGCAAAGTAAGTTTTTCATTATTATGTAAAGTAATCGCTTAAAGAGTAACTGTTAGGCATGAAAAACAAAATAAATTATCTATTTCTATCTGTTTATCATATCATATAAAAGGAATGCTAAAAAGGCAATGCATACCTTTAAAATCAATCTTACTTTTTAATTGCAGAGATTAATCCTCATGTCCCCAGCTCCTTAGTACGCAGCCAGTAATCAGCCACAAAAGAGAAGTTGCAGTGCAGGCTGGGGCAGGGGCGGGGGGAGGAGTTTCTGCACAGACACAGCTAGTTCAGCCTGATTGGCTGCTGCCTGTGTCACTCTCACTCCTTTTCCTTTCATTGGCTGCCTCCCATGACTGTCCGTGTCTGCTCCCTCCCCACACTCCAGGCGACAGGCATCTCCGCCGATTCATGTGGGCAGTGGCTGCCACCACCGCATCGCATCCATGGGGATCCCCGTTTCTGCTACCATTTCCTTAGGGATTCCCTGCATTTACAATCAACCCTGTAACATCCACGGCTCGGCGCTTGTCCCGCATCATTGTAGAGCTTAGAATATATGCAGCGCACACAGACTCCCCTCAACATGGTTCCAGGCGATGGAGCTGCATTTATTCTTCCCCACTAAACGCTGTAATGCTGCGGGACAAGTAGGGATGCTGCAGGGTTGAGGGTAAATGCAGGGGGAATCCCTATGGATATGGTAGCAGGGCTGGGGGGTTTCCATGGATGCGGGGGTGCCTGAGACATAATGCTCGCTATTGGTGTGGGGAGGAGGGAGGAGTAAGGGAGGAAATGACCTCACCATTGGCTTTAGGAGGGAGTAAAGATGGCCCCTGCCAGAGAACAGAATTCTCTCCATTTACCTTTTATTATTTTATAAAGTTCACTGAAATCAACACTTGGACCATGCAATACACATCTTATGTAAGTAGAGCTAGTATTTATCTACTTATATATATCATTTTTTTATATGGCATACTATGGCTGACAGCTCCTCTTTAAGCACTAAGAGAGGAGTGGTCTTGGAATGCATGGAGAAACTTACGTTCTGCCAAGATAACATAATTGCTGTATGTAATATTTATTGAATAGCTAACTGTACTATATGTCCTTGTAATATTTAAATGCTCAGGTAATTTTTATCAAGTATTAAGCACACATTAAACCAAGGAGTGTAGACTATGTTAAAACATAAAGCATAGTAAATAAAAAAAACAAATATATAAGCAAATTAGATGGATTCCTCTATACACCCAACATGGAAACAAAAAAAATATGCATAGTAAATGAATGCCGGATATGGACTTGATCCAATTAACTTTTTCTCCAAGTTTTTTCCTGGGTGATATTTTTACATCTTATCAATAAGATGCCTTTAAGCCATCAGCTAGACCAGGAGTCTCAAACTCAATTTACCTGGGGGCTGCAGGAGGCAAAGTCAGGATGATGCTGGTCCGCATAAGGGATTTTACAATCAGCAGCTTGAACACCCCCTCCCCCCCCCCCCCCCCCCCAATCACTTGCATTGATTTTTATTTCAAAATCAAATTCACACTGAAGCGAACTATTTTGCCTATTTTACCTTATAGTTCTGTCACGCTTGGTGGTGTATTCTCCACAGTCAGCATGCAACGCATAAGCTGACGTGAAGGAGGTACACACACCAGCACAAGGAATCAGGTTATCCCCTGTTTAGTAGAGGAGAGGACTGACTCCAATAGGAGATTGTGGCGCACAGAGCCGGTGCAGATCCGAACAGCCACAAACCATGCTTTCGTGATAACGTCTCAGCGCAAGGTAGCGCTGAGCGCATAAACCAGAACTGAGGAGATCAGGACAGGTAGACAGACTGAACGCTTGCTAGCCAGCCGCTACTTAGCAACAGCAAGCGTCCACAACAAGACAGACTGGAATGAGGCAGCCAATGCGTTGCAGCGATGGCGTGCCTCACAAAGACAGGACAGGATAGTCAGGAAATAGCAGAATCAAGATAGATGAACGTAACACAGACAAAAATACAATAAGTATGTTTTCCCAGCGTATTACAATTACAGCTATCAATGAAACTATTTGTAATGTCTGACTAACATATGTATATATCGGCAATGAACCGATATATGACATAAGCAGGAACACTGACTAGGACTGGAGCAATACAGGGAACAGGACTCAGAAGGATTCGTTATCTCTTCGCAGAGATGAACGCAATCCACAAACAGAACCAGGAGCAGGATAACTAACTCAGCACGGGTGATCACGATACGCGCAAACTACCAAAACGTGCTGGAAAGCTGACTAACTGAACACAGGATATAAATAGTTCGTGTACGTATACATCAGCGACACTGATGTATCAACGCAACACGAATACAAGGAAAATAATAAACGTGCTGGTATGCATATATATTGGCAATGAACCAATATATGATGCAAAGACCAGCAAAGTATCTTTAGAACAAGAAACACGATCTGGGGCTGAAGCAACAGCAAGACAGGCTTAAACTGAAGCTATGATAGCCCAAGGAGCCCTGCAGGAAGCAGATCTTTATACTGAGGCCATCCAATGGGAGCAGACATGCAGATTCCCACACAGGTGAATGATAATCAGTCACAAGCTGACAGCAGGAAAAGGCAGACAAAGCTATGCAGCTTGCATGGAAAGAGATCAGAACTGCCTGAGGTGCAGCACTACTACTGCCAGCAGTACCTGCTGCAGAAGCGATCATAACAGTACCCCCTCCTTTAAAGGCGGATACTAGACGCCTTTCAAAACTGACATTCCCAAGGAAATAACCTAACTGATTATTCATGATGACCGGGACAGCCCGGCAAGACCAAAATCCAGAATCAGTCATCACAAGACTGGACCCATCAGAACCAAAACCTACAGAGTACTA
Source organism: Hyperolius riggenbachi (assembly GCF_040937935.1). Classification (NCBI taxonomy): domain Eukaryota; kingdom Metazoa; phylum Chordata; class Amphibia; order Anura; family Hyperoliidae; genus Hyperolius; species Hyperolius riggenbachi. Next base: position 276,096,581 of record NC_090648.1, read on the forward strand.
CAAGCCCCAGTGTGACACCCATCAGAACCATGATTTCCAGAAGAAAGCCCCTCGAAGCTCTCTGAGCGATACCCACTGCCTTCCAGGGACCGTCCAAAAATGCCAAAGCCTTTGCAATGCCCACCGGAACTGTCCTTACCAACACAAAATCCACTGTTGAACCAATCCAAGGTACCAGGACAAGTTTCCTCAGAGATCTCCCAGAACACTTTGAAGTTCCACAGAGATCCCAAAAGGTCAGAACGCCCTTTAGGCTCACATGGAGAACTATCAAGAACCCCTATGGAACCTAGGGCAATTCCCGAGACAGGGTTACAAGGACAAATATCAAGATCAGGGCTTTCAAGGATCAGAACCATCTCTGGGCATGCAGGCAGACTGGCAACATCAGAACATGTCTCTCCTAAGGAAGCATCTGAGCACGCTAACACCTTAGACACACTTGGGCATTCTGGCACACAAAGCACATCTGGGCACACTGGCACAAGAGAAACCTCTGGGCATGTCAAGGAACTGTGAGCCTCAGGGTCAGCCAAGATAGGACCAAAACCAGGACTGGCCAAAAAAAATCCATCATGACTAGACTTCGCAACTACTGGATAGTGTTGGGCGAACAGTGTTCGCCACTGTTCGGGTTCTGCAGAACATCACCCTGTTCGGGTGATGTTCGAGTTCGGCCGAACATCTGATGGTGTTCGGCCAAACTGTTCGGCCATATGGCCGAACTAAGAGCGCATGGCCGAACGTTCCCCGAACGTTCGGCTAGCGCTGTGATTGGCCGAACGGGTCACGTGTAGTGTTGGGCGAACATCTAGATGTTCGGGTTCGGGCCGAACATGGTCGCGATGTTCGGGTGTTCGAGCCGAACTCCGAACATAATGGAAGTCAATGTGGACCCGAACTTTCGTGCTTTGTAAAGCCTCCTTACATGCTACATACCCCAAATTTACAGGGTATGTGCACCTTGGGAGTGGGTACAAGAGGAAAAACATTTAGCAAAAAGAGCTTATAGTTTTTGAGAAAATCGATTTTAAATTTTCAAAGGGAAAACTGTCTTTTAAATGCAGGAAATGGTTTTCTTTGCACAGGTAACATGCTTTTTGTCGGCATGCAGTCATAAATGTAATACAGATAAGAGGTTCCAGGAAAAGGGACCGGTAACGCTAACCCAGCAGCAGCACACGTGATGGAACAGGAGGAGGGCGGCGCAGGAGGAGAAGGCCACGCTTTGAGACACAACAACCCAGGCCTTGCATGAGGACAAGAAGCGTGCGGATAGCAATTTGCATTTTGTCGCCATGCAGTCATAAATATAATACAGATGAGAGGTTCAATAAACAATAAACAGTAATTGGTGTTGTCCGGAATGCGCACAATGCGTGGGTCGCGTTCAATGCAGTCCTAGGCCGAAGAGGTCATAGCCTAGGGTCACAAAAACCTGTTTATTTGGGCAATTTCAATGGTGGCGAGTCTGACGTACATAAATCGCAGCAATGGCCGTTAGCAACGTCTGAATCTCACAAAATGTCTCATGCAGGTAGAAGACATATTGTTAGACTTGGGCTCCAAAGATGGGTTCCCTACATCTCTGCAAACCAGAGTTACAGGGCTCCAAATTTGGTAAAATCCCCCATAGGCTTTCATTGGGCCTCCTATTTACAGTTCCAAAATCTCACATCTTTTCAAAGGGCAATTGCTCAGCAGTGGCAAATTTTCTAGCATTGTAGAGACCCTTAGGGGGAACATGACTGGTGAGTTTCGAGCCCCTAGGCCAAAGAGGTCATAGCCTAGGGTCACAAAAACCTGTTTATTTGGGCAATTTCAATGGTAGTTATGCTGACGTACATAAATCTCAGCCATGGCCGTTAGCAACGTCTGAATTTCACGAAATGTCTCATGCAGGTAGAAGACATATTGTTAGACTTGGATTCCAAAGATGGGGTCCCTACATCTCTGCAAACCAGAGTTACAGGGGTGCAAAATTGGTAAAATCCCCCATAGGCTTTCATTGCCTCCCTATTTCACTTTCCAAAATCTCACATCTTTTCAAAGGGCAATTGCTCAGCAGTGGCAAATTTTCTAGCATTGTAGGGACCCTTAGGTGGAACATGACTGGTGAGTTTCGGGCCCCTAGGCCAAAGAGGTCATAGCCTAGGGTCACAAAAACCTGTTTATTTGGGCAATTTCAATGGTAGTTATGCTGACGTACATAAATCTCAGCCATGGCCGTTAGCAACGTCTGAATTTCACGAAATGTCTCATGCAGGTAGAAGACATATTGTTAGACTTGGATTCCAAAGATGGGGTCCCTACATCTCTGCAAACCAGAGTTACAGGGGTGCAAAATTGGTAAAATACCCCATAGGCTTGCATTGCCTCCCTATTTCACTTTCCAAAATCTCACATCTTTTCAAAGGGCAATTGCTCAGCAGTACCAAATTTTCTAGCATTGTAGGGACTCTTAGGGGGATCATGACTGGTGAGTTTTGCCACTGCTGAGCCATTGCCCTTTGAAATGGTGTGAGATTTTGGAACGGTAAATAGTAGGCCCAATGAAAGCCTATGGGGGATTTTACCAATTTTGGAGCCCTGTAACTCTGGTTTGCAGAGATGTAGAGACCCCATCTTTGGAATCCAAGTCTAACAATATGTCTTCTACCTGCATGAGACATTTCGTGAGATTCAGACGTTGCGAACGGCCATTGCTGCGATTTATGTACGTCAGACTCGCCACCATTGAAATAGCCCAAATAAACAGGTTTTTGTGACCCTAGGCTATTACCTCTTTGGCCTAGGGGCCCTAAACTCACCAGTCATGTTCCTCCTAAGGGTCCCTACAATGCTAGAAAATTTGCCACTGCTGAGCAATTGCCCTTTGAAAAGATGTGAGATTTTGGAAAGTGAAATAGGGAGGCAATGAAAGCCTATGGGGGATTTTACCAATTTTGCACCCCTGTAACTCTGGTTTGCAGAGATGTAGGGACCCCATCTTTGGAATCCAAGTCTAACAATATGTCTTCTACCTGCATGAGACATTTCGTGAAATTCAGACGTTGCTAACGGCCATGGCTGAGATTTATGTACGTCAGCATAACTACCTTTGAAATTGCCCAAATAAACAGGTTTTTGTGACCCTAGGCTATGACCTCTTTGGCCTAGGGGCCCGAAACTCACCAGTCATGTTCCCCCTAAGGGTCCCTACAATGCTAGAAAATTTGCCACTGCTGAGCAATTGCCCTTTGAAAAGATGTGAGATTTTGGAACTGTAAATAGGAGGCCCAATGAAAGCCTATGGGGGATTTTACCAAATTTGGAGCCCTGTAACTCTGGTTTGCAGAGATGTAGGGAACCCATCTTTGGAGCCCAAGTCTAACAATATGTCTTCTACCTGCATGAGACATTTCGTGAGATTCAGACGTTGCTAACGGCCATTGCTGCGATTTATGTACGTCAGACTCGCCACCATTGAAATTGCCCAAATAAACAGGTTTTTGTGACCCTAGGCTATGACCTCTTCGGTCTAGGACTGCATTGAACGCGACCCACGCATTGTGCGCATTCTGGACAACACCAATTACTGTTTATTGTTTATTGAACCTCTCATCTGTATTACATTTATGACTGCATGGCGACAAAATGCAAATTGCTATCCGCACGCTTCTTGTCCTCATGCAAGGCCTGGGTTGTTGTGTCTCAAAGCGTGGCCTTCTCCTCCTGCGCCGCCCTCCTCCTGTTCCATCACGTGTGCTGCTGCTGGGTTAGCGTTACCGGTCCCTTTTCCTGGAACCTTTTATCTATATTACATTTATGACTGCATGCCGACAAAAAGCATGTTACCTGTGCAAAGAAAACAGACATTTCCCGCATTTAAAAGACAGTTTTCCCTTTGAAACTTTAAAATCGATTTTCTCAAAAACTATAAGCTCTTTTTGCTAAACTTTTTTTTCCTCTTGTACCCACTCCCAAGGTGCACATACCCTGTAAATTTGGGGTATGTAGCATGTAAGGAGGCTTTACAAAGCACGAAAGTTCGGGTCCCCATTGACTTCCATTATGTTCGGAGTTCGGCTCGAACACCCGAACATCGCGGCCATGTTCGGCCTGTTCGGCCCGAACATCTAGATGTTCGCCCAACACTACTACTGGACTCTCACAAAAGAATGCAGGATCAGACTTAGATGTCGCTGATTCCAGCAAGGTTATTAACAAATCAGGTTCAGGGGCACTAATAAGACAGGACAACTCTTCTGATGTACGCACTGAACTAGATAGGGACTCCACAACTTCCTCTGGACTGGACAGAGATTCATCTAATACACTGGATTGGAGCTCATGAGGGGCTGCAGAACAAGTCAGTATTGCAGCAGCCCCCACTGGACTAGGCAAAACTGAGGGATTCACTAGACAGGAAGGGGACTCTGGAACTTCTGCCACACCGGCCAGAGAACCAGAATTTTTCAGGATACAGGGCTGGGTTTCAGGAACACTCATCAAACCGGACTGAAATTCTGAGATTTCTATTACCCTTTCCAGAGAATCAGAATCATCCATGTTACAGGGCAAGACTTCTGAAACATTCAGAGGACAGGGCTGAAGTTCCCTGGCTACAGTAATATCAGAGAGGGACTCAACATCATTAGCTAAATCAGACTGTGTATAAGGCAAGGTATCAAAAACGCTTGCTGACAAAGACAATGTTTGGCTTCTGCTTCACTGGGCAGATATTCATCAAGTTTTACTAGAGCAGACTGTAATTCCAAAACAGCTGCTAAACAAGTGAATATTACTGCAACACCAACTGAAGTAAGCAGTGCCTCAGACTCCTCTGCTAGAGGGTCTGAAGTATCCAAAGTACAGGGTGAAGCATGAGACTCTGCGACCACAGCTTCACTGGACAGGATCACTGAATAGTCCATATTGCAGGGCAAAACCATGGAAGCACCTGCTGGACAGCACAATGATTCTGTGACCTGAGCTTCATTGGAGAGAGCTACTGCACAATTCATGGTACAGGGCAAATTTACTGGAACATTTTCTGAACAAGGTAATAATTCTGTGATTTCGGGTTAACATAGCAAATGCTCTGAGCTATTCATGAAACTAGAGCGAGGTGTAGAAACAGGAAGATCAAGACACAATGTTTGCACATCTGAATCACTATTCAATTGTAAAATTGGGAAATTCAGATGCTGGGGTTCTGAGGTTTCTAGACAGGATTGCTGGGACTCAGAAACTAATGTAGTGTATCTATTGGCATCTGCTGGATCAGACAGGAGTTGAACTTTATTAACACAGGTAAATTCTACAGAAGTGTTTGCAGAGGCAGGCAAAGATTTTCTGATGTCTGTTTCACTGAACAAAGACTCATGAGTACTGGCTAGGCTGGACTCAGAAGTCAGCAGGACCTCTGGAACCTCTGCTGATAAATTTGTGCAGGGCAAGGTTAAGGAAATATCAGTAGCTTCTGTTTTACTGGGAAGTAACACTGAGTTTTCCATGGTACAGGGTGGAATTACAGGAACATTCACTGGACAAGGTAGGGACTCAGGAACTGGAGAAGTTGGACAGTCTCCAACTGACAGGGTGCTTTCCCTGGTATCAACTGACTGAATCACATATAAATCATCCAAAATAATTTCCCACACATCGATCAATGGAGCCACAAAGTCATTCCCACACACACCAGTTTTTATTAGGTTATAGGCAGACTTAATGCACGCATTCAATACTAATTCACTTTTTGCACTGTAGAATTGATAAAATGAACTTGAATCACGCTTCCATTCACAGACCAGGGCTTCCATCTCTCCTTTCTCAAATGGAGGATCCCATGCATACTTAACATCTGAACATTCAGGCTGATCACAGATTGTGGCAGGAACATGTATAGGGTTATTTAGCAGGCGATTGGCAGATTTCTTATTCCTAAGGATCTCCAATACTTGTAGCAAGTGTTGAACTGTAGTGTATGCAAATTTCATTTGCTGCACGAATAAATTGATCTGTTCAATACTCTGTAATATCTCTTCATAATCATACTCAGATAATTCTTTTAGACACAAATCTTTATTTTCCTTGGCCAGTGATGAAAGTTCATTAGTAGTTTCATAAGTCCATTTAACTCCCCCGAAAGACAATTGCATTTCATTATCTGTTAATGGCTGAATCTCATTACAGGTCTGATGCGCAGTCGCTAAAGATAACGACTCTGCTGATCGTATACGTTTCTTAGAACGTTTACGTTTGGCTTTAGACCCTGCTGCCTTTGACGATTTATTCAAAGCTGAAGGGAAATTATCAGAACTACTCTCTGCTTGCTGATTATTTTTGCAAGCAATTGAAGGAGCAGCTGATTGACCTGCTGCCAAAAGCTCATTAAGAGGAAAAGGCAATGGATCTATGCGCAACCAATTGTGAATTACAAAAGCTATAAATTGCAAAGGACTTTGTCTAAACTGAATGTGATCTAAAACATCGATTGCCCAATCAAAAAGCTTGCCCTTAAAAAGAGCGCAAACGATCCAATCAGACCAGGTAGAAATTGCAGAAGCCCGAAAGTCGGAATTGGCCAAAACCTTAACCAATTCTGTTATAAATGTGTCTGTAACTTCAGGGCCAAGCTTTTCAAATTTTTTAAAGGAGCAGGACCCCTGACAAACAGTGTCATAATTTCTGGAAATCCCCCCCACAATGGGGATTGGTAATGGGGCTATCATAATGTCACGCTTGGTGGTGTATTCTCCACAGTCAGCATGCAACGCATAAGCTGACGTGAAGGAGGTACACACACCAGCACAAGGAATCAGGATATCCCCAGTTTAGTGGAGGAGAGGACTGACTCTAATAGGAGATTGTGGCGCACAGAGCCGGTGCAGATCCGAACAGCCACAAACAATGCTTTCGTGATAACGTCTCAGCGCAAGGTAGCGCTGAGGGCATAAACCCGAACTGAGGAGATCAGGACAGGTAGACAGACTGAACGCTTGCTAGCCAGCCGCTACTTAGCGACAGCAAGCGTCCACAACAAGACAGACTGGAATGAGGCAGCCAATGCGTTGCAGCGATGGCGTGCCTCACAAAGACAGGACAGGATAGTCAGGAAATAGCAGGATCAAGATAGATGAACGTAACACAGACAAAAATACAATAAGTATGTTTTCCTAGCGTATTACAATTACAGCTATCAATGAAACTATTTGTAATGTCTGACTAACATATGTATATATCGGCAATGAACCGATATATGACATAAGCAGGAACACTGACTAGGACTGGAGCAATACAGGGAACAGGACTCAGAAGGATTCGTTATCTCTTCGCAGAGATGAACGCAATCCACAAACAGAACCAGGAGCAGGATAACTAACTCAGCACGGGTGATCACGATACGCGCAAACTACCAAAATGTGCTGGAAAGCTGACTAACTGAGCACAGGATATAAACAGTTCGTGTACGTATACATCAGCGACACTGATGTATCAACGTAACACGAATACAAGGAAAATAATAAACGTGCTGGTATGCATATATGTTGGCAATGAACCAATATATGATGCAAAGACCAGCAAAGTATCTTTAGAACAAGAAACACGATCTGGGGCTGAAGCAACAGCAAGACAGGCTTAAACTGAAGCTATGATAGCCCAAGGAGCCCTGCAGGAAGCAGATCTTTATACTGAGGTCATCCAATGGGAGCAGACATGCAGATTCCCACACAGGTGAATGATAATCAGTCACAAGCTGACAGCAGGAAAAGGCAGACAAAGCTATGCAGCTTGCATGGAAAGACATCAGAACTGCCTGAGCTGCAGCACTACTACTGCCAGCAGTACCTGCTGCAGAAGCGATCATAACAAGTTCGCTTCAGTGCTCCCATTACAAGTAATCCGCTGTGTCCCCGCCGCAAAACGAGGGCTGCAGAACCCCCGAATCGCCCAAGGGGCAATCAGCCGGCATTTCCTGGAAGGGGCAGAGCTTTCAGCTTCAGCTCTGCCCCTCCTGACGTCAGCCTCTGCCCGCCCCTCTCACGCTTCCTTCACAGAGAGGGGCGGGGAGAGATGGCGATCCGTGTGGCGATTGACGTCAGGAGGGGCAAAGCTGAAGCTGAAAGCTCTGCCCCTTCCAGGAAATGCCGGCGGATTGCCCCCCGGGCGATTTGGAGGCTCTGCAGCCCTCGTTTAGTGGCGGGGATGCGGCGGACTACTTGGGAGCACTGAAGCGAACTATAAGGAAGCTTTTGCCAGCGGAGGCCACAAAATATTGTATCGAGGGCCGCAAATGGCCCGCGAGCCGTGAGTTTGAGACCCCTGAGCTAGACAAAAAATACTCAGAATAATTTTGATACCAACTTTTTAGTACTTTTTCAATTGCAGAGTGCTGGAAAGTTATTTTAAACTGAAGCCATAAATTATCTCCTATGAGAAAACTTAGGAGAAAAATTGAATTGGATCGGACCCTAAAAGTCTTTGCCATAGCATGTTTTATTTCCTCAATATTCAGTTGTATGTGGTCCTCTGTCAGTCATGGAGAAAATCCGTGAATATAATAACAAAAGTTGTTTAAGTAATACCTTTAATGACTAAAGCTTTGCAAGCTTTCAAAACTTTCTTCTTTAGGCATGATACAGAACTGGATCAGAACCATACAAAAGTAATACAACCTACAGAGACTTATATATAAGTCTCTGTATGTTACATATATAGTCTTATATATAAGTCTCTGTATGTTACATATATAGTCTTATATATAAGTCTCTGTATGTTACATATATAGTCTTATATATAAGTCTCTGTATGTTACATTACTTTTGTACGGTTCTGATCCAGTACTGTATCATGCCTGGAGAAGAAAGTTCAAGTTTTGAAACTTGCAAAGAAATATTGTACAGTTAGCTATTAAAGGTATTACCTAAACACATTTTGTGGTTATGTCTATGGCTCCTCAATGTACAAAATGTGATTTGGACATTTTAACCACTTGAGGACCGCCCCCAGCCGATAGGCGGCGGCAAAGTCCGGGCCCAAACGACCGCAATACGCCCATCGGCGGGGGCGGCTGCGGGAGTGGCTATGCGGCGATCGCGTCATTCGTGACGCGATCAGCCGCCGGGGACTGGCTCCACCCACCGCTCGTAGTAACCCGCCGGCCGTTCGGAAGCGCCGGCGGGTTACTAGCACCCGGATCGCCGCTGCACATATGTATAATAGGCTTTGTAATGTATACAAAGCCTATTATACTGGCTGCCTCCTGCCCTGGTGGTCCCAGTGTCCGAGGGACCACCAGGGCAGGCTGCAGCCACCCTAGTCTGCACCCAAGCACACTGATTTCCCCCCCCCTGCCCCCTGATCGCCCACAGCACCCCTCAGACCCCCCCCTGCCCACCCCCCAGACCACTGTTTGCACCCAGTCACCCCCCTAATCACCCATCAATCACTCCCTGTCACTATCTGTCAACGCTATTTTTTTTTTATCCCCCCCCCTGCCCACTGCCCCCTCCTGATCACCCCCCACCCCTCAGATTCTCCCCAGACCCCCCCCCAGACCCTCCCCCCCCCCGTGTACTATATGCATCTATCCCCCCTGATCACCTGTCAATCACCTGTCAATCACCCGTCAATCACCCCCTGTCACTGCCACCCATCAATCAGCCCCTAACCTGCCCCTTGCGGGCAATCTGATCACCCCCCCACACCAATAGATCGCCCGCAGATCCGACATCAGATCACCTCCCAAATCCATTGTTTACATCTATTCTCTCCTCTAAACACCCACTAATTACCCATCAATCACCCATCAATCACCCCCTATCACCACCTGTCACTGTTACCCATCAGATTAGACCCTAATCTACCCCTTGCGGGCACCCAATCACCCGCCCACACGCTCAGATTGCCCTCAGACCCCCCCTTATCAATTCGCCAGTGCAATATTTACATCTGTTATTCCCTGTAATAACCCACTGATCACCTGTCAATCACCTATCAATCACCCCCTGTCACTGCCACCCATCAATCACCCCCTGTCACTGCCACCCATCAATCAGCCCCTAACCTGCCCCTTGCGGGCAATCTGATCACCCACCCACACCAATAGATCGCCCGCAGATCCGACATCAGATCACCTCCCAAGTGCAGTGTATACATCTCTTCTCTCCTCTAAACACCCACTAATTACCCATCAATCACCCCCTATCACCACCTGTCACTGTTACCCATCAGATTAGACCCTAATCTGCCCCTTGCGGGCACCCAATCACCCGCCCACACGCTCAGATTGCCCTCAGACCCCCCCCCCCTTATCAATTCGCCAGTGCAATATTTACATCTGTTATTCCCTGTAATAACCCACTGATCACCTGTCAATCACCTATCAATCACCCCCTGTCACTGCCACCCATCAATCACCCCCTGTCACTGCCACCCATCAATCAGCCCCTAACCTGCCCCTTGCGGGCAATCTGATCACCCACCCACACCAATAGATCGCCCGCAGATCCGACATCAGATCACCTCCCAAGTGTAGTGTTTACCTCTCTTCTCTCCTCTAAACACCCACTAATTACCCATCAATCACCCCCTATCACCACCTGTCACTGTTACCCATCAGATTAGACCCTAATCTGCCCCTTGCGGGCACCCAATCACCCACCCACACGCTCAGATTGCCCTCAGACCCCCCCTTATCAATTCGCCAGTGCAATATTTACATCTGTTATTCCCTGTAATAACCCACTGATCACCTGTCAATCACCTATCAATCACCCCCTGTCACTGCCACCCATCAATCACCCCCTGTCACTGCCACCCATCAATCACCCCCTGTCACTGCCACCCATCAATCAGCCCCTAACCTGCCCCTTGCGGGCAATCTGATCACCCACCCACACCAATAGATCGCCCGCAGATCCGACATCAGATCACCTCCCAAGTGCAGTGTTTACATCTCTTCTCTCCTCTAAACACCCACTAATTACCCATCAATCACCCCCTATCACCACCTGTCACGGTTACCCATCAGATTAGACCCTAATCTGCCCCTTGCGGGCACCCAATCACCCGCCCACACCTCAGAACGTCCTCAGACCCCAGCCCTGATCACCTCGCTAGTGCATTGCTTGCATCTATTTCCCCCCTCTAATCACACCTTGAGACACCCATCAATCACCTCCTGTCACCCCCTAGCACACCTACCCATCAGATCAGGCCCTAATTTGCCCTGTGTGGGCTCCTGATCACTCGGTTAAACCCTCAGATCCCCCTCAGACCCCCTTCCGATCACCTCCCCAGTGCATTGATTGCATCTATTTTCCCCTCTAACCGCCCCCTGAGACACCCATCAATCACCTCCTGTCACCCCCCTAGCACTCCTATCCATCAGATCAGGCCCAAAACATCCTGTCATCTAAGAGGCCACCCTGCTTATGAAAGGTTCCACAAAATTTGCCCCCTCATAGACCACCTGTCATCAAAATTTGCAGATGCTTATACCCCTGAACAGTCATTTTGAGAAATTTGGTTTCCAGACTACTCACAGTTTTGGGCCCGTAAAATGCCAGGGCAGTATAGGAACCCCACAAGTGACCCCATTTTAGAAAGAAGACACCCCAAGGTATTCTGTTAGGTGTATGATGAGTTCATAGAAGATTTTATTTTTTGTCAAAAGTTAGCGGAAATTGGATTTTTATTGTTTTTTTCACAAAGTGTCATTTTTCACTAACTTGTGACAAAAAATAAAATCTTCTATGAACTCACCATACCCCTAACGGAATACCTTGGGGTGTCTTCTTTCTAAAATGGGGTCACTTGTGGGGTTCCTATACTGCCCTGGCATTTTAGGGGCCCTAAACCGTGAGGAGTAGTCTAGAAAACAAATGCCTCAAAATGACCTGTGAATAGGACGTTGGGCCCCTTAGCGCACCTAGGCTGCAAAAAAGTGTCACACATGTGGTATCGCCATACTTAGGAGAAGTAGTATAATGTGTTTTGTGGTGTATTTTTACACATACCCATGCTGGGTGGGAGAAATCTCTCTGTAAATGGACAATTGTGTGTAAAAAAAATCAAAAATGTGTCATTTACAGAGATATTTCTCCCACCCAGCATGGTTATATGTAAAAATACACCACTAAACACATTATACTACTTCTTCTGAGTACGGCGATACCACATGTGTGACACTTTTTTGCAGCCTAACTGTGCTAAGGGGCCCAAACTCCAATGAGTACCTTTAGGATTTCACAGGTCATTTTGAGACATTTGGGTTCAAGACTACTCCTCACGGTTTAGGGCCCCTAAAATGCCAGGGCAGTATAGGAACCCCACAAGTGACCCCATTTTAGAAAGAAGACACCCAAGGTATTCTGTTAGGTGTATGATGAGTTCATAGAAGATTTTTTTTTTGTCACAAGTTAGCGGAAATTGATATGTATTGTTTTTTTTTTCACAAAGTGTCATTTTCCGCTAACTTGTGACAAAAAAAAAAATCTTCTATGAACTCACCATACTCCTAACAGAATACCTTGGGGTGTCTTCTTTCTAAAATGGGGTCACTTGTGGGGTTCCTATACTGCCCTGGCATTTTAGGGGCCCTAAACCGTGAGCAGTAGTCTAGAATCCAAATGCCTCAAAATGACCTGTGAATAGGACGTTAGGCCCCTTAGCGCACCTAGGTTGCAAAAAAGTGTCACACATGTGGTATCGCCGTACTCAGAAGAAGTAGTATATTGTGTTTTGGGGTGTATTTTTACACATACCCATGCTGGGTGGGAGAAATCTCTCTGTAAATGGACAATTGTGTGTAAAAAAAATCAACCAATTGTCATTTACAGAGATATTTCTCCCACCCAGCATGGGTATGTGTAAAAATACACCCCAAAACACATTATACTACTTCTCCTGAGTACGGCGGTACCACATGTGTGGCACTTTTTTGCACCCTAAGTGCGCTAAGAGGCCCAAAGTCCAATGAGTACCTTTAGGATTTCACAGGTCATTTTGCGACATTTGGTTTCAAGACTACTCCTCACGGTTTAGGGCCCCTAAAATGCCAGGGCAGTATAGGAACCCCACAAATGACCCCATTTTAGAAAGAAGACACCCCAAGGTATTCCGTTAGGAGTATGGTGAGTTCATAGAAGATTTTATTTTTTGTCACAAGTTAGCGGAAAATGACACTTTGTGAAAAAAAACAATTAAAATCAATTTCCGCTAACTTGTGACAAAAAAAAAAAATCTTCTATGAACTCACCATCCTCCTAACGGAATACCTTGGGGTGTCTTCTTTCTAAAATGGGGTAATTTGTGGGGTTCCTATACTGTCCTGGCATTTTAGGGGCCCTAAACCGTGAGGAGTAGTCTTGAAACGAAATTTCTCAAAATGACCTGTGAAATCCTAAAGGTACTCATTGAACTTTGGGCCCCTTAGCGCAGTTAGGGTGCAAAAAAGTGCCACACATGTGGTATCGCCGTACTCAGGAGAAGTAGTATAATGTGTTTTGGGGTGTATTTTTACACATACCCATGCTGAGTGGGAGAAATATCTCTATAAATAGACAATTGTGTGTAAAAAAAATTAAACAATTGTCATTTACGGAGATATTTCTCCCACCCAGCATGGGTATGTGTAAAAATACACCCCAAAACACATTATACTACTTCTCCTGAGTACGTCAATACCACATGTGTGGCACTTTTTTGCAGCCTAACTGCGCTAAGGGGCCAAAAGTCCAATGAGCATCTTTAGGCTTTACAGGGGTGCTTACAATTAGGCACCCCCCAAAATGCCAGGACAGTGAACACACCCCACAAATGACCCCATTTTGGAAAGTAGACACTTCAAGGTATTCAGAGAGGAGCATAGTGAGTCTGTGGCAGATTTCATTTTTTTTTTGTCGCAAGTTAGAAGAAATGGAAACTTTTTTTTTTTCTTTTTTTTGTCAGAAAGTGTCATTTTCCGCTAACTTGTGACAAAAAATAAAATCTTCTATGAACTCACCATGCCTCTCACTGAATACTTTGGGATGTCTTCTTTCCAAAATGGGGTCATTTGGGGGGTATTTGTACTATCCTGGAATTTTAGCCCCTCATGAAACCTGACAGGTGCGCAGAAAAGTCAGAAATGCTTGAAAATGGGAAAATTCACTTTTGGCACCATAGTTTGTAAACGCTATAACTTTTACCCAATCCAATAAATATACACTGAATGGTTTTTTTTTTATCAAAGACATGTAGCAGAATAACTTTCGTGCTCAAATGTATAGGAAATTTTACTTTATTTGAAAAATGTCAGCACAGCAAGTTAAAAAAGTCATTTTTTTGCCAAAATTCATGTCTTTTTTGATGAATATAATAAAAACTAAAACTCGCAGCAGCAATCAAATAGCAGCAAAAGAAAGCTGTATTAGTGACAAGAAAAGGAGGTAAAATTCATTTAGGTGGTAGGTTGTATGACCGAGCAATAAACCGTGAAAGCTGCAGTGGTCTGAATGGAGAAAAAGGCTCTGGTCCTTAAGGGGCGAAAAGACTGTGGTCCTGAAGTGGTTAAAGAGAAACATAAGCCAGAAAAAAAAATTAGTTTGACTCACCTGGGGCTTCTACCAGCTCCCTGCAGCAGTCCTGTGCCCTCGCAGCCACTCACTAATCCTCTGGTCCCCCGCTGCCAGCTAGTTTCGTTTTTGCTGACAGGCCCGTCAGGACTGGCCACGCATAGCTTTTTCCGCATTCCCGACTGTAAAAAATACGCGTTGCCGCATTACGCATGCGTAGATATGCGGCAACATGTATTTTTGTACGCATAGCGGCCCCCAGTATTGCTAATTACAGTCGGGAATGCGGAAAAAGCTATGCGTGGCCAGTCCTGACGGGCCTGTCGGCAAAAACGAAACTAGCTGGCAGCGGGGGACCATAGGGATTAGTGAGTGCCTGCGAGGGCACAGGACTGCTGCAGGGGGCTGGTAGAAGCCCCAGGTGAGTAAAACTCATTTTTTTTCTGGTTTAAGGTTCACTTTAAGCACTTCATTTATTATACCACATAAAAATATGGAAAATATAAACATGTACATTCAGGGCACAGTACCAATTACCTAATTACCTCTTTCTTTTATACCATTCCATCTAATTTATGCCTGAGTTGTTTACTGCTACTTTTCTGTATGGTCAAACACAATACATTCTTTTTTCCACCCTGCTTGTCTTTCTAAGGCTGGGAACACCAGGGGCGCCTTTACCTGCTGTCATTACAAGCAGGTGCTTGGAGCGGCATGAAGGGAGGGGGGCACGCTGCTGTGGAGGGGGGTTAGACTGCGTGCGGCTGGTCGCCGCTCTTAAAATCAGCTGCGCTTGTCGGCGGCGGCGCTCGTGGTTTATTTACACCACGTGGTGCTCTCTCTGCCTCTGCTGCTTCTATGACGCCCCCCCCCCGCCCAGGCCCAGCCAATAGAGTCTCGGTGGAGAGTCCCGACTCCCGCCCACTCCACCTCCTCCAAATCTCCTTGCCCGCCCACCGCTCCTCTCCCTAGCAGCAGTCGCAGTTTGTTTACTGCGTGTGCGACGCCGCCTCTAACTCCGCCCCCCGCCTGAAGCCAGCGTGACTCTCCTGGCTGGCGCCGGCGCTGCATGCCTGAGGGGACAGGGAGCTTGCACCACGAGCACGACTACTGTGTCTGTGCCCCCTGCTGAGCCCCCCCTTGGCATGTGTTCTGCTCTCTCTCTCCCCCTTCTCCTCCCGGACCCCCAAACAAGTGGCTGCATGCTGAGGCAGCTAAGGTAAGCGAGCCCATACTAGTAGGCTAAAGACAGTTGTGATGATGTGAGCTGAACTCTTACACAGGACAGAAGGAACATGTGGAGAAATGCACCCTGTATGTATTTAGATTTAGCCTGTTTCATTCCCCCTCATTTATTAGTAATCGCAAGTTGTAATTTGATCCTCCCTGTGTTACCTGACTGCCATGCCACCACAGCAGATAAGCTCATTAGAAAACACAGGATGTTAACAATATGTATGCCTCCATGAAAGCAGGAAGTAGAACAAGTGATGATTTATTTTAAGATTTGTATCAGCTGTAACAAAGAAATGTTGTTGTTTAAAGTCCAGAGACGAGCAGCATCTTTGGTACAATACTTACCGTAGGCTTCCTTAAACACGTTAGGGCTGCTCGTTCCTTGCCATTTCCCTGGGTGACTCCAGTCACCCATAATTGTCCCCGAAAGCCTGGCCGAGTTGCGCTCAGTCACACATGTGCGGCCCTTCCAGGTGCGCTTCTGTCCCTGGGCGCGATCTGTGCTTGCGCAGTACAAGTACAGGGACGGGAGCACGCCTGGCGAGCCACACATGCGTGATGGAGTGCAGCCAGGCTTTCGGGGACAACTGCAGGTGACAGGAGTCACCCAGGGAGATGGCGAGGGACGAGCAGCCTTTATCATTATAGTATAATATTGTGTGCGTGTGTGTGCGGGGGGGGGGGTTCATGTGGCTGAAGACGCATCAAAAACGCACATAATGAAAATCAATGGTAACACAATGTAATGCGTTTTGTATGCATTTTTCATGCGTTTTAATATGCGTTTTAAAAAAAAATGTTTTCTGATGTATTTTCTCTTCCTGTTGTCATCCTATTGATTTGCATAAAATGCAAAAGAAAAACGCATGGAAAACGCATCCAAAA
Organism: Hyperolius riggenbachi; assembly: GCF_040937935.1. Taxonomy (NCBI): domain Eukaryota; kingdom Metazoa; phylum Chordata; class Amphibia; order Anura; family Hyperoliidae; genus Hyperolius; species Hyperolius riggenbachi. The sequence continues at coordinate 276,113,245 of NC_090648.1, forward strand.
CACATATGCGTTTTGCATATGTGAACCGCAAATGCGTTAAAACGTCCGCAAAAAGCAAGAAAGATGCAAATGGGGAAAAAACAGAAAAACACAAAAAACGCATTAAAAACGCACTACAAACGCACAACCATACATGACAGAAAACGCGACCTTTCATGCACTCATGCACAAGTGTACACCCAGCCTAAGGGAAAATACCGGTATATACTGTAGCTTAAAAGCAATAATTCACTAACTAATAAGGAATTTCTATATCCAGCTAGTCACTAATGGTTATTACATACAATGACTTGTGTTATATTGACACAAAAAATATAATTGAATCAGACATTTTGTGGCATAAATTCCCAGAAGATTTGATCACAGAAATTGAATATGATGAGAATTGAACAGAAAAACAAACAAAAAATAAAGTGGGAAAAGCTTAATCAAAGTGGAGTTAACCAGGAACAACTTATTTTGAGTGATTTCTTTTTTGCCTGTAAATACTGAAAAGTTATTTTAAAGATACGTTGACCAACAAGTAAGGAATAATAATTCATAAATGGGTGTATGAACTCCTTGATTACTAGAGAAAAAAAATGTACAAAACTTGCTAGTTTATCCTATCTATAGAGCTGCAAACTGATTTCAAATGTTTTTTTTTTTTGTAATATTTAATATTTTCCCGACTTGCAAATGTATTAACCCAAAAAAATGAAAACATTTACCACAGTGTATTTTTTGTTTTTCATTTTTCATTTTATCTTTTATTTGCACTTCATCATCCTAAATTTTAAAAGTTAATGAATATCCTTCTCTTTGCATATAAAAACAATTACGGTAGGCATAAAAAACATGAAAACAAATCAACAATAAACTAAATAAAACATGTAAGCCAGTTTTCTGATGTGCATTTATAAGATTTATCCAGTTACATCAGCAACCACTGTGACCTTTTCATCCAACAAAAATGATTTTCATTCTGTTACACAACAGCACACAGCACTTCTGACAGGAATGATTCAAATAAAAGCGGAAAAAACAAACAAAAAAAACAAACATATAATAAAGCAACTAGCCTAATAAAGGCTGATGTTGCAGTTACAGTGTGTGGCCCAAACACGTAATAGGTTCCAAATCGCACATGGTTTTATTAACCACTTAAGGACCAGGGCTGTTTTGAATGATCTGTGGTGCGTGGGCTCTCCAGCCCGCAGCACAGATCAGGATTGAGGCAGGGCGATCAGACTTCCTCCCCTTTTTTCCCCACTAGGGGGAAGTCCTGCTGGGGGGTCTGATCGCCGCCGCTCTATGTGGCCGAGCGAGGGGGGGGGCTTCTCAAAGCCCCCCTCCGCAGCGCTATTCCTCCCTCCCTCTCCTTCCCTCCCTCCCCTTCGCTCCATGGGCGGCACAGGACAGCGATCCGTCCAGTACCGCCTCTGATAGGCTTCAGCCTATCAGATGCCGGTGATCCCTGGCCAAGCAGAGGCGGGGGATCGCCGATCTCCTTTACGGCGCTGCTGTGTAGGATGTAAACACAAGGGATTTCTTCCCCGCGTGTTTACGTTTCGCCTGCGAGCCACGATCGGAGGCTCGCAAGGCTGTTCACGGAGACACCCTCCGTGAACTGACATGGAACGGCCGCTCGAACGCCGTTTCCATGGAAACACCACTTCGACTTGCTGACGCCTATCAGCGTTAGGCGGTCGTTAAGTGGTTAAATGTATAAAGAACTGTAATTTAATGTAATTTAAAAATACAAGGAAAACTATATTTTTTACTTCCATCATATTGTGCCATAAACAGATGAGAATCAAAAGCGGTAGAACATATTCTCATGCAGCACATGCATGCACTGATAAAATTATTATTTAAAGTTCTATTTTTATTTATTGTTACTTTTGACTTATTTATTTAGAATTGATGTTTTTGCTAAACGTGAAATAACCTTTTTTCTTTTCTTGTTCCTCATTAGATTTTGCAAAATGTACAAAAATTGTTGAGAAAGAAAACCAACCATTATCAACAAGTTGCGGTAAAGTTTCTGGGTCATTTATCAGTTGTGGCAGTCATATGGTGAGCGCTGCTGTCTCTACATCAAATGTTACACTAACTCAAGTCAAGCCAGAGCCAATGACAGTTTTCAATCGTAACCCCACTCATCCTTTGCTCCATATTGGCACTTTATATGAAGACAGGGAGGAGCTTTTAACCAATCAACCCTCCCCTGACCCATCCGACATTATTTCAGTGATACCACCAAAGCAAGTCATGCTGGCCCCATTCGAAGAGTCCAGGGCCATAATAAAGTCTGCAGATTACTAGACTACAGAGCTGCATCAAACCAGCGTGCAGTCACTGCATGAGCATGGAAAATTATATTCTGAATATTAAAGTAGCAGCTTCCATAAACAGCAGCTTTATCACAACTATCAGGAGGAACCTAAAGACTTTTCCATGTAGTCAGCAGTGTAAAGCACAATTTAAATACAGCAGCATGACACTTTAGAAGTATTTACACACAAACCTATACAGCACTATATTATGACCAATCTTTGACATTCATAAATGAAGAAGACAACTCATTATTGAACTCCGCAATCTCACACATATTGTATGTGGGCATTTATCTGATTTCAGTGTCATTTTCGTGCACTCATTTTCAATTGAGTACACTGCTGAAATTAATAAGCTTTTCAATTAGTGTGTTGCACATAATTCCTTTAAAGCAAAGCTGAACTCTCATCGACCAAACAGGAAACCAACAGACCACGATAGCAACAGTATTACCACGCAATCATCCCATGAGCTCCAATGTCACATTGTTTTCCTGCACTTTAGTATAGTATTAATACAGGCATAAAGCCAGCACAGAGGTAAGTGTGGATGCAGCTAATGCAGCCTTACTGTTTCTTCACTTTTCTTGAAGAGAGTTCAGGTTTGTTTTAACCTTAATTGAAAGACAGCACTGTTAACAATTTAAAGGGAAATATAGCTTTTAGAAAATTATATTTTCACTATATTTTTGTACTAAAAACATAATGGCACAGCTATATAAGCAGGGTGATATTAACAGTTTATCATGTGTAGAGCTAACTACACATGTTTAAGTTTAGTTAGATATGTAGGTATAACCTATTCACCATACAACTACAGATTCTTTGGTCGAGTGAACAAGTGCATGTGTATCCAGAGGGAAAGGGAAGAGAGAACATGCAGCAAGCAGCTTATTGGGAACACAAAAGAAAACTAAGCTGTTCAGGTGGCCCTTTCCTCACCAAGAATGGCCATCCAGTAGTGTCTATGGTCATTTATGTAGTTAAGAAAGGGTGTTTGCCATTTAATATTTATGAATGTCCTACAACAAACCTCCAGCTCAAAACTTTATTTTGTTGTAGACAGAGCAAGAAAGGGCGAGACCATATGTGTCTCATTTTATTTTTGCCTGTCCTCCCATTGTGGATTTTCCCCCTAACATTTTGTAATGCCACTGTCACTGGGACCTGGAAATAAGATGGTAAAAATTGTTCAGTGATTGGGCAATCAAAATTAAAGGCTTGTACCAGGCTTATGGACCTGTTCATACTAACAATGCACAACACTGTTTATTACTTAGACATACTGTATAACGTGTTCACTTTGCAACATGGGCCCATATGCAATTCACTTGATCTCCTGAGGCAAGGTGTGAAAAAGGTTATATTTTCATACCTTGACATAAAATGCATTTTAAACCACCAGCAAACAAGAAAATACTCAAAATAATTGTGATAATACTTTTTCACCAACTTCTGGGTACTTTTTCATACTTAAAAGTTATTTTAAAGAGAACATGAAAATGTATCTCCTGGGAGATAATTCAGGAGAAAAAGTTAATTGCATATGGGCAATGGTGTCTTGGTGGACCTCTTCTGTGGGATTGGTAACGCACAAAAATACAGCGGAGCACACTATATCACATTGCGTAGGTATGAAAGAGTACCAGTGTGTTAAATGGGATTTCATGTTTCCTTAAGCAGCCCATACACTCAGCCGATTTTCTGGCCGACCGATCGATCCCGATCGATCGATCGATCAATCGATTGCAAATCGGTTGGCCAATTGACCGATCGACGGCCGATTTCGATCGATTTCGATGGATTTCCATCGAACTTGCAGGGTGGAAAATTTAGGTCGATCTAATGAGATTGCTTATCAGTTTGCATTGGCCTTAATGGAAATCTGATGGCAAAAAAATGCCATCAGATCGAATTTCAATAGATTTCAAAATGAAATCTATTGGAATTCTTTCCTGGTAAAAAATGTTCTAAAAACGCATCAGATAGATCATCAGATGCATTTCTTATCTATCTGCTGCCAATCTGACGAGTGTATGGGCACCTTTAGTGTTAAGATGCAGTGCCTAGCAGTACATTTGACAATGCATGAAGTATGGACAGCTCTGTAAAGTAAAAAGGGAGCAATAAAAGGCACATGTATTTTTTTTATAGGAATATTGTCTTATAGGTTCAGTAATTCCAGTGGATTTTACACAATTTACCTGCATTAGAAGAAGCTCAATATTTAAGTGATCAAACCATAGCTTAGTGTCAGCTTTCATTTATTCCATACTAAAACTTAACACTGTTCCAAAAGCACCTACTAAATTTTACTGATGCTAGAAAATGACTAAAACAATTAACTGCAGTTTCCTGAAAATATGTATACACATTTTTGCAACATTATAAATGTTGTCCTTAAAGTTCAATATATTCTTACAAATTACTCCTTGATGTTGTATATTATTTTATTTGGGTTATTAGGGGTATGTACACTATCCACGTTATATTGCAGTGCATTAGCTCATGTGAACTTACTGCAGTGCCCATACAATCATATGCGCATGTGTACATCCCTGCATTGTAACAGACCATGTTATCCTCACACACTGTCTACAGTGCGTCTCTAGAAAAAGTGTGCATAAATGCATGAATTCTATGGCAATTTAACATGCTTTGAAATAATGCACACCTTTTTTATGTGCAGAGTGTGCGTTGTGTAATGCTGGTGATGTAGCACAGGCATAATTAATGCAAGCCCCTATTCAATTCTCTTTTTGCCATAGGTTTTCTCCTAGGTGGTATTTTTACACAACTTAGGACTCGTTCACACTATGAGCGTTTGTGTGTTTTTTTTCAGCGCTGGCGATGTTAGAAATCGCCCCAAATGCACTTCTACAATCATCCCCTATGAAAGTGTTCACATGTAAGCTTTTCGATTTCAGTGAAATCGCAAACGCGCTACATGTACCATTTTCTGAGTGTTTTTTGCTCAATGGAAGGTATAGGGAAATCGCAAAGCGCTTGAAAAAGCGCTTTGTATAGCGATTTCCTGAGCGCTTTTAAGAATAAATACATTGTATTTATTCTTTTCCACGTCAAAGTGAAAATCACAATCGCTCTTCAAAAGTGCTTAGAAAAGGGCTTACAAAAGCGCTTTTCTAAACTCAAAGCACAGGGAAAACCACTTTTAAAAAGCTCAATAAATCGCTCAGCACTGGCGATTTATAATGTAAACAAAGCCTAAATGTCTCTTAACCACTTGCCGACCGCACGCTTATACCGTGCGTCGGCAAAGTGGCAGCTGCAGCTGCAGGCTGATTAATCAGGAAGCAGCCGCTCGCGCGAGCGGCTGCTTCCTGTCAATTCACGGCGGGGGGCTCCGTGAATAGCCTGCGGGCCGCCGATGGCGGCTCGCAGGCTAAATGTAAACACAAGCGGAAATAATCCGCTTTGTTTACATTGTACGGCGCTGCTGCGCAGCAGCGCCGTAAGGCAGATCGGCGATCCCCGGCCAATCAGCGGCCGGGGATCGCCGCCATGTGACAGGGGACGTCCTGTCACTGGCTGCACAGGACGGATAGCGTCCTGTGCAGCCCGGATCACCGGGGGGAGAGGTAGGAGAGGGAGGGGGGTGAATGTCGCCGCGGAGGGGGGCTTTGAAGTGCCCCCCTCGCAACTAGCCTGCACGCAGGAGCGATCAGACCCCCCCTGCACATCATCCCCATAGGGGGGAAAAAGGGGGGGCGATCTGATCGCTCTGCGTGCACCCTGATCTGTGCTGGGGGCTGCAGAGCCCACCCAGCACAGATCACAACAAACAGCGCTGGTCCTTAAGGGGGGGTAAAGGGTGGGTCCTCAAGTGGTTAAAAGGAACCTAAACTGAGAAGGATATGGATTTTTCCTTTTAAAATAATACTAGTTGCCAGACTCTCCTGCTGATCTTGTGTCTCTAATACTGTTAGCCACAGTCCCTCAACAAGCATGCAGATAAGGTGTTCTGACTGAAGTCAGACTGGATTAGCTGCATGCTTGTTTCAGGTGTGTGATTCAGCCACTACTGCAGAGATCAGCAGGACTGCCAAGCAACTGGTGTTGTTTAAAAGGGAACATCCATACCCCTCTCAGTTAAGCTTCCCTTTAAGCCACCAGCAAGCAAGGAAATACTACTTTATCATTTACGTTTTGGTCATTCTTCACCTGCACAGTGCTGAAACATTATTTTAACCACTTCCTGCAAGGTTGACGCATTAAATCATCCTGTTTGACCCTCTTAGCTGAAAACAGAATGTTTTAATGCATCCTTTGCATCTGCTGCCGACATACATGTACGTGAGCACTCACGCCGCACACTTACCGTGACTTACTTGTCTGTGATCGGTGAACAGGAACGAACATGTGTTCCCTGAGCCAATCAACGTGCCTGTGAATGAATGATCATTGCTTCAGCCAGAAGCCATGTTCATTTATTAAAATGAAAGTAAAAAGTAATGTAAAACTGTAGACAAACACTTCCTCGCTAAAGTGTGGACAGGATAAAGTGTGTAGCGCCATCTAGTGGACAAAAATAAAAATACAGCCCCTATATTTATTAACTCTTTCTTCCCCATCCTCCATAGCTACTAAAATAAAATACTTGTTAAAAAAAGCCAATATGACAGCATTAAAAAAAAAAAAAAAGTTACCTTAGGGACTTTTTTTTAATATGTATGTCATGGGGGTATATTACTGTTATTTTTTGCAAATAAGGGCTTGTACTTATTTATAGGGTACAGTGAGAAAACAAAAACCAGGACAAATGGGCATATAAAAGGTGTGGGTTTTATCTACAGTAGCATTATTTTAAAGCTATAGGGGATAGAATTGGAGAAATAGTGTATTTTTTCTTATATTTTTCCTTGGTTTTCCCTTTACAGTGCATAGAAAATAAATTAATTATTGAAAACAAGTATCACCCACAAAAATCCAAATTTGTGGCAAAGAAAACAAGAAATAGATAAGGTGTGATAAGCAGTGATAAAGTTATGGCTAAATGAATGGGAGGAGCACAGAAAGGTGAAAATGGCTCGTGGCAGGAAGGGTAAGGCTTGGTTCCCATTTCAGCAGATGCAAAACGGGCATGGTAAGGGAGAGTTTTTATTGGTCCACCATGATTCAATGAGAATTATCCCTGCTGCTGAAAATTCCCATTATTTTTTTGCAACCCAATGGAGATCCTCATGCTTCTGCCAGCCACCGGGCTGTGTACAGGGACCAATCGGTGGTGGGACACATAGCCCGAGGCAGATGTGTTACCCCCATAGGCAATTTGGGGGTACGTTCCCACCTGCCCGGGATTATCACGGACTGCACAGAAGTCCCGCAGATCCATTGCAAATGACAAGTGTGAACAGTTACTATTTATAAAATATCAGTTCAATGCCAGTTTAGCGATGAGCGGAGAACGGACAAAAAAAATGTCTGTTCTCTGCTCAAGTGGGAACACAGCCTAAAACAGCCCGTGGATTGAAGTGATTAACCACTTAACATCTCAGTCGTTTTCAGCTTATGCATCCGAGCAATGTTCACCTCCCATTCATTAGCCTATAACTTTATCACTACTTATCACAATGAACTGATCTATATCTTGTTTTTTCCGCCACCAATTAGGCTTTCTTTGGGGGGTACATTTTGCTAAGAGCCACTTTACTGTAAATGCATTTTAACAGGAAGAATAAGAAAAAAAATGAAAAAATTCATTATTTGTCAGTTTTCGGCCATTATAGTTTTAAAATAATACATGCCTCCATAATTAAAACCCACGTATTGTTATTGCCCATTTGTCACGGTTATTTCACCATTTAAATTATGTCCCTATCACAATGTATCGCGACAATATTTTATTTGGAAATAAAAGAGCATTTTTTCCGTTTTGCATACATCACTATTTACAAGCTTATAAAAAAAAAATAGAGAGAAATATTTCATCTTTACATAGATATTTAAAAAGTTTAGACCCTTAGGTAAATATTTATGTGTTTTTGTTTTTTTTATAGTAATGTTTTTTTTGTTTTTTTTTATTAAACATTTTATGTGGGCATTTTTGGGAGGGTGGGTTTTAAAAGTGTTTTATTTGGGGAAATATTGGTGTATTGTAATGTTTTTGGGCATTTACTTGTAGTTTTACTTTTTGGCCACAAGATGGCAATCTTGATTTTTTTTACATGACGTCACTCTAAGCGTACAATGTACGCTTAGAGGGACACAGCTTCAGAAAGAGCGAAGCTTCCGAGAGAAGCTGTCGCTTTTTCAGCGGGGGAGAGGAATCAATGATCGGGCTCCCCAGCCCGATACATTGATTCCGGGGCTACCAACTCCGCGGCCGGGAGTGCGCGTGCACGCGTGCGATCGGCCGCGGGAGCGCGCGGGAGCGCGCCTGTCCTCCTTGACGTTTTTATACGTCAAGGAGGACAAAGTGGTTAAAAAGATGAAAAATGATCTCCTTGGCAAAAACCTAGAAAAAATGTAATTGAATAAGCGTTTGTCTTTTGTGAATGTATACTAGTGTTATATGACACAAGGGTAGATTCTGCACTATAGTTATCAGCAGAGTATTATTGTTAGAAATGATTACCCCTACAAAATGTAAATTGAATAAATTGCCATTTTCAGTAGTATAAACTATTACCGGTAAATATTTTTGCTAAATCGATCACAGTATGAGGATATGAGGGTGAGAGCAGCTGTGCTTTTGCTTGCTTTTCCTATTTACAAAAAACAAATGAACTGTTGCTGATCACAGAGAACTTATCCGCTAAAAAATCTGAACAGAATAAAGCTGGCCATACACTTATAGATTTCCACCCAATGTTCCAAAACAATTGATTCCTTTCTGAAAAGAGTTGATTCAGAAGGGACATACCATACACTGCACATCAATTTCAACAGATTCCAAGAGGGGATCTATTGAAAATTGATTGAACTATCCGATGCAGTGCAAAACTTTAGGCCATTGATCTGCCAATGTTCTTGCCCTGTCCCCAGTTGTTGTAAATTTTCCATCCTGTCTGACTGATACTTTCAATTGATTTTTAGTCAAAATTGATAAAAATCAATCGATCTGACATTTTGGGAAATTGATTTCCAGCAGATGAATCACATTTTTTAAGTATTCTAAAAAACAGCAGTCTATACAATACTCCTGCACTGTACAGCACCTTTCAAATAAAAAAGGCCCCTATTCTTGGTTATACAGTAGTAAGGGTAATTTTCCTCTTCTGTGTCATGTTGTCTTGCTTTTGTGATTGCTCCCTTATAAGTCTATTGTACACTAATGTGTAATATATTGGTGCTTTGTAAATAAAATATATTCATAAGTCTATGCTGATAGGAGCATTTTAACTGTAAAATAGAAGCTGAATTTTAAGTCAACAGTTTTATACAAAACTGAGGTAGGTTAACCCTGACAGCTTAAAGAGAATGTCAGAGGATTAATTAAAAAAGAAAAAAAAAGATCTACTTACCTGGGGCAGCCGTCCTGTGCCCTCGCCGCAGCTCTGCTTCCAGCCGGTGGCCCGAGGTCCCCTTCAGCAACTACTGCACCTGCACTGCTGGTGACTGCGCTCACGTGGTCTGGAGCATTCTGCGCTGGCGCATAATGCTCCAGACCACGTGAGTGCGGACACCAGCGGTGCTCGCGCAGTAGATGCCGACCTAGCGCATCTGCACCAGAGGGGACCCCGGCCACCGGATGGAAGCGGAGCTGGTGAAAGGGCACAGGACGGCTTCCAGGGGCTGGAGGAAGCCCCAGGTAAGTACCGTTTTTTTTTTATAAATCCTCGGACATTCCCTTTAATACAGTGATTTAGAGTAGATGCTTCTAGACTACTCACACACAGCACAGCTAGCAGGCTGATCTCACTTATCTTGACTGCACTCCAAGTAAGTACTGCTTGTCAGCCACATGTTCAATTAGCTAAATGGATTTGAAGATCAGCAGTATGCAGATAAGACCACTATTGTATTGTCTCCTATGAGCATGCTTCCAGAATATTATAAAATTAGCAGCACTGTATTGCTCCTTCAACATTTACTATAATTGTTTTGTAGAGTATTCCAAAAGGCTACTGCAAAGACAGATTCACGTGCATGGACAAACAGAAAAATTCTCCCAACATGCATATCTTTACTAACTCTGGAAGTTGAAGCTGAGCTGGCAAATAAAAGTCATCAGATTCTAATTAGTAAGCTGGAGACTGTTCAACAGAGGCGTCAACAGGGTTGGCATGACCTGGTGCAGAAACTCATGGTGTTAACCCTTCTTGCCCCATGAACCTCCAACCTCACCAGGTAGTATCGTTGCTTATTATTGGGGGATGTTAAGATGATCACCATGTGGACCTGGTGACCTTTAAACTCTTTTATAAGCTCAGCATGGAGCATCGAGAAGGGAGAAGAACAGGAGGGAGAAGTACATCAGACACTAGCCTGGTCTGTATTTACTTAGCCTATTCCACTCTCCCTTAGCCTGGAGCTTGGTGTCACCCGTTTTGCTGGTGACACCTAGTGCAGTCCACACCCCCTAGTGATGCCACAGCTGTTCAGTCACCTCCCAGATACAGTATATGTAACATGAACAGCAGCTACAGACTCTTATCTGCCTGCACGGCTTCTACTTCCCAAGGGATTGGAGATTTACAAGCCAGGAAAAGTGTCTGCTCATACCTATCCAACTGTTTATACGTGCTGCGCAGTAGCTGGATAAAAACTGTTGTTTTTTTTTTCCTTTTTAATTATTAGCACATAATGCACCTTTAAGCTTACTGTAATTTACAGGCCAAAGAAAAGCTGTAGTGAAATACCCCCAGATTTTCCTGTGACTCTCTTTACTATAGTCTCTGAGACAATTGACTTAACCGATCTCCCTTACAGATTCCTTGATGCATAGACAGGTAACAAAACTCTGCCTAAACAAAATGAAGTGTTTTATAATTTTTAATTTATATTCTTGAGTCTTCTCATCTTGCTGCACACACTGCCATTACTTTTAGGTGCTGGAAGATCTCAGATTGAACACTGCCTTATTCCAGATTCCATATTGGACAAGGATTATTGGAGGACATTTATCATGCAAGGTTTTCACCCAGGGTGGCAAAAGTAAGAGTGAGTATTAGTTACGTAGCCACTGCCCAAATTATTATCCATTCAAAAATGTTCTCTGGAGGAGATATTTTATAAGGCTTACAATAATTACGTGATGAGTATAATACAGTAAATAGAGGCACCGAATTATACAATACAGTAATTAAAAAACATAAAAACTGGAGGAAATGTATAAAAACTTACTTATCACAGTAGCCATAGCCCTAAATGTCTGTTGCATGGATTTAATTGGGGATAAAAATAAGGAATGCATTTTAATTTCAATAAGGTTTTATTGAGAAAAAATAGCATATCCAACAGCAAAATATACATTTTATAGCATTTGTATATGGTAAACATAACAGGATTAATATAGCATAAGGGTAGCAGTGACAACAGTTTGATCTTGCATATTGGTTGTTGAGAAGGGGAAAGAAAATAAAAAAGGCACAGTAATGAAGGTCACACTATGCCAAGGCACTTTAAGAGTAGCTTGCGGAATTGAAGAAACAGCCTGTTAGTAATGTAGCTAGCTTAGACAAAACTAATCAAGTCTAAGACTTGAGATAGGAAAAACAAAACAAGAGAAAATAAAAGAAACCGAGAACAGAAAAGGATACCCGTACCGACCCAGGAGTTATGGTAGGAAAAATAAGTATGATTTTAGAGAACCATAGTAGTGTTATGGTTGCAAGTAAGACCTCTCTATCCCTCGCCCCCTTTTTTTTTTTTTTTTTTTTTTTCCTCTTCACATTTCTCTCCCCCTTTTTTTTTTTTTTTTTTCTTTTTTGATACATATTCCATTTCAATGTGTTAGAATAAATTGAGAGTCTCCTGGGCACCCACGGAGGAGGTAGCTTGGACCCATGGCATTATTATCTAATGTGGTACCCATGTCCTCTTCCCAGTCAAGCTGGTATTGAAGCTTTAAGTCTGGAGGAGGGAATGCATTTTAAAAGGGTTACTCTCTTCACCAGGTTCAAATCTAAATGACAAATATAGATATGGTCATAAAACACACTGCAAAGGCATGAACTAGTTTACACAATATATGGAATCATTTAGATCACTGGTGTCAAATATAAGGCCCACGGGCTGAATGCGGCCTTCCTTATCATTTTATGTGGCCCTCCAGAGCTTCAAATGTTCATCATTGTAAGCAGTAAAAGAACCACAGCACACTGCCTTCCCATCTAGAGGAGCACAATGGTGACAGTGTTACTGGTTTAAATATAGGCCTCAATTCACTAAAAGCAGTTTGTTAAAATGATTTTGGTAGGTAAAATACAGCATTCTGTATTTTACACTTTTTTTCCAAATTCACTCAAGATTTTCCACATAAGGCAGAAGTTCGGTCATTTACTGAACAAACATGCTTCAATTCTTTAAGCCCTGTTCGGTAATTGTCACTTACCAGCTGTGGAACTGGTCAGCGCTGAGGCAGGGAGCTGCGTGTATGAGTCAGGGTTTTCTGACCGGTGCACCCATCATCTCTTTAGATGTGCTGCAGCAACCAGGGGAGCTCTTCTGTATGCCAGAATGCAGATAATTACATCTAAATGGATGCAGAAAAGCCTCATAAAAATGTTCCTTCCCCTAAACTCATACAGTGAAGACCCACCTTCCACCACGTAGGGTAAAATCAGCTTGAGAAGCAGGGTTGTGTGGATCTCCCTATTGGCTGCCTGACTTTCCTTATTGGCTGTCTGTCAAATCTACCGCACAGAGGGAGCATGGAGAGACTGAGTTATCAGCTAGTAAGAGGTGGAGAAAAATATCAAACACTTTTGCCCGACTTACCGAATGCATAATTTTTTGTGAATTGTAATTTCTTGACATTTCTTGAGGCAATTACCGCACAAGTTGGTAATTTACCTCATTAGTCTGTAATTCTTATTTTCTGTGTGGTAATAGGTTTAGTTAATTTAAATTTGGGAAGGTGTTTGGTAAAATCAGCTGTTTTTAGCATTACTGAATGCGGTAATGCTTGGTGAATTGAGGCCATTGGCAGTTTGAGGTGTGGTGCAGCAACATCCCATGGGACCCCCGCAAATTGACCATAGGGGCCCCTTTTGGGATTTAAAACCATTTCATATGGCTAGTAAAACAGCCCTCCCCCACCACCTCAGCTTACAAAGAAGACTATAGGGAAGTGAAGGCTAGCATCTTGTTTTGGGCCAATTTACTTGTGGATTTAATACATTTCCTCCAGTTTTTATCTTTTTTTTTTTTTTTTTTTGTATAATTAGATATTAACACATCCCAGTGTAACACACTTTAATCTTTTTCTACTATTTTGAGAGCAACCTTTTTCTACCAAAAACTATGATAACCCCTCAAAAAATCCAATATCTTAAAAACATAATTACTTTTAACCAATGTGAGGGATCAGCTGCAAATGGTGAGTACTCAGCGGGAGATAGCAGCACAGACAGGTGTATTTTCCAAAACAAACAATAGTTTATTGGACAGCAGGCTTCTTAAACAGCAGTCTTTTGGCAGTTTGTAAAGTACAGTTCAAATGAAAACAAAAAGGCCAGTCCAGGCCAGCAGCTTACATTCAGCTTTCAATATCAGGAACACACCAAACTCCATGTGCAGCCTGCACTTTCTCTCCAGAGCAAAAACCAGCTTCCTGGAATCAAACGTGAAGTCTTTCTCAGCAGACTTCCAGACCTTGCTGGTCACACCCACTCTCTCTCCTCCTACTCCAGCCTTTCAAAGCTGCTCTGTTAACCCTGTGTGAGCCTTCTCCAGCAGAAGCCCACATACACAGAGCAATCGATCCACCCAGGATCTGGCGACCAGATGCGCCCGCCCACTCTGCATCTGGTCAGCTCCGGACCCAAGTAAGGTTTTTAACCTCTGTCCATGTGACAGACAGCCAAAACCTTTTTTATTCCGGAGCTGCTACTGGATGTAGCGTCTGATCCCAGGTGGAATGTACCTCCCATCCAACACAACCTGGGACAAATCGATTACCTCCTGGGTATCGACTTTGTCACACCAACAATAAACAGATTATTGCAGTAAATCTAAAACATGATGATGCTTGAAATTCTCATTTCTGATTTGTTCATACTTCTGAAAAAACAAACAAATTGAATCAACTAATGAGAATTATGAGATGTTGTGTATACCAAAATGTATACTGTTGCTATGGTTTCAAATATACTTAAATAGAACTTTTTAACAGCACATAAAGTTATACCAGCTGCAGGCTGAGATAGAAAATGTGTTTCAATAGCATTAACTTACAAAAATGGTTTATATAGCTTTGATATACAGTTTGTTATATGTATATGTAAAAAAACTAAATTTTATGATAAAAACACTTAAAATAGTGTTAGTACTAGACCTAATCAATACCATAAAAAAATTGACAATTTAGCCTTGAATTAACCAGGCGTATTTATCTTTACATGTAATACAAAGCAGTATATATTCTTTGAGAGGCAGATGACCGTTTAATTTAATCACTGCTCTATACTAAGAACCTCTGTGTCATATTGTCAATGAAAACTGATGTAAAGGATAAATGTGACTGTTGCTAAAGCAACGTTTCAGATGCTTGCTTTTCTTTTCTAATGCATACTTGAAAAGAAAACAATTGTGGTTGTTTGCTGCAAACTTTCTTTGCTTCAGCCTTCAGGAATCAGCCCCTTGAGTTTTTATTTTCTCTTTCAGGTATAAGACTTCATGCCACATTTATGTTATACATGGACCAATGTTAAAGCACATGTTTTCCAAACTAGATTAACAATGTAGAGTTTATTTTTTTATTGTATTTTATAATGATATTGGTGATTTTCATGAGTTTCATTTAGAAAAAAAAAAAGGTTTATTTTCCAAAAATGTCACAGCATTAATCTTAGTTTTTGTGTTATTGTCATTTTTACACTGAAATGGACTAGATAGTAATATATCAAAGCAATAAATACTCGAATGCAAAGTATGTTGTTAGAAAATAATTTATTTATCACAACCATGTTAGTGTTTACTGAGAAATATGTGCTAGTAGGTGCTATTGTTATTAGATAAGACAACATTTCCTCTAATTAGTGTACTGAGATCTTTAGGTTCGTGCTATAAAAATGTTTTAGGTTGCATTAGCAATATAAAATGACATTTCCAATTAATTTTGATCTAGAGAATGTCGCTATATTAATATTCTAATTGTCATGTTGTTTTTGAGAAGCCCTACAACTTAATGTTCAGTAACACTATGATGCTGAATAAAATGCATTCCACCAGCTATCAATAAATCTTTTTTTTTAACATATTTTGTGTGTTTTGCTGCATTATTATTTATTTAAAGCCTGTATCTTATCACTGTTCCTCACTCTTGCAGTACAGTTTATGCCTGCTCTTTCCAAGAAGGGATATCTAACAGTCCAGGCCAAGCCCTCTACCATAAGCATTGCAGGTGGTTACCGAGCAATGAGTTACTGACTTTACACACAGCACTCCACCTCAGGTGAAAGAGGAAAGGAATCTGATGGGGTTCAAATGATTGCAGTGAATTTCACCTGTAGACCCTGACTCTTCAACCCCTAATATTTATACCAGTGAGTCAAAACCAGAAAGCCCTTACCTGAGGCTCACAAGCCAATCAAGCATGCAAAGAACTGGGACTACCCCTGGTCTGTTGACCAAAATGTTGTGATTTATGCTCTGATATTTGCACAATAAATTAGCAGCTTGCTGCAAGAAATCTGTATGGAGTTCCAGATCTTTGCATGTTTGTTCAAATTATTGCAATCTGCAGCATCTGAAAGAGGCTTTAAAGTGTCACTTAAAGAGAATCTGAAGCCAGATTCAAAATGGCTTTTTACCTTATATACATGAGGCATGTTTGCCCCAGCTAAAATGCTGCCATCCCGCGGCATAACGAGGAGTCTTTACCCCCCAAATCCCACGACTTTCTTGGTCGTGGATTTTGCTGCCTCTGTGCGCTTCCGTGTGAGGCCGGGCTATGAGCTGCAGCCCTGCCTCACACGCGTCTGTCAGCGTGTATCTCCGCCTCTCCCCCCCCCTCTCAGTGAAGCAAGACTGAGAGGGGCAGGGAGAGGTGGAGATACGCGCTGACAGAAGCGTGTGAGGCAGGGCTGCAGCTCATAGCCAGGCCTCACATGGAAACGCTCCCCGGGCACCACGGAGGGGATTTGGAGGGTAAAGACCCCTCGTCTCAGACTCAATGAGATGACTGACAGGTTTAAACGTAGACATTACCCTGGACCAATGTTGGAGCGAGCTAGAGGTGACTTGAGTATAGATAGATCAGACAGGGTGAACAGAAGGCGTGGACACAACAAGAGAATTCCCTTCGTTACCCAATATAATGTATATAGTGATAATGTGGCCAAAATAATACGTACAAACTGGCACCTATTGAAAGATAACTTTCCTGAAATTCCAGAATTTCAGGCCCCTCCCTTGATGTCATATAAACGAGCACCCACGTTACGTGATAAACTAGTGCACGCTGATTTGGGGACCCAACACAATACAGCCAGGAGGGGGAGACCCAATACAGCTAAATCTGGGAGATCCAATGGAACTTACCCATGTTTGGGTTGTGTACACTGTAACAGTGTGATTAAGGGTAGCTGCTTTGTCCATCCACATAATGGTACAAAGTTTAAGATCAATGGTCAATATGATTGCAACTCTAGATATGTGATATATTCACTTAAATGTCCCTGTGGATTATTATATATAGGGCAGACCACACAGAGAGTAAAAGATAGATTGACAGCACATAAAAGTACTAATAGAACTAAAAAGATAGAACTACCGGTACCATGCCATTTCATTGCAGCGGGACACACCACAAGCCAATTGAGGTTCCAAATAATAGAACAGATTCAACCAGGGAGGAGAGGAGGTGATAGGCTACGGAAATTGCTATATCGTGAAGCATATTGGATACGCAGGCTAGATACACTAGAGCCTAGAGGTATGAATAGGGAATATGATATGACTCCTTTCCTTTGAAAATTGACATATATACATGTGTGCTGTTGATTCATATAGGAAAACTTTTATTCTATTGTATTGTTTTCTCTAGGAGAGGAAGTGTGAGAAATATGCACTCTGTTTTCATGCTGTGTAAGTTTCAGTCACTTATTGCTTGTGTGTTATATGACAGCTCAGCTTGATTTTGCTACACACTTGTAATATGTATTTTAGACACTAGATGTCCCACTTCTGTTCCCTCACCGCTGTTGTGGTAACCTTGGCAACACATTGAGTTCTTTTCCAGACGGTGGGGCGGAAGGCGTACTCACGTCACGCACTCGTATTATGACACGCAATGGGTTGACATCTTCCCATATGCGCATGTCATGCACGACTTATGGGCGGTACTGGTGGCCGCCGAGAGAACATCCTGTTCCCCATCAGGTCCGTCTCCTCTAGGGGCGGACCTTGATGGCTTGTCATCACGGGATGCTCTCCCTATAGGTCGGCAATGCGGGGGCCTGGCGTCTGTTGCGTCTCTCTGCCCTGCCGCCTGGCAAGCTCTTCGGTTTGTGCGCACATCTTGTACGCATATGATAGTCCCCCACCAGGTCCGCGTGAGCGAGATGAGAGGGGATTGGTCGCCATAGGCGACACTGTAGATGTGATTGGTCAATTTTCCGTGGTGTTAGGTATTTATAGAGGGTATGATATGATGTATTTTAGACACTGACAGGAACTTGAGAAAGGAAGTTCTTCCTCCGAAACGTCGTTTATATGTCATGATGTCTTATTGAATTAAACACTGAGCTTTAACTACTGGATGGTGCCGGTCTTCACCTTTCTTCTTGCTGCATCGGGTCTTGTATGCTGCTGGACCTAAGACCTGGCACATCGCTTTTGTACATTTGGGGAGTGCTGTCTACTACAAAGTTGCTTCTTAACAGAAGCATAACTACTAGGAAAACAATTCCTGCAGCTGTATAGGGGCCTAGAGCTCTGGAGGGGCCCCAACTACTCAGCTTCCCTCTGGTAACACTATGGCCCCCAGGCCATGGGGGTCACCACAAAAGGAGGGGTAAGAGAATGGAATGCTGGGGGGCAGCTTTAGAGTTTTTGCTGATGGGCCTCATGATTCATGACAGTTACAGCCTTGTTGTTGAAGCACCATGCTGCAAGGACTACTACTAAAGGAAGTCTTAGCTCATTACTGACACAACAGTCTAAGCACATTACTAACACACCAACTCTTCTAGTACAATTGAAAATCTATGTAAAGAATCTTTTTAGTCTACTGCTTCTTGCCTTACCCAACATTCTTTTGCAGCAATGTCCGCTGACCAATTTGCATAGTCTGAACTAATTGCAAGCCAGCCATGCCACTGTATTTTGCTGTGAAAACAACATTCTTTTAAACATTAAATTGCTGGCATTTATATAACAACACACAGGACACACTGGGTTTGATTTAAATATTTTATATATATGTTAGCTTGCTCTGTAAGTAGGGATGCTCCTGTGCGGCATGTTTAGTATATGGTGTGAATATGTCATAGTTTCAGGCTAAGAGTGGCCTCATACTAAAAAGCTGCATGATTGTGAAGTGACACTTCTAACTGTTCAGCCCTCTGGCCAATGTAATAAAAGAAAACTGGCAGCTAATGTATTGTCCCTGAGGATGATTGTATTTGTTCTTCCACACATAGCATATCCTCCAGTGACCTACACTGTTACTAGTCTACAGAATGCTTTGCAGTCTCTGTGAATGTGGGTCTCGAATAAACTTGTGAACAAAATGTATGAAATGTATTCAGCAGTTCTTTTTGCTAAACAGAATAAATGAGTATAATGAATGCAGAGAGTCAGGGTATTGGCAACATTCTATCACAGTGAATTAAAATGTAAGATCAGGCAAAATTCATTATTGATATAAAGACCTTTTTTTGCGCTTTGTACATTTTTCTGCATTTTCTTATTTGTCTTTTCCCACAAAGGGGCCATACTGTACCCACACAAGGATAGACACTCGTGCTTGAAGATGAGCACAGCCCCAATCTGATTACTGACAAGCCCTTGTCTCTAATCTTTGGAGGGGCTGCAAGCGACAATGAGGGACCGGAGGACACTGTGGGAAGCTTCTATAGGATCTAGAGGCTTCCCTCTCCTCAGGTAAATATGTGAATTTGTACCCGAGTTTTGGCTAGGGTACACTTTAAAAATGTGTGAATGAGGCAAAACAGTGAGAATACAGCCTAGCGTTTTCATTAAGGCTTCTTGCACACCAAGACGTTGCATTAGGTGGCACGTTAAGGTCGCATAACGTGCACCTAACACAATGTATGGTGCTGCAAGAGCCGACGGTAGAGTGAGCCGCGTTAGGCGGCTCGAGTCCTATAATGTCTCCCAGAGTGGCGCTGATTGGCCAGCGGGACCACGTGATGCGGAGCGAGACACTCCGCATCACGTGGTCCCGCCGGCCAATCAGCGCCCGCCAGTGCAGTGAATATTAAGTAGCCATGTGCGCGGCTACTGTAGCTGGCTCTCCCCGCCTCCTCTCCGCCCCCCACTGCGCATGTGCAAACAGTCTAACGCGGCTATAGCCGCTCCAACGCCGTAGCATGCTGCACTTTGCACAGAACGTGCAGCGTTACATGTAACGCAACGTGGGCTGTGTGAACAGCCCACTTGTGTTACATTGCTGTGCGTTGGGGGAGTGTTACAGGCGCACTAACGTGCGCCTGTAACGTCTTGGTGTGTAAGCAGCCTCAAAGGAGAACAGTCACTAAAATTTAAAAAGTGGAAATCAAACTCCTTAAATCTGTTAAAGGCCTCTTGCACACTGCAAGTGATTCCGATTCAGATTCCGCTTTTTAATCGTTTTTTACATCCGATTCTGACTCCGATTTGCAGTTTGCTCCCTGCACACTGCAAATCAGAATCTGAATCGAATGTAAAAACTGATTAAAAAGCGGAATCGGAATCACTTGCAGTATGCAAGAGGCCTCAATCTGTGCCAAATGGGAATTAACAGTACTATCCCCAGTGTAAAATACTCAAAGGTTTACTAATAATTTTGAATGAGTCACATAATATCAGATGACAGATCTTTAAGGCTACACCAAGTGGTATGGAGCATCAGTTTCACACAATAACGATATTGGCGGTGAGGGTTACCTCTAAACATGGACAGTTGGTTGACTCCAACTGTTTAAAGCTTGTGCTTTCCTAGAATGCAAAGATAAAAATTAATTAATTAAAAAACAGAGCTTGGCATGCACCTCATCAGCAG
The DNA here is from genome assembly GCF_040937935.1 of Hyperolius riggenbachi. NCBI lineage: Eukaryota > Metazoa > Chordata > Amphibia > Anura > Hyperoliidae > Hyperolius > Hyperolius riggenbachi. The sequence continues at coordinate 276,133,915 of NC_090648.1, forward strand.
TGCGGGGAGGCTCCAAAACAGACGTAGGATTTGTCCCCACCGCCTGCACCGCTTGTGGAGAGGATATGCCGACATCTAACCAACAAAGTTTGATTCAGGTAAAACCTTTAATGACTAACTGTACATAGTTTATTGCAAGCTTTCAAAACTTTAAGTTTTTATTTCAGACATGATACAGAACTGGATCAGAACCGTACCAAAATGTAACATACAGAGACATACATGATTTTGCAGGCTATACAACAATCTGACACCATGTCAAACAGTTTTACCTCCTTTGAAATGTAAAAGACCTTATAAGTGCATAGACCTATTGAACCCTGAGAGCATTTGACAATAAGGTAATCACAAACGTAATTTTGTATCTGTTTTAACAAGGAAAAATGTTGGTCTCTTTTAGCCCCTTATACTCTCCTAGTGGTTCTGGATCACATGTGGACATGGGATATTTTCAGGCAAACCCTCTGGCCCAGTGTAGAAATCTTGAAATCTTTTGCATGTTTGCCTAGTGTCTGACAGTTAAGAGTCAATAACAACACAAGTTTTAGTAATGTTTTATTATCTGTAATTTTCTAAAAGTATTTGAGGCCACATCAACTGCAGCAGCCTTTATTGCAGTATGACTTCTTTCTTGTTGATTGCAGCCCAGATCCTGTCCTGTTTATTGTCTACTTGTCAAATTGCCTACTTGAGTTTTCAAGAGGAGGTCTGTTTTCTTCAAGGTCCCTCACTAAATTCCTCCTACCAGTTATTATTATTATTATTTAGTATTTATATAGCGCTGACATCTTCCGCAGCACTGTACAGAGTATATATATAGTCTTGTCACTAACTGTCCCTCGGAGGAGCTCACAGTCTAGTCCCTATCATAGTAATATGTCTATGTATGTATTGTGTAGTGTATGTATCATAGTCTAGGGACAATTTTAGGGGGAAGCCAATTAACTTTTTGGGATGTGGGAGGAAACCGGAGTGCCCGGAGGAAACCCACGTAGACACGGGGAGAACATACAAACTCCTTGCAGATGTAAACCTAGCTGGGATTCGAACCGAGGACCCAGCAATGCACAGGACCCGGCCGCCACAGCTTAATCTATAATTAGGCAGGGTGTGAGTTGAGTGAAAGCTCTGACAGAAGACGGATCTCCTCCTGAATTCTCTTTAAGCAAGCTGACAAATAATGCATTGAGAAAGGTCCGAGCAGCTGAAAAAAAGACATTTACTTACCCGGGGCTTCCTCCAGCCCCTAGAAGCCACTATGCCCCTCGCTACTGCTCCCCACTCAGCCAGGTGGCTCCTGGTCCCCTCCGCTGCAGAGGACGACCTCGCCAGGTCGTCCTCTACTGCACCTGTGCGAGCGCCACTGTCAGTCAGGTTAGCACGTTAGCACGTTAGCACGTTGTGTGGAGTGTATTGCGCAGATGCAGAACACCTTCCCTTGAAATCAAAAAGTAAGGAGTCATACTGCAAACACAGCTAGATGCCAGGGTAGAACTTTGAAGACATTGAGCAAGTTCTAAGCAATAAAACATTACTAAATCCTGTGTTTTTATTAAGTCTAACTTTTAGACACCGGATAAATGTGCAAAGTGTTTCTGTAGACCCTTTACACATTAGTCAGAGCAAAGGTGCGTATGTGATTGCTTTGATTTCAGGGTGTTTGGATAACACCATAAACCTTCTTTACTCATAACATATCACAGTGTTTTTATGGCTCTTAACTGTTACATCCTGGACAAATGTATAAGGTTTGCTTATCAGATCACTCCACTTTCAGCTTATAGCACTTTAAAGCTTAGTTCCTATTACTGGACACCTCACTAGATTCATGCAAACTTTGTGCGTTGTTGTTAAATTTAGAAATAAAGTAACAGTAGCAAATTGTTAAAATAGGAGTTAAAACAAGTGTTAATGGCAGAGAAGTTTGCTGAATGGATCCCATAGTGTCTATATTAGCGGAATGTATAAAATAAGTTGCATATAATTGTAAATGTAATGTACATCACATTCCAGTACAAAAAAAAATACAAATCAACTGATCAGTTTCTGAATGTTGAGTGCATGTTTTTGCACATTAGTTTTGAATGTATTAAAGAACAGGTGAGATTAAAACAATTTTCAGTAACACTAACATGAGTACTTCATTAGAAAACAGCGCTGAACAATGTTAACTGACATGTAGAAAAAAAACAAGGGCATTTCCTCATCTCCTCTTATACCAGTAGTTGATCCTCAGCAGCACCTATAATATTAATTTCTCCCTCAGAACTTTATTAACTGTGTTATAAACCAGAAAAAAACTATCATCACAATGTTAAAATACTTATAATTCAACAGCTTGCCATGATGTGATTCTTAGCAAAGGTCGGAAATATCAGTACAAAATTTAGTAGCAAATATTACATTCCTATTTGTCAGTATGAAGGGTGCAGGCGTCTGGTGATGACTTGACGGATGACTGAAAGTATGGTAAGTGCATTTAAAGTCCACCTTCAGTAAGGAGCATCATAAACCCACTTCCAAAGTTTCTCAATTAGTGATAAAAGAGTGCTTTGGATTGTCACCAGTTTACAGAATAATTTGAAGCCTGGTATTCCTAACTATCATTTTTGATGCCGAGAAAGTGGCTAACAAGTGGAGTTGTACATTGAAGATTTTTTTTTAAATTACATTGTACTCAGTTTAAAGCAAACCTGAACTGAAAATGAACTTATGAGATAATTGTATGTGTGGCAGCAATAGCATTTCTAGCTTTTTTGTCACACTAGGCTCGAAGTCCTGTGTAACCCCCCCCCCCCAAAAAAAAACACTCACACACTAGAGAATATAAACCATGTGCATTATAGGGTTAATGCATAATACAGGGAGTCCTTGAGATACAAACAACCCGCCAATCCTGACGCATTTCATTGTACACCCCCTTCCTGCACTCCCCCAGCCCAGTGTGTAAATGCAAAGTATAGCACAGCAAAAGCTGGACTTTCCACTGGACTCCAGTGCTGTGCTCCCGCCTGTCCACTCACTACTCGCCCTAGTACCCAGCATCTCTTACTGCATGTAGCATGATTACGTGAGGAGAGTGAGGTGCCAGCACTAGAGGGAGCAGGAGACAGACAGGATGGTCGCACAGGCACAGAGCTTGAGTCCGGCGGGGCGGCAAGAGCACAGGTTCTGCTGCGCTATACCCGCCCTTTACACACTAGGCTGGGGGAGTGCAGGAGGGGGGGGGGCAGGGACAGATAGTGGCACAAAGGGACAGAGGAAGGTACAAAGGGGGACAGAAGGAGGCACAAAGGAGGACAGTAGGAGGCATAGTGAGAAAGAGTGATGCACGGGGGGTAGCACAAGGAGACAGAAAAAGGCACATGAGCCAGAATGAGACGCAGGGGACAGAAAGTGGCACAAAGGGGAACAGAAGGAACCACACAGGGGACAGATTGATGCACGGGGGCAGAAGTAGCACAAGGGGACAGAAAGAGGCACAGGGGCCACATGGTGCCACAAAGGGGGAAAGAAGGAGGCATGGAGGGAAAGAGGGATGCTCAGGGGAGCAAAGGTGGCACAGGGGGAATTAGGGTGGCACAAGGAGTCAGAAGGAGGCACAAAGGGGGACAGAAGAAGGCACAGGGGGACAGAGGTGGCACGGGGGACTGAAGGTGGCACAGGAGTCAGAAGGAGGCATAAAGGGGGACAGAAGGTGTTATGATCGCTTCTGCAGCGTTTACTGCTGACTGCAGTGGTATTGCAAACCAAGCAGTTCTAATGTCATTACATGCATTTGCTTGCATAGTTTGGTTTGCACTTAAACTAGTTGCTGATTCCATCTGCAGTCGCTCTGAAGTTAATGACAGTTTAATATGCTTTTGTGTAAACAAACATTGTCTGCTGCAATAGAGGGGCAATCTCTTTCCTGCAGGCTGCATATCATTGTCTGCCTTTTCCTGCTATCAGCCTGTGATTAATTACCATTCACTTGTGTGGGAATCTGCAGGTCTGCTCCCATTGGATGACCTCAGTATAAAGAACTGCTTCCTGCAATGCCTCATGGGCTACCATAGTCTCAGATTCTGTCTGTTACTCTGCCCGTGCCCCACCTCGTTCCTAGTCCGTGTGGACTGCGCTGACTCCTGCGAAGGGGTCAGCGAGTCCTCCTAGTTCTGCTCTTGTTCTAGAAGTTGTTACTCTGCTTGTCTTGTGTCATATATTGGTTCATCGCCAATATATACGCATACTTGCGCATTTTGTTATTTTCTTTGTATTCGTGTTAAGTTGATACATCAGTGTCGCTGATATATACGTACACGAACTGTTTATTTCCTGTGTTCAGTCAGTCAGCCTTCCAGCACGCTTTGGTAGTTTGCGCGTATCGTGAGCACCCGTGCTGAGCTAGTATCCTGTTCCTGGTCCTGTTTGTGGATTGCGTTCATCTCTGCGAAGAGATAGCGAATCCTTCTGAGTCATGTTCCCTGTATTACTCCAGTCTTAGTCAGAGTTCCTGCTTATGTCATATATCGGTTCATTGCCGATATATACATATGTTAGTCAGACGTTACAAATAGTTTCATTGATAGCTGTAATTGTAATACGCTAGGAAATCATACTTATTGTATATTTATCTGTGTTACGTTCATCTATCTTGATCCTGCTATTTCCTGACTATCCTGTCCTGTCTTTGTGAGGCACGCCATTGCTGCAAACGCATTGGCTGCCTCATTCCAGTCTGTTTTATTGTGGACGCTTGCTGTCACTAAGTAGTGGCTAGTTAAGCAAGCGTTCATTCTGTCTACCTGTCCTGATCTCCTCAGTCCTGGTTTATGCGCTCAGCGCTACTTTGTGCTGAGACGTTATTACGAAAGTGTTGTTTGTGGCTGTTCGGATCTGCACCGGCTCTGTGCACCACAATCTCCTATTGGAGTCAGTCCTCTCCTCCACTAAACTGGGGATATCCTGATTCCTTGTGCTAGTGTGTGTACCTCCTTCACGTCAGCTTATGTGTTGCATGCTGACTGTGGAGAATACACCTCCAAGCTTAACATTATGGTAGCCCCATTACCAATTCCCACTGTTTGTTATGGTTCCTGTTCCTTTAAGAAATTTGAGAAACTCAATTCTGAAACAGAAAATGAGTTTTTTTCTGAATGTACCAGGTTCCTGGCCAATCCCGAGCTCCAGGCTACTCCTGTTTCAACGTGGGCCCCCCAGCTAGTTTATGTTTTATTTAAGGGAAGATTGTTTCAGTGGGCCTACGATGTCTTGGATCATACCAATTTAAAAGAGAGACCACTGGAATTTCTAGCGTTTGTGATCCATAACTGGCTGCGCAAACCCGATTTGCCTAGCCCTTTTGATAAGCTCCTGGCAGCTTGTCAATCAGCTGCTCCTTCTACTGCCTACAAAAATAATCAGCAAGCAGATAATTGTTCTGATAACTTTTCTTCTGCTAAGGCAGCAGGGTCTAAAGCCAAACGTAAACGCTCCAAAAGAAAAGCGTTACAATCAGCGGAGTCGTTGCCCTTGGCGACTGCGCATCAGATCTGTAATGAGACTCCGCCAGTAGCAGATAATGAAATTCAGTCACCATTCAGGGGAGTCAAATGGACCTATGAAACTACTAATGAACTTTCATTGCTAGCCAGGGAAAATAAAAGTTCTTGTTTAAATGAATTATCTGAATATGATTATGAAGATATATTACAGAGTATTGAACAGATCAATTTATTCGTGCAGCAAGGGAAATTTGCATACACTACAGTTCAACACTTGCTACAGGTATTGGAGATCCTTAGGAATAAGAAATCGGCCAATCACCTGCTAAATAACCCAATGTATGTTTCTGCCACTAACAAATTTGCAAACTATGATCAGCCGGAATGCTCAGCTGTTAAATATGCATGGGATCCTCCATTTGAGAAAGGAGAGATGGAAGCCCTGGTCTATGAATGGAAGAAAGATGCAAGTTCATTTTGTCAGTTTTACAGTGCAAAAAGTGAATTAGTATTGAATGCATGCATTAAGTCTGCCTATAACCTAATAAAAACTGGTGTGTGTGGGTATGACTTTGTGGCTCCATTGATCGATGTGTGGAAGATGATTTTGGACGATTTTTATGCGATTCAATCAGTTGATACCAGGGAAGACACACTGTCAATTGGAGACTGTCCCACTTCTCCAGTTACTGAGTCCCTGCCATGTCTTGTGAATGTTCCTGTAACTCCACCCTGTACCATGGATAACTCAGTGTTACTTCCCAGTAAAACAGAAGCCACTGATACTTTCTTAACTTTGCCCTGCACAAATTTTTTAGCAGAGAATCCAGAGGTCCTGCTGACTTCTAAGTCCAGCCTAGCCAGTACTCATGAGTCTTTGTTCAGTGAAACAGACATTAGAAAATCTTTGCCTACCTCTGCAAACACTTCTGTAGAATTTACCTGTGTTAATAAAGTTCAACTCCTGTCTGATCCAGCAGATGCCAATAGATGCACTACATTAGTTTCTGAGTCCCAGCAATCCTGTCTAGAAACCTCAGAACCCCAGCATCTGAATTTTCCAATTTTACAATTGAATAGTGCTTCAGATGCACAAAATTTGTGTCTTGATCTTCCTGTCTCTACACCTCGCTCTAGTTTCGTGAATAGCTCAGAGCATCTGCTATGTGAACCTGAAATCGTAGAATTATTACCTTGTTCAGAAAATGTTCCAGTAAATTTGCCCTGTACCATGAATTGTGCAGTAGATCTCTCCAATGAAACTCAGGTCACAGAATCATTATGCTGTCCAGCAGGTGCTTCCATGGTTTTGCCCTGCAATATGGACTGTTCAGTGATCCTGTCCAGTGAAGCTGTGGTCGCAGAGTCTTATGCTTCACCCAGTACTTTGGATACTTCAAACCCTCTAGCAGAGGAGTCTGAGGCACTGATTACCTCAGTTGGTGTTGCAGTAATATTCACTTGTCTAGCAGCTGTTTTGGAATTACAGTCTGCTCTAATAAAACTTGATGAATTTCTGCCCAGCAAAGCAGAAGCCATTGAAATATTGTTCTCGTCAGCAAGTGTGTTAGATACCTTGCCCTGTACACAGTCTGATTTAACCAATATTGTTGAGTCCCTCTCCAGTGTTGTAACAGCCGAGGAACTCCAGCCCTGTCCTCTGAATGTTTCAGAAGTCTTGCCCTGTAACATGGATAATTCTGACTCGCTGGAAAAAATAGTAGAAATCTCAGAATTTCACTCCGGGTTAATGAGTGTTTCTGAAACCCAGCCCTGTATCCTGGAAAATTCTGGTTTTCTGCCCGGTGTGGCAGTAGTTTCAGAGTCCCCTTCCTGTCCAGTGAGTTTCTCAGTTTTGCCTAGTTCAGTGGGGATTGCTGCAATATTGACTTGTTTTGCAGCCCTTCATGAGCTCCAATCCAGTGTATTTGATGAGTCTCTGTCTAGTCCAGAAGAAGCTATGGGAACCCTGTCTAGTTCAGTGCATACATCAGAAGATTTGCCCTGTCTTGTAAATGCCCCTGAACATGATTTGTTAATAACCCTGCTGGAATCAGCGACATCTAAGTCTGATCCTGCAGTTTTTAGTGAGAATCCAGTAACTGTGAAGTCTAGTCATGATGAATTTTTTTTGCCCAGTTCTGGTTTCGGTCCTGTCTTGACTGACTTTGAGGTTCGCAGTTCCTTGACATGCCCAGAGGTTTCTCTTGTGCCGGTGTGCCCAGATGTGCTTCGTATACCAGAGTGCCCAGATGTGTCTGTGTTAGCGTGCTCACGTGCTTCCCTAGTGGAGACATGTTCTGATGTTGCCGGTTGGCCTGCATGCCCGGAGATGGTTCTGGTCCCTAAAAGCCCTGATCTTGATGTTTGTCCTTGTGACCCTGACTCTGGAGTTGCCCTGGGTTCCATAGGGGTTCTTGATAGTTCTCCATGTGAGCCTAAGGGGCGTTCTGACCTGTGGGGATCTCTTTGGAGCTTCCAAGTGTTCTGGGAGATCTCTGAGGAAACGTGTCCTGGTACCTTGGACTGGTTCAACAGTGGGTTTTGTGTTGGTAAGGACAGTTCCGGTGGGCATTGCAAAGGCTTTGGCGTTTTTGGACAGTCCTTGGAAGGCGGTGGGTATCGCTCAGAGAGTTTCTTGGGGTTGTTTTCTGGAAGTCGTGGTTCTGATGGGTGTCACACTGAGGCTTGTAGTGCTGACGGGCATGGTTCGGTAGGTTCTGGTTCCAATTGGTCTAGTTTTGGTGAGACTGATTCGGGAATTTGGTTTTGTCGGGCTGATCCGACCTTCATGAATTTTCAGTCAGATCAGTTTGCTGGATTTCCCACTTCTGATTTTTTGGTTTGGGTGGTTCAGGAGAAATATGTCAGTTTTTATAGGCGTCCAGAGGCCGCGTTTAAGGGAGGGGGTACTGTTATGATCGCTTCTGCAGCGTTTACTGCTGACTGCAGTGGTATTGCAAACCAAGCAGTTCTAATGTCATTACATGCATTTGCTTGCATAGTTTGGTTTGCACTTAAACTAGTTGCTAATTCCATCTGCAGTCGCTCTGAAGTTAATGACAGTTTAATATGCTTTTGTGTAAACAAACATTGTCTGCTGCAATGGAGGGGCAATCCCTTTCCTGCAGGCTGCATATCATTGTCTGCCTTTTCCTGCTATCAGCCTGTGATTAATTACCATTCACTTGTGTGGGAATCTGCAGGTCTGCTCCCATTGGATGACCTCAGTATAAAGAACTGCTTCCTGCAATGCCTCATGGGCTACCATAGTCTCAGATTCTGTCTGTTACTCTGCCCGTGCCCCACCTCGTTCCTAGTCCGTGTGGACTGCGCTGACTCCTGCGAAGGGGTCAGCGAGTCCTCCTAGTTCTGCTCTTGTTCTAGAAGTTGTTACTCTGCTTGTCTTGTGTCATATATTGGTTCATCGCCAATATATACGCATACTTGCGCATTTTGTTATTTTCTTTGTATTCGTGTTACGTTGATACATCAGTGTCGCTGATATATACGTACACGAACTGTTTATTTCCTGTGTTCAGTCAGTCAGCCTTCCAGCACGCTTTGGTAGTTTGCGCGTATCGTGAGCACCCGTGCTGAGCTAGTATCCTGTTCCTGGTCCTGTTTGTGGATTGCGTTCATCTCTGCGAAGAGATAGCGAATCCTTCTGAGTCATGTTCCCTGTATTACTCCAGTCTTAGTCAGAGTTCCTGCTTATGTCATATATCGGTTCATTGCCGATATATACATATGTTAGTCAGACGTTACAAATAGTTTCATTGATAGCTGTAATTGTAATACGCTAGGAAATCATACTTATTGTATATTTATCTGTGTTACGTTCATCTATCTTGATCCTGCTATTTCCTGACTATCCTGTCCTGTCTTTGTGAGGCACGCCATTGCTGCAAACGCATTGGCTGCCTCATTCCAGTCTGTTTTATTGTGGACGCTTGCTGTCACTAAGTAGTGGCTAGTTAATTCTGTCTACCTGTCCTGATCTCCTCAGTCCTGGTTTATGTGCTCAGCGCTACTTTGCGCTAAGACGTTTTTACGAAAGTGTTGTTTGTGGCTGTGTGCACCACAATCTCCTATTGGAGTCAGTCCTCTCCTCCACTAAACTGGGGATATCCTGATTCCTTGTGCTAGTGTGTGTACCTCCTTCACGTCAGCTTATGTGTTGCATGCTGACTGTGGAGAATACACCTCCAAGCTTAACAGAAGGAGGCATAGAGGGACAGAGGTGGCATGGGGGACTGAAGGAGCCACAAGGGAACATAAGAGGCACAATGGGGACAGAAGAAGGCACAAACACCCGAGGAGTCATGGCTTCATTTGGCGTGTGGCTTTGTTCAGGAGCAGGGCTTAATCAGGAGCATGGCAACCCCTAGGACTAGTGGCCTTGAATGCTTTTGCTTAAAAATGGCCCTGCTCCCTGCCAATAATAACATTATGTCTGTCACAATGATGTTACTTCCATACTAAAGAAGCAGACATTTAAGAGCTGGGTTGGACATTGTCGTTAGTAAGCTTAGAGGGGGGCAGTGGTGGCACAAGGGTGGTCAGTTGTAGATGGAGGAGTCACAGAGGGGGGCAGTGCTAGTGCACAGTAGAGGCACTAGAGACAGAGGGGCACACTGGAGGCACAGGGGGTCACCAGAGGCGCAGGGGGGCACAATATTCCAACTTACATACAAATTTATCTTAAGAACAAACCTACAGTCCCCATTTCATTTGTTAACCAAGGACTACTAATAATCCACAATACTAGAGAACTTTTCAAGGTTTACCTTTAGACCAGCTTTGTGAGTTATGAGACAGCAGGATAAATATTCTTGTCTATAAGATAATTGTTTATCATCCTGTAGTACATGACATGACATAAATAACAAAAAAAGTCCTCCCTATTAAGCATCATTGCATCTGCCATGTAAACAATTTCACTACCTATCACAGCACAGATATGAGTGGAAATATTTTGTGGTCTTCTCTTGAAGAGCATGCACATAAGACTGTGGAACTTTTGAGCTTGCATGTCCACTAGTTGAAGCTGCAAGGAAGCTGAAGTCCCAAGGCACCTGCTACACACACCCATTGCTAAAATTCAGCTTGCCAAAGAGTATAAGCTGGAGGTTTACTGCCGGGAAACCTTATTTCTTCTCCAATGTCAGACCCATCAATTGTTTCATTTCTGCAATGAACTCAAGCAAGCTGCAGTTACCATAATTTACAAGTAAGTAACTGTTAACAAATATTTTACCCTGCAAAGGTAGCCGTTTCCCATGCATGGTGGCATCTGATCCCACCAAAAAAACTATTCTTAGCCTGTAAGTATGTTTATCAGATAGGAATCAAGTTGGAACTGTTTCTGGAACCTGATGAGGTATTTTGTTAGCTAATAAGCATGATAAGACAATGCCCACAACCTGAATTAACGCCAACCCAAGAGCAACTGTGGCAATATAAAACATATTGTCACTTACAAAGTCACAGACTTTCTTGAAACAACCTTCTATGTGGATCCCTGGTGCTTCATAAAACAAAGGGTTATTACGGCATCCTTTACGTGTCTGGCAGCAGCTGCTGGGTACAGAACCATTGTTATGTCCATGATGAGGATCCTGCTGCTCCAAGGACCAAGGAGAATCTAGCCAGTCATGGTAACTGTGTACTCCACAACATTGCAAAGCCCTCTGGACAGCATCCAGGGCATCAGCCTTTTCTTCATCTTCTGCATAGGAAAATACTGCATTCTTTAGGCCACTTTGAAACCCCTCTGCGATATCCCTGTCACATTAACAAAAAATATGGTAAATTGGTTTGCTGGTTGCTATTTTATTTTAGAGTGGGGGTCTATGCTGTTTTTATGTACTCCTTTTCTAAGTCCTTACATACTGTGCCATTATGTGTAAATACTGTTTAGAATAATGTTTGACTGACAACCCACTGCAGAGCCCCAGCTCTTTTCTAAAATAATACATGATAAGTTTGCCTGTAGTCAATGCTGTTCAATGTCTGGTGATAAATAGGAAAATGTGCATGAATGCACTATGCCCTTCTCAAAAAGTAGCTCCTGACATGCAGAGAACTTTGGAAATCCATTGTTCTCCTAAAAGTGTGGCGGCACTGAGGCCTGGGAAAGCTATAATTATATCCTCCTGTTCAGTGATCACAGAATCTGCAACATCCTTAGAAAATCATGTTCACTGCATTGCCAGCCTAAAAATAATAAATAAATCACCAAATACCAAATTACCTATCTTCACTAGGTAGTCTGGTCATATGACAGCGATGCAGATTTTCCTTCACCACTCCCTCCACCGAGAAGATGCCCCGCTGCATTATCAAGTCAATGATGCAGCTCCCCACAGTAAAATATGGGAAGAGACATAATCAAGGCATTCACTAACTCTACCTCCAGCAAAACCCAATGGAGTGAGGCCCACACTGTCAGAAAGTATGGATTTACAGGACAGAGCCTGAAGGTCTGAGCAGGAAAATTTAGTGGCCGTCACATACCAACAAAACATAAAATTAGAAAACAAAAAGTAGTATGGGGATGTTCAGATGAGGGGGAATGAGGAAATGTTATTTTCCTGAAGTTTTACTTTTATCTGGTTTGCAGTTTTAGTTAGGAGTTGGTATACAGTAAATAGGACACTACTAGCTCTTACTACTGCTCCCTTTGTGCAAAGAGTAACTGTAAATAGAATTAAAAAACAAACAAAAACAAAACAAAGGGAAAAGAGAGTGTGTGTTATGAAGAAAAGAAGAAGAGAGAAGCAAAAAAAGGGAACAAAAATCGTCCTACCCTGTATAAAAAAAGTGCCTTACGCGGCATGGGAGGAATCATGTTTACTACTGGCACGCAGAACTAGAGGGCTTTTTTTATTCCCTTAGTTGAAGACACACCCCTTTTTTCCTTCTATAGATACCCAAGTTTTCAGTATGAAACAAGTTGCTTTCCACGCTACGTTATTTTCTACTATGTCTCGGCTCTCCACTATGTCAGTGCTGTGTCTGAAAGAGTGCTGCTGTTGCTATTTCTCTGCTCTCCACTAGGTTGCTATGTCTCATCCTCCTATGTCTACAGTATATTATGCTACTGATATTAAACACTTGATAGCTCAGTACTCATAGCTCCTACACACTGCACATTTTTAGAGTAGGGAGGAGACCTATCTCTGTGACAAACTGCAGCCCCCCAGGCCTGCTGGTTCCTGAGATATAATATATTAATGCTATCTTGTGTGTAGGAGCTATAAGTGCTGAGCTATCTAGCCTTTAATATCAGCATATGCAAATCAGGAATGAGCTGCATGTGATGCCATTACCTACAAGGTTGTGCATCATTAGGCCTACACTGTGGGAGGAGTTCCACCATTTCAGCTGGATTTCCACTGGCTGCAGGGCTTTTTCCTGTCTAAAACTCGGGTATTCCCTCAGAAACCTGCCATCAGCTTCATACTGATGGCAAGTTCACTTCCACCTTACAGTTCCTCTTAGTGGGATTATATTCCCAAACTTTAAATTTCAGTAACTACGAAAGAACATTTGAAAGCATTCTCAAGTATTCTCTATGTGTAAAATGTTTACTTCCACTGCAGAGAGCAATAGAAGCTTGCTTATCTCTGGCTAATTGGCAAGTCTAATCATTTCCAGCAAGAATCTTCTGTGTCATCTCTTCGCCCCCCTCCTTTTCAGCTGAAGTGTCTCAGCTGTTGCCAGGGCAATGTGTCTAAGCAGCAGAGGGAGTGGGGCAGAGTGAAGACACAGGCAGAGAGATTCTTGCTGGCAATGATTCGATTTGCTGATTAGTCAGAGAAAAACAAGCTTCTCCTGCACTCTGCAGTGAAAGTAAATGTTTTTACACACAGGAAAGATTTGAGAATAGTTTCAAAAGTTCTTTTATGTAACTGAGAATAGTTATTAAAATTTTAACTTTGGCAATCTTACTTTCCTATCCTAACAACCTCATGCTGCACACAAGTGTATGTTGTACTTAAAGGATCGTTTTCAATGCATGGTGCTTTTTTTGAGATATCCATCATTGTATATTGCATCCATCTAAAGATACTGGCTTTATATGATAAATAACAATTACATATATTCAATAAAATAGTACAATGTACTGGAATGCACTTTAGTTGACTCAAAACAATGGAAATTATTTTTAAATGTTTGTTCTATCGTGCAGTAATTTGCCATAACAATTGTATAATTTACAAAAGACAAGAATATTACATATATGAAGAAGGTATATAACAGTGATTTTGTAATACTACTATGTACTGAATATAAGTGAATGATGTAAGAGGTTACCTGCGATAGAACAAGCCTGAAAGCCCAGCAGCAAGCCCAGCCAACAGCACTGCCAGCTGGAAGAGCCCATACGTGCGTAGAAGACACCGTTTCTCTACTGCAGCACTGAAGCAACCAAGGAAGCCCCAAAGCAGCACAGCAGCTCCACTAACCAGCAGAATGAGTGGGGTGTTTGGGTAACGGTTGGTGGACAAAACCAAATATTTTTCCAAGGAGAGTTTTGCCCAAATTCCCACTGTGAGTGTAGCTAACCCTGCCACCCAAAAGGTGAAACTGAAAGCCATGAGGGAGAGCTTTAACAGAGCAATGCTATTTCTTGTGTGTCTCTTCCTGTGATGAAAATTGTATCTGGGAATAACCAAGGACCGGACCAGTATTTCATTTTTTTCTTGTAACTCTGCTGCCACATTTTGCTGTGGTGTAAAGCGCTGATCCTTCTCATCTTGGAGAGACTCAGGGAGCATCCACACATCAGTGGGGTGACTTCTCTGTGTATTCCCTGCCACAGTGGATACTCTTCTGTCACCTCGTAGCTCCAGAATGTCATTTCTCCCTGCAGAGTGTTTCCTTGGATGTACCTGCTCTGCTCTGCTATCAGTCATGGTCCCTTGCCTTTGCTGGACATCACTGCCTCCCCCTCTGGTCACCTCTCCTGAAAGTCAATACATTTCCTTTAGCTCAGTAATAAATGTCAAATTGCGGGTTCTGCCCACAAGACTAATCACCTTCTTTCCATCCCAGTTTTGCCAGATAAGGCTGTAACTGTGATTGTGGTCTCATGACATTATAGTTTTAGCTGTATTACATAAAAATAGATCACCAGACAGATTATTTTGTCCTATATGGTGATTTTGCTATCAAATTCATATACGGTAACCTAATTTTTTGCTAACTACTAATTTCAAAGTAGCAACATGACATTGATCTTTAGATTTTAAAACAAATAAAAAATGGTCCATGTTTTCATCTAGTAAACTGTAATAATGCAGTCATACACAGCTTACATGGTCCATATTTCTGTAGCTACTATTCATTTTTTCTTCTTATTGTGGTATTGATTTTGATCATAAAAACATAAAATGTCAGCAGAAGCTATTGTCTGCAAGCACAAAGACTTGTCTGTATCCTGCAGTCAGAGCCCTTAGCTCTGGTACTAACAATACACACAAACACACACTACCCTAAAGGTGACCATACAAAGGTGAAAGGCCTTGATTCATGAAGCTGCGTTGCTATAGCAGCGTGAGCTCCATGACAGCAGTGCGACCTAAATCCAGGGCTGCAAATTACACGTGGTCGTGCAGCATAGCGTGCCTTCCTTAGTTACATATGTTGCTTACATAGCAAGGCGTTCTCCTTTAAATGCCGGGTGGTGCTGATGTGAAGTATTGCGACCACGATACTTCACTAGCGCGACCGCTAGTGACACACTTAGGGCCTGATTCACAAAGCGGTTCTAACCTAGTTAGCACGCCTAAAGACTTTGGGCGTGCTAACTAGGGTGCTACGTACTTAGCACACACCAAAGTAAATCAGATCACGCACAAAATACCCAGTGCGGGCGAAACGTCGCACGGGTTGCAACAAAAACGGCGCACCCGATGCGACCTATAACGTCGCATTGGATGCGCCCTAAACGTCGCATCTATGCAATGTTTTGGGCGCATCCAATGCAACATATAGGCACATCGGGTGCGCCGTTTTTGTTTTGCACGCACCAGCCTTTGCGCATGGAACTTTGCTAATTAGCGCGCGCAAAGGATTTTTAGACATGATAAGTGGCTTTTTACAAGCGTGCTTACAGTTAGCACCGCTTTGTGAATCAAGCCCAAAATGTTAATTAATCTAGTAACGGCCGCGCCAGTGGAGTATCGAGGTAACGATACTTCACAGCAGCAGCACCCAGCATTTAAAGGAGCTATGTAAGTTGCTATGTAACTACGCTGCATGACCGCACATAGGGCTTGATTCACTAAACCGTGCTAACTCAAATATCAGACCTTATCAAAGATATCAGACCTTATCAAAGTTAACACACCTTATCAGAGTAGCATAGCGAGCGCTACAAACCTGCAGGGACTCAGGGCATTACAAGTGCTATTGCCAATTAGCAGGCATAACTTCGTAGCACTCGCTATGCTACTCTGATAAGGAGTGTTAACTTTGATAAGGTGTGATATTTTTGATAAAGTGTGATATTTGAGTTATCACGGTTTAGTGAATCAAGCCCATAGTGTGCAGCCCTGGATTTAGGTTGTGCTGCTGTCATGGAGCTCGCGCTGCTATAGCAACGCAGCTTCATGAATCAAGGCCAAAATATCTAGCAGATTAGGTCACTTTAATTAGGGCTGCCCATACACTGGTCAATGTGGCCAGCACATAGATCCCTCTCAGATCATATTCTGATTAGAGAGGGGTCTATCTGACTGTATCCCTCTATACGCTGTACACAGATTCTTAACAGATTTTAGCATAAAATTAGAACTCTGTGGAGCTGCATACTGCCTGCTGGGCCCCCCATACTTTACATGGCCTCTAGAGGACTCTGGTGTTCAGCCTCTAGTTTGTCACGTGACACAGGCCTGAAGGAGAAAGGAAGGAGGCCCGGCAGTGGAGAAAAGACACAGGAAGTGTGCAGGCAGACAGGTGAGTGTGAACTTTACTGACTACATTAAGCTTTGCTCAAAATACAATGCCGCTACTGCCGCACTCCCGATCAGCTGCTGATTGAGATCTTCCGATTTGGGCATTATTTGCAGCATCAATTTCTAGCAGGTTTGATCAAATCATTTTTTTTCTGCAAAATCTGGATGACTACTGTATGGCAACCTTAAAGTGTACCGAGCTGAAGCTCGGGTACAAAATCAGAAACTTACCTTAGCAGAGGGAAGCCTCAGGTTCCTATTGAGGCTTCTCTCGCTACTCCATTGTCCCCTGTAGCTGAGCATGGCCCCCTGAAAGATTAGTGACAAGGCACTGTCGCTAATCACATCGGGCCCGATGGAAGCTCGTGCGAGCCCCCCCCACACATGTGCAGTAAGCTGGAGTTGCAGGCTCCGTGCTACTGCACATGCGGGTGCGGGCTCGTGCGGCTAGTGCGCAGCCACAATATGGGAAGAGGAGCTGCCCGGCCCCGATGTGGAGGGGGCCCCGCTCAGCAACGGGAGGGGGGGGGGCTTCTGACAAGCGAGGGAAGCTTCATTAGTATGTATCTGATTTTAAACCCGAGCTTCGGCTCAGGTTCACTTTAAATCCCCAACATAACCAATAAATTTCACATGCCTGTGATTTTAACTATGGGATCAAAGCTGGTAGAGCAGATTTGATTTCAGATGAGGCATTAATCCACTGCTTGCCAGATTAGGCCGCCAATCACGTGTGTTTCTCCAGCTTTAGATGAGACTGCTTGCTGATCTCAGAGGCATTTATTCCTTCCTCACCCTAAACAACAGGAACTCAAGACTACGGTAATATGTTGATGATTAAATAATCTGAAGACAGAATCAGGATGTGACAAAAATAAGTGTTCAATCCTTCCATTATCAGGTATATAAATCCTGTACAAAACCAGTCCTATTATTTAAAATACAGTATTTATGAGGCGCATGCGCGGCACTAGAGAGGACACATGTAACTCCTCACAGCTCCGCTCTTAGACCGACTGCCGCCGCTAAAACAAGCCATCTCAAGCAAACCAACCGCTGCCAAACTTCTGGGTGGGCCACCGGAACATGTCCAGAACAAAAAAAAACAAAACTGGAAAGGACACGGGCTCTCTGAACCCAGCTACACCGATCATAGCCGCCACACCAGGCCGCCCCACCCGATCTAAGATGGCCGACAACACGAAGCAGCCATCCAGAAGCTCCTCTCCTGTCCAAGATGACAACAGTAACGACATCTTTGATGATCAAAACGAGGAGGAACAAGCTTCTATCCCCTCTGCCTCACAAGAATCTTTAATTGCAACAATCCAGAAGGTGTTTAGAATGGAGCTGCGGGCCGCGGTGAAAGACATCAAAATGGAGATTAGAGAGCTCGGTGGCCGGGTCGCCGACCTAGAAAAACAGGTGGACGATCTCACTGACACCCTAGCCGCAGACAAGATCCTCATAGACACGCAGGCGGAAAAAATCGACACCCTGGAGCTGCGGCTTGAGGACGCGGAAAACAGGAACCGGAGAGCTAACCTCCGAATCAGAGGCTTACCCGAAGAGGTTACTGACCTAAAGCCCATGGCTCTCAAGTTGTTTGGCGCCTTGCTCCCACAGGAAGACCAATCTTCATTTCGCATTGTCCGGATTCACAGGGCCCTCTACAAGCCCCGCAACACGGACCTCCCACGCGACATCGTGTTGAAACTTCACCACGAAGAAGTCCGGGATCTCCTGCTGGAGGCAGCGCGTAACCTTACAGCCTTGCCAGATGTCCCCGACACGGTTCAGCTGTTCGCAGACCTAGCTCCTACAACGATCCAGCGCAGACGAGCCATGCGTCCCATCACTCTCTCCCTGCAGAAGGCATCGATCAAGTACAGGTGGGGATTTCCCTTCTCTTTAAATTTCACCCACAATGGCCGCATCCACACGTGCCATACGCCAGAGGAGGGTAGGAAGACCTTACTGGCAGCCTCCATTCCGGCAGAACCGATGCCTCCAGTCCCACTTCCAATGCGCGCACCACGTCCAGCAAGGGTCTGGTCCTCAAAAAGAGCCCGATTAAGATCTTCACAAGACCAAGCCTGAACCGGCCCAACTAGCCCCCCTTTAGCTTTCGAGGACATGCTTTCCTAATCAAGCACCTGCATTATCCGCTCTCACCTGCGACTTGATCACCAGAGACGTGGAAAGGAATCAGCTATTGCCTGCTGACTGAGACCCCGTGAGTACTTTCCCTCTTCGGAGCTAAATTAACCTCACCAAACCCCTATCTCTCCAGCGCATAAACAATATACATGGTCCACACTGTACTCATTACCGCGCTTATATTGTTTTTGTTTTAATGCGCACTCCCTAGCTCGGTAGCCCAACATGAGCAGACCCTGAACACTAAAGGTGCCAGCTTGTAAAAGCAATCTCTTTTGATTAAGGTCAGATGCTTACGGCTTGACTTCGCACTAGAATAAATCCCACTATGTGGGGCCTCTTTGCAGATCGGACTATGACCCTCAGGTCTCCATGTTAACAATGCTCCGGAGTACGAATCTTTTAACTGTATAACGCGTTCCCACTTAACAAACTGAGTTTATAATCTTCCCCTATGATATTATGCATTTTATATATTTGCTCTTCTGCTCTGATGTTCATTGCAACAACCACTAGGTGGCAGCATTGGTATACTGAATGATTTATACAGCTTGGCATACTGTGTGAAAAATGTCTCTATCAAGATGTGGCACGAGGTCTAAGCAGAGCCGGGACAAGGTCCTCCAGCACCCAAGGCTGAGACACCAAAGTGCGCCCCTCCATCCCTCCCACCCATCTGTCACACACTGATTGCTATTAGACTAAGAGGCGCCACAGGGCCCACAACCTCCCCAACACCTTAATATCTAGTTATATGGCTTGCAGCCACTGCCATGTATCCCCTTTTCTTATTTCTTTCTGCTTCAAACACAATTAGGAATGACAGCTGAATGAATTCTGCGCCCCCTCCTACACTGTGCCCTGAGGCTGGAGCCTCTCCAGCCTATGCCTCGGCCCGGCCCTGGGTCTAAGTGTTCAAGTGCTGCCTCACTTCTATGAACTGTGTTGTCAGCTTTATTCTATTGCTGACAGCCCACTTCATAACTAAGGGTTGTTTACCCTCCCAGGATGTCTATGAACATCCCACATCTTATGTTAAGCCACGTTGGCTATGTTCTACGATGTTGTGTACACATTTGGTCTTATCTAACTTAATATTGGTTGACTTGCAGCTTCAAAAGTGTCCAGGAGGAGACCGAGTAATCTCTAGAGCACAGGCAATGTCTCAAGTTAAATTAAAGCAACCCCAGAACAATTCCAAACATGTCTATGATTAATATCATATCCCACAATACTAAGGGCCTTAACTCCCCACAAAAGAGACGAAAAGCCTTTATTGATTACCAGAAATGTAATCCGGACGTAATTTGCCTCCAGGAGACACATTTCACCAAACGGGCACCTCCTAAATATTATCATAAAAATTATCAGAGATTCTTTGTCTCCTCTGCTGATACAAAACATAGGGGTGTGATAACTTTGCTACATAACTCACTACCATTTGTATTAGATAAGAGTGTTACGGACTCAGAAGGATGCTACGTAGCCCTTTTTGGGACAATTCAATCCCTCCAAGTATGTATAATCAACCTATATGCACCTCCAGAGTCCCCCTTAACCCCATTAAGAGACATCTTGAAACTAATAGAAGAACACCCTAACACCTCAGTTATCTTAGCAGGTGACTTCAACATAGCCTCAAATCCTACACTAGATAGATCACATGCCACCCCGTCCTCAAAACAGAAACACCAATCTGCACTACTAAACAAACTCCTAACTTCAACCCACCTCGTAGACACATGGAGAGAATTCAATCCCCTGGCAAGGGGATATACCTTCTACTCCCCCTCTCATCACTCCTATTCCAGAATAGATATGATACTCCTATCAGCTCCCCTAATACCTAACTTAACTTTCTCAAGACACGTTATCAGTGCTTGGTCAGATCACGATATCGTCTGGACAGCTTGTGCCTCCCTTACTACTCCCCTAACTCGCCCTCCATGGAGATTAAACGAAAGCCTACTGGCAGACGGGGAAATAGTACTCGACCTAGAAGAACAACTTAAGGATTATTTTAGAATTAACGATAGCACTGACATCAGACCGGACATACTGTGGCTAGCCCACAAACCCACAATAAGAGGACAGATAATTAAAATAGCCTCCCAACGAAAAAAATCTATAACAGAAAAACAACGTATCCTAGAACATAAACTAGCGCAACTACGCTTAGCCCATGCACTCCAACCCTCTAGATATCTCCAGAATCAAATAGAGACCACTCAATCGCAAATAAATATTATACTATCAAATCGCACCGAAAAAGCGATCCGTTGGACGAGATCGAAAATTTATGCTCAATACAATAAGCCAAGCACTTGGCTTGCTAGAAAGTTACGCCAGACCCAATCCCTTAATAAAGTTCACCAAATAAGAACTAAAACAGGAGCAGTCACCTCTGATCCATTAAAAATACACAAAGAATTTGCAGAATATTACCAAACCCTATATGCAGCCAAAGAAAATAATGACCCATCAAACCACCCATCTGAATTTTTAAATGACCTAAGAACTCCATACCTTCGCCCAGAAAAAGCACTAGCTCTAAACCTACCAATCTCAGAACTGGAAGTCCAAAAAGCAATAAAACACCTGAAACAGGGTAAGGCCCCTGGGCCAGATGGCTTCTCGGCCCTATATTACAAAAAATTTAAAAACACTCTGGCTCCATATCTTGTTAAATTATTCAATGCCATTCTGGATGGCAAGCCGCTTGCCCCTGAATTCCTACAGTCTACTATTGCAGTGATCCCCAAACCAAAAAGAGATCCTCTAGACATTAAAAATGTTAGACCTATCTCATTACTCAACCTTGACTACAAGCTATTTACATCAATCTTAGTTTCAAGATTAAATGGGGTACTAGGCCCACTAATCCATAGAGACCAAGTGGGGTTCATCCCACAACGCCAGGCCCCTGACAATGTCAGAAAAGTCGTGGACCTTTTCCATGTCGCAGCTTCCAAAAAGCTCCCCTTAGCCCTGGTCTCGCTCGACATGGAGAAGGCCTTCGACACAATAGATTGGCCGTATATGCTACAGGCTCTTCAGAAAGCGGGTATAGGAGGTTCTTACCTGCAAGCCATTCAAACCCTGTATTCCACCCCCTCAGCTCAATTAAAGCTCCCCTCCAACATGCCAACTACAATTCCCATCCAAAGGGGAACGCGACAGGGCTGCCCCCTGTCGCCTGCCATCTTCGCCCTGACTATAGAGCCGTTGGCAGCCAAGATACGAGCCACAACCGATATCCAAGGTATAACAGTTGCTGGAACGGAGTACAAGGCCAATCTATTCGCAGATGACCTGCTTCTTACTTTGACATCTCCCCACACATCCCTGCCTAACTTAATTGACCTAATGAAGAGATTTGGCAAGGTCTCTGGCCTCTCTCTTAATATTTCAAAGTCTGAGGTGCTTTTTGCTAACTTAACTAAAACACAGGCTACTGCTATCACTACCTCCTTAGGGCTATCACTCCA
The DNA here is from genome assembly GCF_040937935.1 of Hyperolius riggenbachi. Classification (NCBI taxonomy): domain Eukaryota; kingdom Metazoa; phylum Chordata; class Amphibia; order Anura; family Hyperoliidae; genus Hyperolius; species Hyperolius riggenbachi. The sequence goes on from NC_090648.1 coordinate 276,156,016, forward strand.
AAATAAATACATTACCTACCTTGGAGTTAAAATCTCCACCAACCCTAAAGAACTCTTCAACTTAAATTATAAACCAATGCTGGCCTCTCTAAAGCAAGATTTATTAAAATGGAACCTACCCACCCTTTCCTGGACTGGCAGAATCCAAGCAGTTAGAATGACCTTGCTTCCTCGCCTACTCTACCTGTTCAGGACGCTACCAGTTCTGGTAACCAAAACCTCCCTTAAAGATCTACAACTCTCCATTTTCAAGTTTATAACAAGCAATAAGCGAGCTAGGATAAATCAAAAAATAATGTATATGAATAGAAGCAGAGGAGGAATGGGAGTACCAGACCTATTCAGCTATTACCGAGCTGCGCAGATAGCACAAGTAGCCCAGATACATGCTGAGCATAATCCACCCCTCTGGGCAGAAATAGAGAATGGCCTCTTGCAACCACTCACATTCCCTGCTCTCCAATGGTCGCCGCGTATATCCCCAACCAAATACCAAAAAATCTCACCACTCACAGCTCACTCCTTAATGATCTGGAATAGACTTAAACTCCAAAAAGGTCTGCAGTCAAACCCCCCCCTCCAGATGCCTCTGATAGGCAACCCTAATTTTCCTCCTGGTCTGGAACAAGGGGCGTTTAGATGGTGGACAGAAAGAGGGTATGTAACTCTTAAAAACTTCTTAATAAACGATAAAACGCCCACCTGGGAACAATTCAAAAACATCACCGCTTTCCCACCCTCTGAATTCTTTCATGCTATACAAATCTTCCACTTCATAAAATCATTATGTCCTAACAACATAGCATTTCCCCCCAGGACTACCTATGAAGCATGGTGTGCTCTACACCCATTAGAAGGAGGCCTTATCTCATATATATACTCCCAAATCTCACAACCAACAGAATTCATGAAAACTCGAACAATGCTGCAGTGGGAGAGAGATCTGGGTACCACACTAACTCCTAAACGTTGGTCCAAATGTTGCCTAACCCTCACAAAAGGTAGTAGCTACTTTTCTTATATTGAGACCAACTATAAAATATTACACAGAACTTATATAACCCCCACCAAAATGCACGCAATCTCGCAGACCAACACACACCTGTGTTTCAGAGGATGCGGCCTACCAGGGACCATTGCCCATATATGGTGGTTCTGCCCAATTGTCAAGAGATACTGGGACCAAGTTACTTCCATCCTAAGTACGGCCCTAGAAAAATCTCTCTCACCAGACCCCCTACTTCTACTACTGGGAGACAAGCCACCGGGTTGGAACTTCCCCCAACATAGGCTCTCCCAACATATAGCTAAAGCTGCAAGAATACACATAGCTCGCCAATGGAGGCAAACAACACTGTCAATGGATCTTACAGATCATATTATTAGTGACATCCTAATCTCGGAACGAACTCTAGCCATAATTAATGACAATACACTTGCCTTCACCAGGACTTGGCAGCCCTGGCTCTCTTGCTCTCATACATTGGGTCTTCGCTCCTGTGCCCTTTCTTTTTGACCTCTAGCTATACTACTGCAGAGACACCCTGTCCTACTCCTGAATACAATTACAAATGTATTGACTGTATGCAACCAACCAACTGTACTTTCCTGTGTACCGCTATTAATGCCATGACCAAATTGTACCAATACCCATTCTTTATTGTTTATGTACTGTACTGCCCTATGTTAAGGGCTTTCTGAAATGCGAATTTGCAATCATCTGCTTATTTCAATAAAAACCTTTGAAACTAAAATACAGTATTTATGTATTTTAAATAATGTTAGTTAGTTTTATAAGTTTTATAAGTTTGTCAGCCTTTTTTTTTTTTTGAAGGGGGGGGAGGGGGATATTAGGGTAAAATTGCATAATATGATGCTCATTGCAGGAGTGTGGACCATTTTCAAACACAAAAATAATACTTAGTCACATCTATATCAAAATTACCAAGTCAGATTACCCTTTACACTGCACAAAATCAACATCAACCAGTCATACTGCAAGGACTATTTCCACTATGGAGAGGGCGCTCACTGGCATGGCTGGGCTGCATGCCAGGCAGATTGAATTTCTGGTACAACTTAATTTTGCGTTATCAAGGAACTATTTTTGGTATAAGGGAGAATACTTTGTGCAGATTAAAGGCTGTGCCATGGGGGCCCCTTTCGCACCATCTCTGGCAAATATATACATGTCGGAGTGGGAGGAAAGGGTGATAGGACTCAACCCGGGTAAAGTCAAGCAGTGGCATAGATACATTGATGACCTGCTGGTGCTGTGGTCAGGCACAGATGATGAATGGAATGGGTTTTTAAAGGAGGCGAACTCCTTGTGCCCTAACATTAAACTGGAAGCAGTTACTAGCCACTCAACTATTAACTTTTTAGATCTTAATATTTTTTTAAATCGGGAGATCGTCTAGATACTAGATGTGATTTTAAGAAGACTGATAGAAACGGTTTTGTACCTACTTCTAGCTGTCATCACCCCTCTTGGATTAAAGTATTCCCTAGGGGACAGTTCCAGAGAGTAAAACGTATTTGCTCCAGGACTGAGGATTATTATGCACAGGCCCCAAAATTGTTCCACAGATTTATTCAAAAAGGGTATGATGAAGAGGGAATAAGTCACGTCATGCGGGAGGTAGATGATATGGATAGGAGTCTCATCCTAAGGTGACGTGAGAATAAAGATGAGAACAGAGTGGAGCTCCCATTCATCTGCACATTCAACATACAGTATATAGGCAGATTGAGCATATAATTAAGAAGCATTGGCCAATCCTATTGCAGGATCAGTCTTTAGCAAGAGCAATTCCAGCAAGGTCGAAATTCATCTATAGGAGGGCCCCCAACCCGAGGAACCTGCTTGTCCCGAGTTGTGTGGACCCCCCTGTGAGACCTAAAGTGTTTTGGCAGATGCAGGGATTTCAGTTGTGTGGGACCTGTTGCATCTGTTGAGACACTGTGAATACAGCTGAGACTGAGGTCATATCTAATAGGTACAGGAATGGTTATAAGATTAAACAATGCATAACCTGTTTTTCGGCATACGTTGTTTATATACTTACCTGCACCTGTGGTTTGAAATATGTTGGTCGTACGACGAGACCGTTAAAAAAGCGCGTGTACCAACATATTTATAACATCAGGAAGGGTTACAGGTGGCATAGTGTTTCAGCTCGTTTTGCGGATGTGCATAATAGTGATCCTAGCACTCTGAGGGTAATGGACATTGAACAAGTATATGCACATTGCCGGGGCTCCAATAGGCTACAACAGTTATGCAGGAAGGAAACAGAATGGATTCATCGGTTGGATACTATGGAGCAAAGGGGCCTAAATATTGAACTTGACATTAATTACTTTATTGCTAATAATTAGGATTGCAATTCTCCCTGACTAGACGAGGAACAGTGTTAATAAATATAGGGTTTGGTGGGGAGTGTTAAGATAAGGTGGTGTTGTTGTTGTTGTTTAGGATGGTTTGGTTGCTGTGATTTTTCATATGGTTATATTAGATATAAAAGATATATAACACTGACACAGAGTAAAGGGTGGAATATTACTGTGGTTTACATCCAGCATTGGGTATATGAGGTTGGGGAATGCAAGAGAAGGAGCATTAATTTTGCACCAGGTGGGGTTGCATAGTGGTAATGGTGGAGGATCATGTTACATTGGGTAGGTGCGGACATAGGGGTATCATTGTGTGCATGACTAATATGTTCACTTTTGTCCAATTGCTCATATTGGTAGGCATACATAAATGGTGCACATTATGGTATGCATTATGGAATCAAGTTCACACTGGCGAATGGCATGTCTTTTGCCTGGCATGCGCACTCTGCACTTTGTTTTTTATAACAGTTTGTCACTTGAAGAAATAATCAATGTTGGAGAAAGATATATAAGCAATTTGTATTGTGCACGATCACAAGTTTTAAGATTGCACAGATAAATTAGTGAGCAGTAATTATCAGCACACTGTAATCTAATGCTGGGAATACACGGTATGTTTTTGAGCCATTAAGATGGCTCGACTGATAATTTCCGACATGTCCAATCTCCCGCCGGATCGATTCCGCGCTCGATTTCGCATAGGGAACAATGGGAAACGATAAGGAAAATTAATGGAAGATAAGAGAATTGGGTGCGAAATTGAGCGCGGAAAACGATTGGGCGCGAAATCGAATGCGGAAAACGTACCGTGTATTCCCAGTTCTAGTGTAGTTAGGTGTAGTTAGGTGTAGGGGCCTTCTGTATAGGTAGCCAGGTATAGTGTAGTTAGGTGTAGTGGTCCTCTGTATAGGTAGCCAGGTATAGTGTAGTTAGGTTTAGGGGCCTTCTGTATAAGTAGCCAGGTATAGTGTAGTTAGGTGTAGGTGCCTTCTGTATAAGTAGCCAGGTATAGTGTAGTTAGGTGTAGTGGCCCTCTGTATAGGTAGCCAGGTATAGTGTAGTTAGGTGTAGGGCCTTTAGTATAGTTAGCCAGGTATAGTGTAGTTAGGTGTAGGGGCCAGGTATAGATACTGTAGCTAGGTGTATGGGGCCTTCTGTATAGGTAGTCAGGTATAGATAGCTAGGTGTAGGGGCCTTCTGTATATGTAGCCAGGTATAGTGTAGTTAGGTGTAGGGGCCTTCTGTATAGGTAGCCAGGTATAGTGTAGTTAGGTGTAGGGGCCTTCTGCATAAGTAGCCAGGTATAGTGTAGTTAGGCGTAGGGGCCTTCTGTGTAAGTAGCCAGGTATAGTGTAGTTAGGTGTAGGTGCCTTAAGTATAATTAGCCAGGTATAGTGTAGTTAGGTGTAGGGGCCTTCTGTATAGGTAGCTAGGTATAGTGTAGTTAGGTGTAGTGGTCCTCTGTATAGGTAGCCAGGTATGGTGTAGTTAGGTGTAGGGGCCATCTGTATAAGTAGCCAGGTATAGTGTAGTTAGGTGTAGGGGCCTTCTGTATAAGTAGCCAGGTATAGTGTAGTTAGGTGTAGTGGCCCTCTGTATAGGTAGCCAGGTATAGTGTAGTTAGGTGTAGGGCCTTCAGTATAGTTAGCCAGGTATAGTGTAGTTAGGTGTAGAGGCCAGGTATAGATACTGTAGCTAGGTGTATGGGGCCTTCTGTATAGGTAGTCAGGTATAGATAGCTAGGTGTAGGGGCCTTCTGTATATGTAGCCAGGTATAGTGTAGTTAGGTGTAGGGGCCTTCTGTATAGGTAGCCAGGTATAGTGTAGTTAGGTGTAGGGGCCTTCTGCATAAGTAGCCAGGTAGAGTGTAGTTAGGCGTAGGGGCCTTCTGTATAAGTATGCACAGTGGGAGACATGGCAGCGCTTTCAAACAACCTCATACCTGAATGATTTAACTGCAATGGTGAGCAGAGCTCCAGAAACTGGACTAAATTACACACCCAGCATACACTACAGGCAAAGAGAGGGAGGGGGAATTAGTGATTAAGCTGCATCAGTGGGCAGAGCTCCAGAAACTGGACTATATTGCACACCCTGCATCACTATAGACCAAGGGGGGGTGTTAGCTTCAGTGATAATTAGTGCACAAATTATGACCTAATAGACTTCCCCACGGCGGTGACGTACCCCCTTGGGGAAGACCTACCTCTAACCTAGCAATAAAAACATAATTCCTCGTGCTGCTATTCATAAATGGTATACACATTTCATAAGACAAACAAAACAGACAAATGATAAGCGCTCAAGGATGCACCTGAATTGTGAGCCATCAGCGGCAATGCAGAGCCCCCTAGGGCTGAATACATGCCTCTAATGCAAAACAGATGCAAAATTATGTGCTAACTCTAATCTAAAAATTTGAGAGTGAATTTAAAACAGTGAAGGCAGCTAGCCACTAGTATACTTACATTCAAGTTTGCACAGTGGGAGACATGGCAGCGCTTTCAAACAACCTCATACCTGAATGATTTAACTGCAATGGTGAGCAGAGCTCCAGAAACTGGACTAAATTACACACCCAGCATACACTACAGGCAAAGAGAGGGAGGGGGAATTAGTGATTAAGCTGCATCAGTGGGCAGAGCTCCAGAAACTGGACTATATTGCACACCCTGCATCACTATAGACCAAGGGGGGGTGTTAACTTCAGTGATAATTAGTGCACAAATTATGACCTAATAGACTTCCCCACGGCGGTGACGTACCCCCTTGGGGAAGACCTACCTCTAACCTAGCAATAAAAACATAATTCCTCGTGCTGCTATTCATAAATGGTATACACATTTCATAAGACAAACAAAACAGACAAATGATAAGCGCTCAAGGATGCACCTGAATTGTGAGCCATCTGTTTTGCATTAGAGGCATGTATTTAGCCCTAGGGGGCTCTGCATTGCCGCTGATGGCTCACAATTCAGGTGCATCCTTGAGCGCTTATCATTTGTCTGTTTTCTTCTGTATAAGTAGCCAGGTATAGTGTAGTTAGGTGTAGGGGCCTTCTGTATAGTTAGCCAGGTATAGTGTAGTTAGGTGTAGGGGCCAGGTATAGATACTGTAGCTAGGTGTATGGGGCCTTCTGTATAGGTAGTCAGGTATAGATAGCTAGGTGTAGGGGCCTTCTGTATATGTAGCCAGGTATAGTGTAGTTAGGTGTAGGGGCCTTCAGTATAGTTAGCCAGGTATAGTGTAGTTAGGTGTAGGGGCCTTCTGTATAAGTAGCCAGGTATAGTGTAGTTAGGTGTGGGGGCCTTCTGTATAAGTAGCCAGGTATAGTGTAGTTAGGTGTAGGGGCCTTCTGTATAAGTAGCCAGGTATAGGTAGTTAGGTGTAGGGGCCTTCAGTATAGTTAGCAATGTATAGTGTAGTTAGGTGTAGGGGCCTTCTGTATAGTTAGCCAGGTATAGTGTAGTTAGGTGTAGGTGCCTTCAGTATAGTTAGCCAGGTATAGTGTAGTTAGGGGTAGGGGCCTTCTGTATAAGTAGCCAGGTATAGTGTAGTTAGGTGTAGGGGCCTTCTGTATAAGTAGCCAGGTATAGTGTAGTTAGGTGTGGGGGCCTTCTGTATAAGTAGCCAGGTATAGGTAGTTAGGTGTAGGGGCCTTCAGTATAGTTAGCAATGTATAGTGTAGTTAGGTGTAGGGGCCTTCTGTATAGTTAGCCAGGTATAGTGTAGTTAGGTGTAAGGGCCTTCTTTATAAGTAGACAGGTATAGTGTAGTTAGGTGTAGGGGCCTTCTGTATAATTAGCCAGGTATAGTGTAGTTAGGTGTAGGGGCCTTCTGTATAGGTAGCCAGGTATAGTGTAGTTAGGTGTAGGGGCCTTCTGTATAATTAGCCAGGTATAGTGTAGTTAGGTGTAGGTGCCTTCAGTATAGTTAGCCAGGTATAGTGTAGTTAGGGGTAGGGGCCTTCTGTATAAGTAGCCAGGTATAGTGTAGTTAGGTGTAGGGGCCTTCTGTATAAGTAGCCAGGTATAGTGTAGTTAGGTGTGGGGGCCTTCTGTATAAGTAGCCAGGTATAGGTAGTTAGGTGTAGGGGCCTTCAGTATAGTTAGCAATGTATAGTGTAGTTAGGTGTAGGGGCCTTCTGTATAGTTAGCCAGGTATAGTGTAGTTAGGTGTAAGGGGCTTCTGTATAAGTAGCCAGGTATAGTGTAGTTAGGTGTGGGGGCCTTCTGTATAATAACCAGGTATAGTGTAGTTAGGTGTAGGTGCCTTTAGTATAGTTAGCCAGGTATAGTGTAGTTAGGGGTAGGGGCCTTCTGTATAAGTAGCCAGGTATAGTGTAGTTAGGTGTAGGGGCCTTCTGTATAGTTAGCCAGGTATAGTGTAGTTAGGTGTAAGGGCCTTCTGTATAAGTAGCCAGGTATAGTGTAGTTAGGTGTAGGGGCCTTCTGTATAATTAGCCAGGTATAGTGTAGTTAGGTGTAGGGGCCTTCTGTATAGGTAGCCAGGTATAGTGTAGTTAGGTGTAGGTGCCTTCAGTATAGTTAGCCAGGTATAGTGTAGTTAGGTGTAGGGGCCTTCTGTATAAGTAGCCAGGTATAGTGTAGTTAGGTGTAGGGGCCTTCTGTATAAGTAGCCAGGTATAGTGTAGTTAGGCATAGGGGCCTTCTGTATAGGTAGTCAGGTATAGCATAGTTAAGTGCCTTCAGTATATATTGCTAGGAGTAGGGGCCTGGGCCACTTACCTCCCTCCAGTTCCAGCGGCGGTGTTCGGGGCTCATTCTGGTTTCCCCCTCCTTCAGCCGCGGCTGGCTGGAGTGCAGATGGGTGAACGCTCCGGCGGACGAAGGGGGCGGCAGGCAGTTTGCGTGCGTGCACACATTGTGCCGGCGCCGCCCCCAGCTATGACATCGCAGCTTCTGCCTCCTCAACTGCACCGCCTCTCTCTTCCCCTGCCTTCTGATTTGCCAGCGGCCGGCAGCAGAATTTGATAACTGCCGGCCACAAAATTTAATGTGACGCGGCCACCTGGCCGCGTTCTACAAAATAGGCGGTCGTGATCTACCGGTAGATCGCGATCGACCTATTGGGCACCTCCGGTATAGAGGGTCCTTAATTATTTATTTTTAGGACATAGAATGAATATCGATTAGGGATGCTAGGATTGGGTTCCTGCTATATTCACGGAGCCCCGCTATGATTATTCATATTGAATTAATTTTATGAATTATTGAATGTATATATACTGTATATCAAGTAACATTAAAAGGTCCTGTGGCTATTATGTAATTATATAATTTTTTAGTTATTTTTATATTTTTTAACTGTGTATTATATTTTTCTACTGTGCATATACAGTATGTAAGATGCGTCCAAGGGGTCACCTAGCCACATGAGAGGGTGGTAACGCAGGCGGTCCCTGGGAGTGCGAGCGGCGGTATTTAGTGACGTCAGGTTCAGCGTGCGGCCAGCCCCTGAATGAGTCATTGTGACGAATTGCGTAGGACTGAGCCAGGCTGCACGCTGACGTTACAGGAAGTGAAGGCAGACTCGGTTGGACGCACTTCCCCGTGGCCGGGGCATACAGTGGTCTGTTACTAGCTGTCCTACCGGTGATGTTTTAATAGCTACTTTTAATCCTTGAAACCGCCCGATGTGATGCACAACTTTGTGATACGCAAGAAGCAAGTTATGGTCTGATGAGTGGACTCACAAGGGGGGACTCTACCCTGCATAATCCCCAAGGTGGTGGCACATGCCCCAAGATGCAGCACGAGGTGCAGGCTGTGTTAGGTTTAAGACAAAACTTGGCCCTATGTGTGCATTTCATTTGTTGTTTTAGGGTAATCCTCCTGCTTCCTAGCATGGAAGATATAGAAGTGCAGCTTTACTTGTGTATAGTGGTTAAAAGAGAGGTGACTCTGATTATAGCTGCAATCCCCACTCTGTACTGAGGTTGGTTCTGTGGAGCGCAGTATATTTCCTTCTTTTACTATGTGCATTTGCAATCTGATTAGGTACACTTTAAACTAAAGGCGCGTACACACGCCAGACTTTTTCAAAGTACGATAAGTCTTATCAGTCTGACGACAGCCTGAACTCAGGTGGAACTGCCATCAGAACGACCGCCCCGCGGGCGGGTCTGACGACCCGTAGTTTGAAAAAGTCCAGCATGTGTACGCGCTTTATGGGAAACTGCACAGGGATGTTTCCATTAGTGCACTTGACATGCAATCTCCCAAATTGCAATCATCGTGCCTGCAGCATTTTTTGTGCGATTGGCCTCCTGCACAAAGTACAGAAGCCTAAGAAATCAAAATATTTTCCCTCAATATTTTTTGTCCCATTGTAAATCAAAAATGCATCACAGTTGAGCCCGTACACCCATCGGATCGCGGCAATATCGTTGCATATTCGCAAATGGGAGAAAGGCATTATTCTCTATAGTGTATCCCAATTCTCCAATATTCCTTGTAACCAATTTCCCAATTTCCTCTGCATATCAATTGTTATAGGACACCTGAATAGAGAGGGATATGGAGCATGCCATATTAATTTATTTTTACACCATACCAGTTACCTGGCATCCTGCTGATCTTTCATGCATCAGTAGTGTCTAAATCACACTCCTGAAACAAGCACTTTAGTCAAACATTCTGCATGCTGTCCATTTATTTCCCCGAGAATAGGACAGCAGCCTATTGATTTCAATAGGCTCCATTTAAGTGTCCGAATTCACATGCGGAGGAATTACAACAGTTAAAATGGGCCCTAATAAAAACTATACATAAAGGAACACTAAGCGCCGCCTTTTACACTTATTGCGTTGGGACTGTACATCAGTTGTCCTTTTAGTCACAACCGACAGCAACTGATATAGTGTAATAGGACTCTAATGGGGACAAGCAGGGCAATAATAGGATACTTTAATGAAGGAGGCACTGTAATGAGAACGCACTAAAAATACAGATAATATGGAGGTTCCATGAGAATTAGATATTTTGCTATTGGCATAGCTACAGAACTCTGGGCCCAAATGCAGAATTTGGACCAGTTCCCACACCCTCCCCACCTTCTTGCAATGTAGCTCTGCCTCCTCCAGCCCCTTGTGGTTTGTCAGCTCCCTCTCCGTCCGCCTGATCCCCTTGGTTGTGCTGCTGTCAGCCCCGTAAAGTCTGCGACTTGGCTCTGGCTGTAAGTGCATTTGTGCAAAACTTCCCAGCACAGCTCGGAACCGCACATGCTCAGTGGCCCAGCTGGATCGCAGACTTTACAGAAGCACAGCAGATCAGACCAGAAGGACATTGAGAGAGCTGACAGATTACAAGGGGCTGGAGGAAGCCCCGGGTAAGTAAAAATTATTTTCTCCAATTCATTTCACGTTTACTTTAATGATGTACAGTTATACTGTAGCATGGCAAGAACGATATTACACACCTTTAAAGAGAACCAGAGCTAACCTAAAGAAAATATTCCATACATACCTGGGGCTTCCTCCAGCCCCATACGCACGGATCGCTCCCACGCCGCCATCAACCGCTCTCCGCAACTACTAGAACCGGCTCCCCGCTCTGCCGTCAGTCGGAGCCAGTCTAGCGTAGCAGAGGTGCGCTCTTTGCGTATCTCTGCAGCAGTGTATGGAGAGATACGTAGAGGGCGCACTTCTCCAGTGTAGCCCGGCTCCAATGACGTCACTGACGGGAGCCGGTTCTCGTAGATGCAGGCAGCGGTGGACGGCGGCGTGGGAGCGATCCGTGCGTATGGGGCTGGAGGAAGCCCCAGTTATGTATACAATCTTTTCTTTAGGTTAGCTCTGGTTCCCTTTGAAGAGAGTCTGAAGCCATAATAAAAATGGCTTTTTTGCTTATATATAGCAGGGGCATGTGTGCCCCTGCTAAAACGCCGCTATCCCGCGGCTGAACGAGGGTCCTTTCCCCTCCAAATCCCCCCCTGCAAAATCACGACCAATTTGGTCGTAGATTTTGCTACCCCTGTGCGCTTCCGTGTGAAGCAAGGCTATGAGCTGCAGCCCTGCCTCACACGCGTCTATCAGCGGCTGATCTCCGCCTCTCCCCCGCCCCTCTCAGTGAAGGAAGACTGAGAGGGGCGGGGGAGAGGCGGAGATCTGCCGCTGATAGACGCGTGTGAGGCAGGGCTGCAGCTCATAGCCCCGCCTCACACGGAAGCGCTCCCCGGGCAGCACAGGGGGGATTTGGAGGGGAAAGGACCCTCGTTTAGCCGCGGGATGGTGGCGTTTTAGCAGGGGCACACATGCCCCTGCTATATATAAGGAAAAAAGCCATTTTAATTATGGCTTCAGACTCTCTTTAAAGCAGCAGGGTCAGCCATACCATGCCAGGGAAAAAAAACACGTATAAGTAGATAACTACTTGTTCTACTCACATAACAGATGTATTGTACTGTCCACATTTTGATTTCAGTGAATTTTATCTAGTAAGTAAAGCAAACTCTGTTCCTGGCATTTGCCATCTTTGTTCTCTCTGATTAAAGACAATCCTGATGTCATTTTCTCCAATACTCTTTTTTTCCCTCCTAAAATCTGCACTGTCATAGCTAGCTTGCTTTGTAAACACATGAGAGCACAGGAATAGATCATTTCAGCAGCACTGAACTGCCCTCAGCCAATCAGCGAGGAGCATGGATGTGGGAGGGGAGATGACAAGCTTCTCTCTCTCCTTCTTCGTCGGCGATGGCGAAAATAGAGCCCGGCTGACTGAGATAAGATTTATTACAGCAGAAACATTTCTGAATAGATTAGAGCAGGGGCGTAGAAATAAGGGTTGCAGAGGTTGTGACCGCATCGGGGCCCTTAGGCCAGAGGGGCCCCTAAGGGCCCTCCCTCAACTACAGTATTAGCTCTCTATTGGTCCTGTGCGCGTAATAATCACTTCTATAGATACTTTGAATAGTGGGATGAGTCCTATGGGCGAAACGCGTTGGGCGGAGCTTCAGGGAGGCAGACGGAGATTGCATGCACGAGGAATCCCGGACGCTGGACTTTACTTTTAAATGCTTTTAACTGTCAAGGAAATGTGAGTGAGTGGAATTTTTATCTTTACTGTCATATTAAAAAGTTTGATTGCGCTATGGGAGCGTGTTCTTAGTTTTTAAAGGGAGCGATTCAAGTATTGCTGTGAAAGCAGGAAAAGCCACTATGGACACGGAGTGTCATAAAGCGCTGAAGCTGTTTACATTTAAGCAGCATTTGTATCTGTATGTTTGCTATTAGGTGGTGGACACATGATAAGTGAAAGTCACTGAGGTTTTTTCACCTAAAAATACAGTATTATGCAATGATCTTTCATTATCCCTCCTGTACCTGAGGAGAATCTGGGATCAGAGGAATCCACTACTGTGGGAGGATTGCTATATGCCATTACTGCTGTTTGTGATTTGACAGCCTGCTTTTCCGGTGAGCGCATTGTATGCTAGTAGTGTGCTTCACTGTGGGTGTGCTTCACTGAGCAAGATTCCACTGTGGTGGGGTGGAGGCATAGGATTATCCAAAGAATACTACACTATATACATATTATCTGTTTATGTTTTTCTTTCATGTAAAACATCTCATCTGAGGATTTATAAACTACAAGACAGAGTGGACTATTCATATTGGTGTATTTCAGGACATTTCCAGAATACCGTTTAAGAGCACAGACACCTCTTTAATGTATATTTACCATTTTAGAGATTTGGCTAAGAAGGGGAAGATTGATGGCATCCATGTGTCCGCAAATAAAGGAATTATGTAGTCATGCCTTCCAGATGCAATAATTAAGTAGCTATGTGACCCTAGTTAAAGTGATTAAATGAGGGGCAGATGCCCTAACCCCCCTCCCCCGCCACTTTTGTGCTGTCTCAGTGGGTTGTGATCAGTGGAGTGGTGGTCTGCCTCCCCTCCACTGTTCCTTGTCAGGATGGGGTTCAGACCAATGAAGCCACCCAACACATCTCTGCCCTACCTCCTTCTACCCCCTGTACTCTGAAGTGGGAATGGTCAATGAGATGCAAATAATTTCGAATTGATGCAGAATTATGCACATTTTTGTATGCAAATTTATGAAGCTTGAAAATTAATATAGCAAATCCTGCTCAGGTAAAATTCGATTGGTTCATTTTCAAGCAGCATAAATTGACATACAAAATGTGAATGATTGCATAATCTTGCTTTCAAAACAACAACAGGCAGCAAGTACTGCATGGATGGTGACAGGCTTGGCTGCATGTAGTTGTAGGGGCGAAGAAGGATGCAGCGAGGTCTGTGAGGACCTGGAGTGCGGTCTGGTGGCAGGGTTGTTACATCTGGGGCGGAGTTAAAATGCAGTGGAGCTCTGTGTCACCTGTCCTGCACTAGTTAGCACTGCAGCACCACTGACTGAGCAGAGGGAGAGAGACGGAGGCGATTACACGCAGCAGATCCCGGCTTCTACGCCACTGCACTCCTCCTAATCACATGACATCTTTTTTTCAACATCAGCTGCGCTCTGCCATCATGAGAGCTCTCCGCCCATATACACCTCTAGTCACGTGGTCGTTTAGTCGTCAGCAGAGCAACTCTACCCCCGTAATCAGGACATGCGCATGATGTGAAGAGGAAACCATCTTTCATGTAACAGGTGTGTCCAGCGGTGTGTGTTGGTGGCAGTGTTGCAGCAGTGACAGTGGCAACCTGCACTACAGTCTCTTCTGTAGTAGATACTGCGGAGCTTCTGATTGGCCGCAAGTTCTCCTGACGGCACTATCACTGGAGGCTCCCTTCTCAGACCAGCCTGTTCCACAAAGCATGCTGGGAGCTGAAGTTTCTTGTTCTGGCGTATTTCTACAGGAGTGCAGGAGGTTCAGCTGTAGGAGGACTACAAGTTCCGTGGAGCTGCGTGCTTGTGGCCGCTGGCTCTCTTCCGGAGGGATGACTAGTGCAGCATGTTGTACCGTGCTGTAGCACCAGCTGAGTGCCTGCTCCGACTTTTGCCACACTTCTAGAAGAAGAGTGCAGCCTGCTGATCTGCACATTGCCTCTGGGTTTAGTGAGTGCTCTCCTTAGATTAATGTCATGTGTGCCAGTCACTTCTGCTTTATATTGTCCATATGGATGATTGCTGTGCCCTGTGAACGCATAGCTCGGGCCACAGGTGGTGCCACCCGCAAGCAACCTGACAAGATACACTTCTTTAAATAAATAATTTAAAATAATTGCGAATAATTGATATTTATATATTCGAGAAATGGGATCTAATATCTAGCTTGCCATTTTGCATCCATGGGACAACAGCAGTGAAACTGGAACTTTTAATTACTTGCCAGCTTAATTAATTAAGCTGTGAGATTATTAATCCTTAACTTTATGAATGTGATTTTTCCATGTGCATATTTCCCGACCAGCCCCATCTAATTCCATTTTCCATGAAAAACAAACAAAAAAAATGTCCACATGTGGTTGTCAGCATTTTTACACATGCAATAATCCATTCAACCTGGCAGTTCCTATAAAATCAATAAGCTGTTTCCATCTACTATGATTTATTTTATTTTATTTTTTTTACATACAAAGAAAAAAACCTCACCATGTGATGATGATGATGTTTCTTAGATGCTGTGCATGTTTGTCCTATTAAAGGACATAGGAGAAAATTAATATATGGCTTATTTTAATCTGGAAAAACGTATTTATTTGTCTGTTTGCTCATATTTTAAAATGTTTCTCCATAGTGCCCCTTTAAATTACATTGGTTGACTTTGGAAGATGCAAAGATTTTTTTTCTTCTTCTCATGTTTGGCGTCATGCAGGATTAAAAAAAAGATGAGTGGGGAAAAGTGCAATACAAGTGAAAATTAGGCTTGTAGTCTTGGTTCACAGTGGATGCTGCGTTATGTACGCAGACGAATGAGAGTCACCGCATGCTATGTGACCATTGCATTCAGTGAAGAATACAGTCACTGAAAGTATGCTTCGCTGCCACTGTTAATGCAGGGTTTATGTGGTACGCACCGCATGCACCGTGTTGGGATACAGTACTTTGTTAGGTTGCACCGGATGCACTCTTAACATTGTATAGACTTTCTATTGTAGTGCAACTTCCTGTGTTAAACGGAACCTAAACTGAGAAGAATATGGATTTTTCATTTTAAAATAATACCAGTTGCCTGACTCTCCTGCTGATCCTATGTCTCTAATTCTTTTAGCCACAGCTCCTCAACAAGCATGCAGATCAGGTGCTCTGACTGAAGTCAGACTGGATTAGCTGCATGCTTGTTTCAGGTGTGTGATTTAGCTACTACGACAGCCAAATAGATCAGCAGGACTGCCAAGCGGTTGTTTAAAAGGAAACGTCCATATCCCTCTCAGTTGAGGTTCCCTTTAAGATGCTTCCGTAAAGTCACACCACCACGTCCCACTATGAACGTGACCTAAAGTGTCCGTGCACTTGTTACATTCTTGCACAAGTTTGCTTCAATGTTTCTTTTGCATTAGTATTGATAAATCTGCCATTTTGTTTGAAATGTCAATTAAACCAAGCTCACGTGTCTGTCTTGGTGACAACATTTTTCTTCCTGTTCTAGCACAAAACTGTAAAAATCAGTACCTTAAAGGATACCCCAACTGAAATGTGACATAATGAGATAAACATGTGTATGTACAGTGCCTAGCACACAGATAACTATGCTGTGTTCCTTTTTTATTTTTCTGCCTGAAAGAGTTAAATATAAGGTATGCAAGTGGCTGACTCAGTCCTGACTACAGTGTGACCCTCACTGATAAAAAATTCCAACTATAAAACACTTTCCTAGCAGAAAATGGCTTCTGAGAGCAAGAAAGAGGTAAAAAATGGGAATTTCTTATCAGTGAGGGTCACACTGTAGTCACTTCCTGTCTGAGTCAGGACTGAGTCAGCCACTTACATACCTGATATTTAACTCTTTCAGGCAGAGAAAGAAAAAAAGGAACACAGCATAGTTATCTGTGTGCTAGGCACTGTACATACACATGTCTGTCTCATTATGTCACATTTCAGTTGAGGTATCCTTTAATCAGAACCACAGCTGTAGAGTTGGTACAAAAATCATCCTACACCTCAGTTTATGAAACCACTGACTCTGACTCCCAAGTACCCAAAATTGCTTTTGCAAAGCTATGGAGTGGGTACAAAAATCATCCAATTCTGACTGCACAATTTATGAAACCACCGACTCCAGGTACCCAAACATTGCCCTGACTCCACAGCCCTGGCCAGAAGTAATTTTGCTGGTCGTGGGTCCATTTTAAATGACCGTTTAAAAAAAATTGTAGAATTTGCTCATGGTAGCCCACTGGTTGAACTGTGAAACTTGAATGGAGAGATGTAGTAATGAAGTGGTTTCGGTTCTCTGGCATTTACTACAAATGAATAACACATTTTGGATGGAATAGCATTAAACTTGCCACATGTGACCCGTCTACTGTGCTATTGATAGTGCTGCGAAACTGGTCTGCTTAAAAAAAAAAAAAAAAAAAAAATTAGTCTGGATCTGGTAATTCTAAGGCCTAGTGCACACCAGAGCGGTTTGGCTGCGGTTTGCGATCCGCTTGCGGGTGCGGATCCGCTAGGGTAATGTATCTCAATGGGCTGGTGCACACCAGATCGGGAGGCGTTTTGCAGAAACGCATACTCCCGGGCTGCTGCAGATTTTGGATTGCGGATGCGTTTCTGCCTCAATGTTAAGTATAGGAAAAACGCAAACCGCTCTGAAAAACGGCACTTAAGAGCTTTTTGCCAGGCTTTTTTGTTACAGTAGCTGTTCAGTAACAGCTTTACTGTAACAATACATGAAAACTACTACACCAAAAACGCTTCCCAAAACCGCAAAATGCTAGCTGAAACGCTACAGAAAAATAAGAAAAAGCGTTAGAGAGGAACACACACACTTACACACTTACACACTTACACACTTACACACTTACACACTTACACACTTACACACTTACACACTTACACACTTACACACTTACACACTTACACACTTACACACTTACACACTTTCTGTGTATTTATCCTAAACATTGTATACACATTTGACTTAATTGTATCATTTTGGGTGACAGATCATATACAAACCTGCTACTTGGCGTTCTTCCCAAAAGTGAAAGGGAGGGGAAAGACAAACAGGAGTGAGTTGCAGGAAGAAATGACAGCAGTCATGCAAGATTTTCCAGAGTGTCTGATTGCTAGAGACCAGGATGCAGATGTTGGGGAGCACCTGCACACACACTGAATAATCATCCAACATAAAAGACCATTTCTGATGATTAAAGTCTTGGATGTATACAGGCCTTTAGAGACCAATTGCTCAAAGATGAATAAAACTTTATACAATCTCGCTATAATAAAATCCAAGGGACCAGGAAAAGTGATTTACTATATCAGAAATTGTCATATTTTTTTTTTAGGCACAGAGAGTATACTATAGTACTATATTTTAATTCAGTCCATAATTAGGAGTAATTTTTTTTTCTCTTCTAATAGCATTTTATTGAAAATGCAAACCTAAAATTACTGTTTTACAAACTTCTTCTTTGTGTTTTTTCCAGTGGCAAAAATGCAACATCAGCAATTGGCACCACAGAGTCGGTCAGACCGCACACAGCCAGCCAGAGCATCTAGCGGCTTCCACAGTCAGACTCGGACATGTTACTGTTTAGCAAAGATGCACATTTGGTGGACGAACTACAAAGTTTATAATACCTTAGGGCTGCATAGTCAGGCAATGATTCCCAGGCTGGACAAATTGCAGTATGCGTCCTGTAACTAACTAGGTAAGACAAAACTTCATGTTCATACTTGGGCCAATCATCATGCAGTCCAACAGTGCTAAGTCTCACCTGTGGAGGTATTGGAGATTTGTCAGCCGTCGATTCGTGTTGCCTAGCCATGCAGTCCTAAGGTATTCTAGAACTTGTAGTCTGTCCACCAAATGTGCATCCTTGCTAAAGAGTAACACGGTGCTATTCATTGCACCCCATTCAGGCATCAGCTTACCTACCAGTGTCAAGAGAGCAGCCAAGATCATTGGTTTAACACTGATGCATGAATCATCTGCCACACACTTTTTTTTTTTTTTTTTTTTTTTTTTTTTTACTATACCTGGAGTCAGAATCACATAGAGGCCAAAAAACTGGTTTACTATACCCAAATGTTTATTATATCCTAGTTAACTATACCATGCGTTGCTCCCACAGACCTATAATGGAGATTATCCGGGACCTGGAGTGGTAGTTTACTACACCCGAATATTTATTATACCAGAGTTTATTATAACGAGATTATACTATACATCTAATTACTCCCCAGGCTGTCAGTCCACCAATACAGCAAACTAAACAATATGTGGCAGAATTCCTTTTTACAGGGCTTGTGTACGAGCCAGGCAGCTGTAAATGGGACATATCATGGAAAAGGCTTGGCAGAGGGACTGTTTAGCCAACAATGGCCTCGATTCATCATTGTCTTTGCGATAACTTTTCCAGTTCGTTAAATTACCGAATTCGAAGTTTATCGACTTCTAATTGTAGTCATCTAGGTTTTTCCACATTCGGTATGACTTCAATAAAATGTTCATAACCATTCGGTAACGTGTCGATATTTCCATTTTACAGCGGTAATTTAACACAAGGCCATAAGATTCCTGTAGAATTGTGGGTAAAAAGGCAGTCTTTTGAAGACCACATAGTAACATTTCGAATAGGGCTTAACACCTGCACCAGGATTCTGGAAGTGGCTTAGGACAATCCCACAACTTCGCCAGCTACGGCTTGAAAACGTGTAGTGCAGCTAGCAATTTAGTTAACCCTGGCACTGCCTGTGTTCTCTTACAAGATGATTCAAGAGAAATGCAGATGTCCTGGTATAACAAATAAATCTATTCTCTTGCAAATTGATATGGTTCTAGACCTTATTCTTGCTCTTCTGCGCTTTTGAATCACTCACAGCTGATACATAACCACTTCAAATGGCTCCATCTTTGTCAGCAATGATCTGACAGGAATAACGCCAGAGCAGTTAAGGAGATAACTAATCCTAAATGTAATGCTAATGCTAAACCACGCCCACTCTCATTTTCATGAATTGCACTTTCTTCCGTTTTATCGTATCATTACTGAATGATTACCGTATGCTCGCTAACAGCTGTAGATAACGTTGAATCCTGAAATCAACGTATCGAGTTTGGTATTTTACTGAGCTGTCGGTAATTGTTTCGATAAGTCTTGATGAATCGAGGCCAATGTGTCTCTGGGCAGCTGCAGTTTACAGCTAAGAAAGATAAGAACACTGAGAGTAGAGAATTCTAAAGGTGCCTATGAATGGTGTTCTTTTTAAGGTGCACACCAAGCTCTTTAACGAATGTTGCCCATCGGGGATCAGGACCTGATCCCCTTGTGACGACATCGCTTGGGTGCGTACACGTGTGATAGCGGTGTAGCTGACGTTGCACTGTGTTGCTATGTGGGGGTATGATGGAGGGAAGACAAGCGGCATGACATCACACGGTGGGCAGGGAAGCTGTACAAACAATGGGATCGGCGTTGCTGGGTTTGAGTAGTTACGCCTGGCGGATCACTCGCGGGTTGGAGGTTGCCGGCTGTTGTACACACACCTGATTATTGAGTGAGGTGGTAGGCTTAAAGAGACTCTGAAGCGAGAATAAATCTCGCTTCTTGTCTCATAGTTAGCAGGGGCATGTGTGCCCCTGCTAAAACGCCGCTATCCCGTGGCTAAACGGGGGTCCCTTCACCCCCCAAACCCCCCTTGTAAAATCAACGACCAACTTGGTCGTAAATTTTGCTCTTCCTGATGGCAAGGCTAACGGCTGTAGCCCTGCCTCTCAGCGCGTCTGTCAGACGTGCATTGCCGCCTCTCCCCCGCCCCTCTCAGTGAAGGAAGACTGAGAGGGGTGGGGGAGAGGTGGAGGGAGGTACGCGTCTGATAGACACGCGGGAGGCAGGGCTGCGGCGGTTAGCCCTGCCCCAATGCGGAAGCGCTCCCCCGCTGCACGGAGGGGATTTTTGGGATTAGGGACCCCCGTTAAGCCGCGGGATAGCGGCGTTTTAGCAGGGGCACACATGCCCCTGCTATCTGAGGTCTGAAGCGAGATTTATTCTCGCTTCAGACTCTCTTTAAGCAAACTAACATGCTTTTGACAAGATCATTCATAATGATCGATAAGATCATATTTAATTGACCTCCACAGAATTAACAAATCCAACTCTGCCATGCTGATCGATCATTCCTTTAATAGCAGCCAAATAAAGTAAAATCTTTTATTTGGCTGCAGGGCTGAATTTTTCCTGCCGCTGGGGAAGTGAGCCTTCCCCAGCCTGGCAGGGTTTACAATGTGGTGCAGAGAGCTATTATAGTTACCTGTTCCAGACATTGGCCTAATTTCACTAAGATCATGCTGGAGATAATAAGGCAAGAGAAAACTTACCTCCACACAGTAAGAGAGTTATCTTATCTCTTCATTCCTTACATTACCTCTTCTGTAGTTAATTTACCTCCTCTGTAGTTATTTTCACACGCAGTTAATGAACAGCCTGTCTTTAACTCTGGAGTTATTTTAAGGCTTAAAGAGTTAACTTAAAGACAGAAGAGTTAACTTTAGGTTTGCCTGGGGTAAAATGTTTCCTGAATACTACATGCCTTATCACCATGGTAACAACTCTAGAAGAGTTATTAAAGACAGGAGATAAGCTTAGTGAATTGAGGCCATTGTTCCAGACATGCTTCCTCTCTTCATCCACCCATGGCGATAAACTTCCGACATCCTCTTCTGACATCCGATCACCTGTTATTTCATGTTATCGGGGCTCAGAGGATAGTGTCAGCGGTGCAGCATCACCTAGTAACATCTTAGTGAATTGAGGCCAATGGCAATATCACTATATTGCCATTGGCCTCAATTCACTAAGATCATGCTGGAGATTAGGCAAGAGAAAACTTACCACCACACAGTGGCCTCAATTCACCAGAGAAGTTAGTAAGAGATAAAATATCAGTATTTTAACACTTTGTTTGCAATTCATTACTGTGAGAGAAGTGTTCAGTAGCAGGCGATAATGGAGCGATATGGATGCGAAAACCGACCGATAAACGGTAGATAGTTATGCGGTGTTAATGATTTGCATGCAATACTTTGCCTCTCTGGATGCTGGAAGTAAAGGATTGTGGGTAGAAGGAGGCTATTACCAGCACGTGACCGCAGAGGGTTTCCCTCCCTGTTTTTTGACCCTCTCCTTCCATTACAAATCCCTCCCTTCGTTCTGCATATTAAGCATACTAAGCAATATTAAGCATTTACAATATTAAGTGTATGGGTGAAACGGAGGAGGTATTTGGATACATTTTCACACTCACTCCCGATGAAAAATTTATCCAGATTCCTCCTTCGTTTCACCCATCCACTTAATATTGTAAATGCTTAATATGCTCAATATTGTAAATGGGCTGCTCTCTGGTACAGTATAGGCTGTTACTGTGTGCTGCTAGTAAGATAAATAGATGAAAAAATAATGAATGGCCACACCCTCTTTTTTCCCTGGTGAATTGTGTTTTTGAGAAAAAAAATAACGACTAACTATTGCCTATTTATCGCATGGATTTCTCTCTGTCGATATTTCACCCTATACTTCTGGAGAATTTCTATTTGGAGATATCACAGGAGGTAAATTACCTCCCATGAGATAAATAGGTCGTTAACCACTGGTGAATTGAGGCCAGTGAGAGAGTAATCCTATCTCTTCATTCCTTAAAGGGACACTTAACACTTTTTTTTTACTTTTTTCCCCTGGCCTAAGTGTCCCTTTAAGTTACCTCCTCTGTAGTTATTTTCACATGCAGTTAACAGCCTGTCTTTTAACGTTAGAATTCTGGAGTTATTTTAAGGATTGAAGAGTTAACTTAAAGAGACTCCGTAACAAAAATTGCATCCTGTTTTTTATCATCCTACAAGTTCCAAAAGCTATTCTAATGTGTTCTGGCTTACTGCAGCACTTTCTGCTATCACAGTCTCTGTAATAAATCAATGTATCTTTCCCTTGTCAGACTTGTCAGCCTGTGTCTGGAAGGCTGCCAAGTTCTTCAGTGTTGTGGTTCTGCTATGAATTCCCCCTTCCAGGCCCCTCTATGCACACTGCCTGTGTATTATTTAGATTAGAGCAGCTTCTCTCTTCTCTCATCTTTTACAAGCTGGATAAATCGTCCTCTGAGCTGGCTGGGCTTTCACATACTGAAGAATTACAGACAAGGGCAAAGCTGTTTGCAGGAGAAAAAAAGAGCAGCCTGAAACTTCAGTGCATGAGAACTGCAGGGAGAAAGAAACACACAAATGATCTCTTGAGATTCAAAAGGAAGGCTGTATACAGCCTGCTTGTGTATGGTTGTATTTTCTATGTGTGGACATACAGTACATCAACCTACTTCCTGTTTTGGTGGCCATTTTGTTTGTTTATAAATAAACTTTTTAAAACTGTTTTTAACCACTTTTAATGCGGCGAGGAGCGGCGAAATTGTGACAGAGGGTAGTAGGAGATGTCCCCTAACGCACTGGTATGTTTACTTTTGTGCGATTTTAACAATACAGATTCTCTTTAAAGACAGAAGAGCTCCCCACGCCGATTGGTATTTGTCTGTGCTCAATAAAAATCTTTTGTATGTTTACAAGGATTTCATCATTGAGGTAGGATACCTGTATCAGCTGGTTCCGATGCATAGCTCTTTCCTCTTGTGGAAAAAATGGCCCTGGCCTTTTCTATATCGGATATAGAAAAGGCAGATTCCTTTTTATGCAATGTGGCAGGGCTAAATGCCAGCAACCGGCTGATATGGGGGTTCTGATGACTTTTATTATACAGACGATGTGCCAGGGAATTCAGGTTGGCAATCACAGGCCAGGATGGTTGACAGGGCCAAAGTGTCAGCTTGTAAAGTCGCATGTATGCGCATTTTTGAAAATGCACACATTTCTGCATAGCATGTAAAACTCACATAATATATCAGTGGAGACTTAGAGGACTGTTTGGTGTTTTTTGTTTTTTTTAATGTAGAAAAATATTGTACTATCTATCTATCTCTCTCAAAAAACGCATCATGGATTTGCGCACTGTTTACTGTGCTCCTATCCTTTAAAATATAGAAGGCTGAAATTGAGATGTAATTCTGGACAGAAGACAACTTACAGGTACAGCAGTATGATATATTGAATTTACTGTTAGCATCTGGAACATTTAGGAAGAAAGATGGAGAGAAGGCAAATTTAATTGTGTGGCAACAAAGCGACACAGATGGCATAAATGAGTCTCTTGTACAATTTCCTTGTAAGGGCTGGTGCAAGTGCTTCTGGGACTTCAAATCTCCGGTGATTTGAAAATCGCTTGACTAATGTAACCCTATAAGGTTGTTCCCACAGCAGCATTGCAATTTGGGCTGCATGCAGCATTTTTTTTGAATTGATTCAGCTTGTAGGAATGTGCAAAAACACACTCCCTAAAAAATAGCAATGCAAACTCGCTATTACTAATCTTGCGTCTTGCAGTGTGAACCAAGCCTAAAGTTCTGATTTGGGTACCAAATGGAAAAGTGTATTATTTAACACAAATTTTGTTGTGGAATTGTGTTTTACAATCTATGGTAAATGACAGGAAATGCTGATTAAATACATTATAAGGTATTTCTTAGAGCAACGGAAAGTGCTGTTGTCTAAAATGCTTCATGCAAGTTGAGACTGCATGTGAAGACCTGCAGACATTTCAATAGTCTGGTGTTCGTACTGCATTATATTGAACTGTATTTAATTTTTCCCTTCTATTCTAGGATTTTATTTGGTGATAGAATTGTTTATAATGCAAGAAGGCCAACCACAGGAGGTAAGATGGCTGTTGTTGTTGTTATTTTATATGGCAAGTCAGAGAATATTGCATTACTCACTGTGCCTCAGCAGGGCTGACAATCCAGTCTCATTACCACAATGTTAGGCCAAGTTGGGAAGGCAACTGACCTGTCATTATGTTTTTGAGTTGTAAGGAAAACTGAAACACCCAGAGGAAACTACCCACACAGTAGGGAAACCAAGTGTCAGTCTGTCTGTGTTGAGACTTGGGGCCCTATGCAATTCATATTTTCTCCTGGGTTTTCTCCGAGGAGATTTTTTTTTTTTCACCTTTGATTTAAAATAAGTACTGTCAAATTTATTTAGAGCATTTGTTTGCTTGCTGGTGGTTTAAAAAAGCATGTTGTGAAAATTTCACTTAGGAGAAAACTAAGGTGAAAAACTGAATTGCATATGACCCTTGGTGTGAGTTCAAAGTACTGTATATTCAAATTATGCTGCATGTGAACACACTGCTCATACTATTAAATGGGCATGTTCACATCCCTGCATTGTAATGGTCCACGTAATCCAAAAGCACTTTCTGCAGTGTGTTTTTGGCTAACTTGTGCAAGTATGAGCATGTTACATGGCAATTCTTCTTCTTACTATTAAAAATAACTTGCACATAATAATGTGCAGTATGCATTGCATTGATACCCACATTGTACCCTTACATTTAGAACTCTAGAGGCGTAGAGGGAGAGTGTTAGAGTTGACTACTGATCGGACCAGGGTGTGGCCAAATGTACATGCAGGCAAAGCATATGGAAGTTTCTCTATGTATGAAAGTGAAAATTCTAAGCAGGCCTGTGGAGTTGGTACATAAATCCTTCAAGCTCTGAGTTTCTGGTACCTCCAACTCATACTTTAGGTATGGGTGGGAGGTATTTCATTCCTGCCAAAGCTTGGTAATTTTAAATTCTTAAGGAGAATGGGGTCTAATTGTGGGAGCAAACGAAAGAACTATTGACTAGGAAGCTGAACCCTGTTGGGTGGCAACATTGTTGGTTTCTTTCCCTCTAACTCAGAACAAAAGTTTGCCATGTACACACAACACAAAAGTTTGCTTTCTTAAAACAGAAAGAATTTGCGATAATTCAGGATGGAGTGAACTCCGAGATGTCTCCCAGTGCGTCACTGCTGAAATATGCAAATCAACCATTGTCGTCCTTTGAAGCTAAACACACCTCCAGATCTGCTGGAATGCAATTATGTGTCAGCTGTTAATTGTACAGAGCCACAATAATCCACAATTAACACATCATTGCATTCCAGTGGATCTGGAGACATCTCAGAGCTAACTCCATCCTGAATTATCGCAAATACTTTCTGTTTTAAGAAAGCAAACTTTTGTTTTCAATAGCATTTTAGTAAGGGGGCTTTTAGAACCATTGTAGCCCCTCACACACTCCAATGAGTTCTGGTTCACCATGAGCTGGCTGGTTAGTCTGTACCATGTACATAGATTACATAATTAATTCCAGCTGACTTCTACTAGTCTCTCTCAATAAGGCCTGTAATCTCTCACTCTGGCTACGATTCCAGGTACACCAGATATGAAATGGTCAGTTTATTCCTCCCATACAACAAACTCCTCTATGCTATAGATTTTTTTTTCTAGATATAGATGTAGTATAAAAAGAATAGCATATTGTGTATTGTAGCTCTGTTTAACAGATGCTAGCTTTGTTCAAGACATAAGTTTGTATTTGCACAGGTAGGTCATGATGAGGATGTTTGTTTTTTTTATAACATTTTAATTTTGCTAGGTTGTTGAACCGGCTATGGCTGCAACCAATTCAACAGAGGATGGTCCAGGAGATGGGTCCGACTCCCCACATATCTGTAAGTTCCCTTTCCATGTGCTTGATTGACTGTTTATTGCTAGGAATTATATGCAGCTTACCATATTGCACAGCAATTTACAGACAGATTAGAACCATTCAAATCTCTCCCTCTTGCTACATTAGCTTGCAATCTAATGTTGTCCCCCCCCCCCCCCCTTTTAACATTTTGGGAAGAACCTAGAGGCAGCCAAGACACACATAGGGAGAATCATACAAACTCAATGAAGAGAATGATCCTGCTAAAATTCCAGGGTTGTGGAATCCGTACAAAAATCATGTGACTCCTGAGTTTGAGTTCACTGACACAGACTCCTCCTATTTGCATATTACAGTCATGTTGATTGAAAGTATACAACATAAAAGGCATTTCATCACTGCCAAAGCTTAGGGATTTTAAAGCTATATTAAGATGGCATATGCGCAGGAAGCTGACACTCTACCCTGCCGACTAACACCAGAATCAAGAATGCATTGAATCTTTTCAGATTTGACAGCATTGTCAAACTCCTAACCTGCATGCTTGTCCAGGGTCTAAGGCTAAAAGTATAAGAGGCAGAGGATTAGCAGGCTAGCCAGGCAACTGGTATTACTTAAAAGGAAATAAATATGGCAGTCTCCATATCCCCCCCCCCCCCCCCCCCTCACTGCAGTTGTCCTTTTAAAAGAACCTGAGGCGGGTTTGTTAAATCATATTAGGACACACAGGCATGTTATGTGTACAATGACCTGCCTCTGTGTCCTTCCATTATGCCTCCAGCCCGAAACTCTGCGTGTTGCTAAGTAATGGGGTACAGTAGAGCCCGTGGGGGGGGAGTTGCTGGAGGCAAAATGGAAGAACACACAGGCAGGTCATTGTATACAGAACATGCCTCTGTGTCCTAATATGATTTGATAAACCCACTTCGGGTTTTCTTTAAAGAACCCTTATGGAGGCTTTAAGGGTCAAAATGGTGGGACTTCCTCCTGAGACATTTGGTAATAGAAGTACTTATGGCAATAGCTCCAAAACAAAAATGGAATTTGTCATACTGTTTTCACTGTAACTATGCTCTGGTTATGTACTGGGCTATCGTATGCTTAGTCTAGATGCATACATCTCAAAAGGCAACGTGCTAATTTGGGAGGGTCATAAACTGGAAAAAAATTTTGGTTAAGGGCACATATTATTGGGGTAGTAGAATATGGGTAAATTTACCTATATTATACTACTTAATTGATATAGTTAAATCTGTAATATTTTCTGATATTTCACTATGACATAACCACTCTCTACTCTCACACAGAACCCCCCCCCCCCTCATGCCGCCTTACCTTAAACCCCGGGACGACAATGGTTACCCGCTATGTAAACTGTTCCGCGTCCGCTATTGGTAGCCACAGTTCATATATCAGGTGTCCCCGGCGCCTGCTATGTAGCAGGTGGCCATTTTTGATGCGCTACATTTATCTGCTTTGGTTTATGTTGCTGAGATACTTTAACATTGTTGGTGACTTCAGTGGCCTTTAGAGGAGAATTGGAAGTTCCAATCCTTTACTTTTTCTGGCTTTTTCTCTGGCTGTGTATTTTTTCCATCCTATTGTCACTTTGTTTAGTTTTTGTTTTTTTATAAGAATGCAAAAATATCACAATTATTATCCATGAATCACTTTCTTTATTGGGCATGATTCACAAAGCTTTTTCACCTATTTTCATCTGTTTTCACCTTATCTATGTTACATTTTTAAGCGTCTAAAGAGCAAAACAAAATAAAATAATTTTTCAGGTAGGGAAAGTAATATTGAAATTAAGCTCAAATACTAATAAGCACTGTATCATGGGTCTCAAAGTCTAATAAATTAGGGAGTCAACCCCCAAGACTATAATTCCTTGTTAACAAGTGATGCTCATGTTAAAAGTTAAGGGGTATAACCAACCATTGTTACTGTAGAGGGGGGAAAGGATTAGGGTCTTGTATTCATTAGAGTACTTAAACATTTCCCAGTCAGCCCAGGTATAGGGAAATTGCTCTGTCCTATCTTTAGATAGCAGAATAATTTCTTCCATTTGAGCGATCTTGTCTAGCCTGGTCAATCAGTGAGAGACAGAAGGAGGGTCTGGTTGTTTCCAAAAAAGGGGATAGCAGTGACATTTATATTAATTGTAGCTTTCTGCACCATGAATGTCTTTATTTTCATTTATGTATTGTTTTCTTAGCAGATGCAGATGCTTTTCGGATTTTGTGGGATATGAAGATGAAGAAAAGGCAGAAATGCCCATCGCTTCCAGAAACTGTGACAGAACTTAGCACAGAGGATGGAAGTAAAGTGTACATTGTTGGCACTGCTCACTTCAGCGACAGCAGCAAGCAGGATGTGGTGAAGGTAATTGCCATGATAGTGTAAAGCCATTCTGGTGCAGCTTTATTGGTCAATGTGTTCTGCAAGTGATTATGTTAAGCGTGGTGGTACACGAGACAATCCTCTGCAATGTGTCACTGGTTTAATCACATCACTATGCAGTGTTCTCCCCCGAAATGTTTTCCAGCTGGGTGGCATGAAAAAATAACTGGGTGGGCAAACAATGTGATGCTGAGTGCAGGACGGGGAGTAGGGGGGGATTCTCGCTGGATGTTATTTGGTGAGGAAGTAAAGGCATACTGGGTGGAGAGGGAGGGTCCCGGTAGGTGCTAGTGAGTGCGGCGGGAGGGGGGAAGGATCATGCTGGGTGCTACAGGGTGGGGAGGGGTAGGAATAATGCTGGACACTACTGGGTGGGAATCAGGGTATATCACACTGGGGGGGGGGGGGGAGAGATTATGCTGGGTGCTAATCTAGTTGGGTAGTAACTAGGAGGTGAATGCTATCAGGTGGGGTTAGAGGGTTACACTGAGTGAGGAGGAAGATATGACTGCCCCCCACCTCAACAGCATCACTCAGTGTAAAAAAGTATGGTGGGTAGGTGGATAGTACCACTGCATACTTTATTTCTTCCTCCCGTGCAACTTTGCGCTTGGCTTGGCCTGGCCTCCGAGTCCTTCAAAACTCCCGCAGCCCAGTCCACTACACCAACTCATGTCTGCTGTAAGTAATCTCTGTACCTGTGTCCTGGGGATTCCGATCTGCTATCCATAAGCCCCAGTGGTGCAGTGAGGTCTCACTACTGACATGTAATGTCAGTTACCATGCTTTCACTGCTCCTCCACACCACTGATGGGCAGTAGCTGAGTAGAATGGCGAAAATGGTTTCCCTGAGTCACAGCACACTGGCTGCAATGACACAGCCGCTGCCCACTGTACTGGCAAAGTTCGAGCAGAGAAGAGCAATTGTGCCATGCCCCGGGGCTAATGACAGCCGGAAGCTCACGTAAAATAGCTAGGTGCAGCTCCCAGCTATAAGCTGCTAGGGAAAACGCTGACCGTGACTTGGTATCATTACTAAGTCCGTGATGTTCCATAGTGTTAAGGCTGCGTTCATACTTGCATTCGAGTATATGCAAAATACCAGGGATGTAGTGCCTGTGTAAGGTCACAACCTCAGATCAGCAAGTTCTATAAACTTGGTCACTCCCAGAGTGCACCTCAAAAAATCTGGAGACAGAGCCTTCTGTCATGCTGCCCCTACTCTTTGGAACTCCCTACCACACCCAGTAAAGACAGCACCATCCCTGGAGCTATTCAAATCCAGACTGAAAAGCCACCTGTTTAGCCTGGCATTTCCAGATTTATAAAATTCTTCCTCTGTACCACGATGGTCGGAGCCATGCTTATGCGCTTTGAGTCCCACGGGAGAAAAGCGCTTTACAAATGTTATTTGTTGTTGTTGTTTTACAACATACCTGTTTTTTCTGAATGTTGGTGAAATACCGCTTGCTGCTTTCCTTAGGATTTCTGCAAAATTTTAACACGTGTTATATAGTTATTTGGATTGAAAAAAGAAATCTGTCCATAGAGTTCAACTAGAAAGCGTTAATTCAAAAATGTTAAACACCTTTATTGTGTCTTGTTCACCTTGGGCTTCCTCCAGCCTTATCCATGCCTATTGCTAGCTTGCAGCTGTCCAAAGCCTGCTGGATCCTCTGGTAGAAGCTCAGTTATCTGGGGCCAGTCGGCATAGGGGCAGTCCGTCTGCGCCTGCTCCCCGTCATGCTCCCACAACTGGGAGAGTTCTGCGCCTGCGTAGTATGCTGCCATCTGCAGGAACATGACCGGGTGTGCGCAGCCGGCCCGCGCAAGAGCAGTACGCCCCGACTGGCGGAGATAACGGAGCTTTTACCTGAGGATCAAGCAGGCATTGGATGGTGGCAAGGAAGCAATAGACATGGATGAGGTTGGAGGAAGCCCAAGGTATGTAAAAAAAATAAACAGAAAAAAAATTAAAAAACGGGAAAAAAAAAACAAACAAAAAAAAAAAACTTTAATGTTCTGTCGCCTCTTTTTAAGCATTATGATAAAAGGATTCCACCCAACTCTATAAAATGACATGGGTAGAAGCTAGTACTAATTTTAATTACTTACCCAAAAGGATACTATTTCTGAACCTCTGATATTGTACTTTCTGCATTTCTGCAGTCATTGGACATGTTCCTAACAGCCCCCCAGTGGTGGGCTTCCTGCTGGTTCAACTTGATAAACTGTTGACTCACTTAGGAATCTATGCTTCAAGTGAACCTGAGGCGGCACAATGAGATAATTGTGTATGTACATTACAAAAACATATTAATAACCAGGCTGTTTTACATGCTTTATTTTGCTGCTTGTTCATTTTTATGCAAGGAAGTGACAGCTTCTGTCTTGTGGGTACCTGGTCTGGAATATAATAAACCTCACTGATAAGTTAATTACAGCCATAAAAGTTTTGTTTTTTTTCTTGGCAAAATACAACTTCTGAGGATGGGAGAGATAGGACAAGGTCAATAGTTCATGTATTTTCACTCTGGGACACTTAAGACTACTACTGATTAGAGACAGTAAAACATTCAACCTACTTTGTGAATGTTTAAATATAAAAGAAAACCATGGGATACTTAGTAATTTTTAGGAGTAGAAGGATAAATATAATTGTTTGTTTCCTCAGTTTATTTTCACCTCAGCTTCACTGAAGTCCTGCAAAATACAGATTTATTTATTTATTTTAAAAACCTCTTTAACCTCCTGAGCGTTACTCCAGGATTGCTCAAATCCGAATTCGGGAGATACCCAGATATCTCCCAGTAAAGCTTTGCGGGGGGAATCAATCTTACCTAAATGACGATTTCTTTGGTCCGTACACGTCGCCTCCTACAATGCGCTCCAAGCGCTGCATGCGGCGGTCACGTGATTACGAACACTTCCTCCTTCAACCCGGAAGGAGGAAGTGTTTGTAGTTACGTGACCGGCGCTTGGAGCGCATCGTGGGAGGCGACGCGTACGGACCAAAGAAGACGTCATTTAGGTAAGATTTTTGCCACGGGAGTTTGGGGTGATTTCTTTTGTGTTCAGGCGCAGGGATGTGGCGTTTCAGTTAGGGCATTGATGTTAGAGGTTTTTAAAGGAAAAACCTGTATTTTGCGAAACTTCAGATTCTCTTTAACAGGCTAGAAGGAACAATAGGAAGTCAGAAATGTGTGGCAGGACTGTGCCAGTGTTGGCAAATGATGGTGATACCATAATAACAGTCTCCTCTTCAGTGAGTGTGTCTATCATATCCACATTTGCCCATGCCGTTGTATGTTTATGTGTGTTGTCAATTACACACAAAGCTGTGACTGTTTTTTTTATAGTTGTGATTTATGGTTGATTGGGTTGGTTTCATGCTAACCACATATTTCTCTGCAGACCATTCAGGAATTGCAGCCTGATGTTGTACTTGTTGAGCTTTGTCAGTACAGAGTATCTATGCTTAAAATGGATGAAGAAACCTTGTTGAGGGAAGCCAAAGAAATAAATTTTGAGAAGTTGCACCAAGCTATAAAACAGGTGTGTTTAATGTTCTTTCTGACTTGTGTAATTGTCAATGTTTGGTTATAGTATAGCAGTTCTCTTTTTCAGTATTAGAAATGCACCAATACAGTTGGCATGATATACCGCGTTTCCCCGAAAATAAGACAGTCTTATATTAATTTCAGCCCCAAATATCATGCTAGGTCTTATTTTCGGGGAGGGCTTACAAATTTTGTTCCCCAGTGGCAGCCCCCAGCCCAGTAAAGCCATTCCCTCCCTGATGTGCTGCAGGTAGTCATAGCCGAGGGGGACCTTGTCCAGAACAGCAACGGCAGCCCCAGCCCAGTAAATCCCTCCCTCCCTCCTTCCCTCTGCAGAGTGGCGAGCGGGCATTACAGCACAGGATACTCACCAGCTTCCTACGTAGCAGCGATAACTTCTCTCTTCAGCAGCGCCCGGTTCCTCTGTTTGACAATGGCGGCTCATGTCATGTGACGCGGATGTGCGTGCGTCACATGACTAGAGCTGTCGTTGCCAGGGAGAGGAAGCTGGATGCTGCTGTGGAAACACGCTAGCGCGAGGCACGTCGGAAGCCGGTGAGTTTCTTATGCTGTAATACGGTAATGCTCCGTTCATGACTCTGTAGAGGGAGGGAGCGAAGGGGAGGGGGACACATTGTGCGGCCCAACTAGGCCTTATATTCGGAGGATGTCGTATATTTCAAGCTTGCTTGAAATATAAGACCTGTCTTATTTTCGGGGATGTTTTAATTTAGGGGAAAGACGGTAGGAAGTTTCTCTCTGAGACTTAAGACCAGTGGAGAATGTAAGTCTTTAGCAGCTGAATACAGTGAATTTCTCTTTTGTCAGCTGCTTCCGACCACCGGCTTGACACTTGCTTGTCACGGGTGGTGGACAAGTGGCTCTCCCCATGGAGTTGCATCTGAGCATGTAGTCCATGTGCTAGGACGCAACATGAATTTTTTTTTATTTATTTACTTTTTTTGCCAGGTAACACTAAAACACGTTATCAAACTCTTCAATTCTTACCTTCTGAACTGCACTTGTGACTGGCAGCTGTTCAGCCAGCCACCCAAGGAAGAGAGGCCTAAAAGCCATACTTGATTAAGAACCCCACATCCCTTAAGGTGGCCACACACCATACAATTTTTTAAATATCTGTTCAATTTAAGAATTGCAATCAATTTTTCTGACTGATTGGTCATATTTTTGAAATGTTACAATGTACCACACACGTATGTTCAATTTTTCCCCAATTATGATAAAAATGATTGGAAAGTCTGACAAAATTGTTAGGGTGTGTATATTAATAAATTGACAATCCAACACACACCATACAATCTTTAGAGAGATTGAAGAAAAATCTGGCATTCTGGATCGATTAAAATCGAAGAAACCGGGAAATCCGATCAGATTTTTCAGTCGAATAAAAAAAAGCTTTTGATTTTTTTTTTCGGGAGATCCAATCGTTTTTATCGAATTGCCGTAAAATCGGAACATTTTATTGTATCGTGTGTGGCCACCTATAGTCAAACAGAAAGCTGCACAAAACAGTTACATGCGGCTAACTGAGCCTACATTACAAGAATGGGCTTTGACCTCACAGCACAGAGAGGAGAGATATTAGCTGTTAGCACAACCTAACTGAACAGAGAGGGGAAGGCCACTGTTAGTGACGGACAGGATCCGTACATGTGCTGTACAATTTCCTATCCAGCTGACCTTTTTGGTTAACGTCTGCTTTATTGAAGGATGGTCCTTACAGGGAAATACAGTATTATGACCATGTAACCTTTACACTATACAACACAAAGTGACACAGTACAGCGTACAACAATGTTGCCCCTTGAGCACATGCTGCAAGGTGGATGAGCTAAAGCTCACCCAAGGCATATACAATCATTTTTAAGTCAGACATGGCAGGATATTAAAGTAATCGAGTAAGTAACTCCTAAACATCAAATACATGTATTAACAGCAATACCTTCAACCAACTAACATAGCCTACTTAGAGTCAGACAACCGCATAGCAAATAATGCATTTTCTTCATCAGAGACCTACTAAAGTGTCCCGCTATTTAAACCTTTGTATGTGACGAGCTTGTCCAATCTGCCCATATTTTCTGATATTTGGCTTGTGCGCCTCTATTTTGGTATATGGCTTCATGACATGGCAAACTGTGATTCCAGGCAAAACTGGTTCGCTTTCCACGGTTTTTACCCCTGAAGGTTCCTGACATTTTTGACACTTTTAGCTGTCTTTTTGATACAGCTGTACATTTTTAATTACCGTACTTTTGCCATCTTAGTGATATATATCTAGGTTGTTTTTTTTCAGTACAATCTAGGCTTTTTCTGGGTAATTTTCTCCCAAAACTATTTTTTTTTTTTATTTTATAGTCCTTTTTTCCCCCTCCATTTTTCACCCTTCTAATTTTTACATGACATGTCCCACAGTTATAAAACAAATAAAAATGAATTATTTTGTCCTTCCGGATTAAAATGATACCCAATATGCCATATTTTATGTCTAGCTGTGCATGTTGCGGCCAATTATCCCCAGCCTGTGCGTCTGTGGCGATTGAATGCATTCACTAGGGTGACAGTTCAGGGGCCATAGTGCAGTACAGATGCATCGCTAGGAAACAGCAGAGCGATACATCTGTAGAGCATTGGGGCCCCAAACTTTCGCACTAGCAATCGCAATGAAAAGTTTATAAAGGGGTATAGGTATTGCTGGGGTCAATAGACTAGGCTGATGTTAAAAATTAACTGGGGATTAAAAACACTTTTTATTTTATTGGGACATGTCACTTAATTTTTTTTTTTTTTTTTTTAACTTTGACCATGCACTGTCATTTGCTTTCACGGGACTGTGCACGGTCACATGCACTGGCGGGAGCATTCACAATCACGTGTGGCGGTTTTAAATGCAGGACGTAGATTCTACATCCTAAAACCTACAGCTGCACTATGCATATTTAGGACGTAGAATCTACGTCCTGGAACAGCAACCGTTTAAGCAAAACAATACCTAATTTGTGTTGCTCTTCGTAGTATCAACATACTACTGTGGTTATCCCAGTAGCCTAAATTTTGTTATAGCGCCCCTTCAAGGATTTCCAAAACTGTCAATAAGCTCAAACTATGGTTATTTGCAACCATGGTAAAAGATCTGTGGTTGGAGTGGAGATTACTTATAAACACTAACTTTAGTGCATTGAACCAGGTACAACAGTAGCTTCTCCTTTTTACTCCCCAACGTTTTGGCAGTAATCCATCAAAGTAGAAGTATAATGTGATAGATATAATTTGTATTAAAATTTGCGCAAATCTCTGGTCATAATCTCTGCTTGGTGAACCAGCGTAAAGCTGTGGGGTCATGTTCTTTCAGTTGATACATAATAATTAATATACGTGTGTATATATTTTAGATTCATTACACACAACTGAAGTAGTTCAAGCCTTTTATTTTAATATTGATGATTTTGGCATGCAGCTCATGAAAACCCAAATTTCCTATCTCAAAAAATTAGCATATCATGTAAAGTTCTCTAAACGAGCTTTTAACCTAATCATCTGAATCAACTAATTAACTCTAAAAACCTGCAAAAGATTCCTGAGGCTTTTAAAAACTCCCAGCCTGGTTCATTACTCAAAACCGCAATCATGGGTAAGACTGCCGACCTGACTGCTGCCCAGAAGGCCATCATTGACACTCTCAAGCAAGAGGGTAAGGCACAGAAAGAAATTTCTGAACGAATAGGCTGTTCCCAGAGTGCTGTATCAAGGCACCTCAGTGGGAAGTCTGTGGGAAGGAAAAGGTGTGGCAGAAAACACGAGAAGAGGTTACCGGACCCTGAGGAAGATTGTGGAGAAGGACCGATTCCAGACCTTGGGGGACCTGCGGAAGCAGTGGACTGAGTCTGGAGTAGAAACCAGAGCCACCGTGTACAGGTTTGTGCAGGAAAGGGGCATTCCCCAGGTCAAGCCACTTTTGAACCAGAAACAGCGGCAGAAGCTTCTGACCTGGGCTACAGAGAAGCAGCACTGGACTGTTGCTCAGTGGTCCAAAATACTTTTTTCGGATGAAAGCAACTTTTGCATGTCATTCGGAAATCAAGGTGCCAGAGTTTGGAGGAAGACTGGGGAGAGGAAAATGCCTGAAGTCCAGTGTCAAGTACCCACAGTCAGTGATGGTCTGGGGTGCCATATCAGCTGCTGGTGTTGGTCCACTGTGTTTTATCAAGGGCAGGGTCAATGCAGCTAGCTATCAGGAGATTTTGGAGCACTTCATGCTTCCAAAAGCTTTATGGAGATGAAGATTTCATTTTTCAGCACGATCTGGCACCTGCTCACAGTGCCAAAACCAGTGGTAAATGGTTTATTGACCATGGTATTACTGTGCTCAATTGGCCTGTCAGCTCTCCTGACCTGAACCCCATAGAGAATCTGTGGGATATTGTGAAGAGAAAGTTGAGAGATGCAAGACCCAACACTCTGGATGAGCTTAAGGCTGCTATCGAAGCATCCTGGGCCTCCATAACACCTGAGCAGTGCCACAGGCTGATATTAAAGCAGTCATTTCTGCAAAAGGATTCCCGACCAAGTATTGAGTGCATAACTGAACATAATTATTTGAAGGTTGACTTTTTTTTTTTTGTTTGTTTTAAAAACACTTTTTTCTTTTATTGGTCGGATGAAATATGCTAATTTTTTGAGATAGGAATTTTGGGTTTTCATGAGCTGTATGCCAAAATCATCAATATTAAAACAATAAAAGGCTTGAACTACTTCAGTTGTGTGTAATGAATCTAAAATATATGAACGTCTGTTTATCAGTACATTACAGAAAATAATGTGTATGTATATATGTATATATATGTGTGTGTGTGTGTATATATATATATATATATATATATATATATATATATATATATATATATATATATATATATATATTATAAATAATCCCTTTTTATTAGAGATTGATATTGTTTATCTTCTCCTCTCTCTACTCCATGTTTGTAATTGTTCCAGAATGGGCTTATGTCTGGTCTCATGCAAATATTGTTGCTGAAAGTGTCAGCGCACATTACAGAACAGCTGGGAATGGCCCCAGGTGGTGAATTCCGAGAGGCCTTCAAAGAGGTGAGGCATTAAGAGAATGATCTACTGCTGGTCTGTGCTGGTACACAGAATTTATATTTCCAATAGAACTTGGCATGTGGGCTACTCTTCAAAGCCTGTGCTTGCTCAGTAGCATGGAGCCACTTGAGTATAGCTTTTTCCTCTATGCACGAGTGGCTTTCTGCTACTGTGCAGGAGCGGGCTGTGCTCGTTCACAGATGAGAGCGCAGCCGTGAAGAAGAGGAGGGTCCCAGCAAACGGGTGGAGGAGGACCATCCAGAGGCTTTCCTCTGCTGAAGTATACAACATTCCATTGCTTTAAAGGACAACTGTAACTGGATATGGAGACTGCCATATTTATTTACTTTTAAGCAATACCACTTGCCTGGCTGTCCTGCCTCTTAATACTTTTAGGCATAGACCCTGAACAAGCATATGCAGGTCAGGTGTTTCTGGCATTATTGGCAGATCTGACAAGATTAGCTGCATGCTTGTTTCTGGTGCTGTTCAGACACTACTGCAGCCACATAGACCAGCAGGGCTGCCAGGCAACTGGTATTGTTTAACCCTCCTGGCGGTTAGCCGCGCAGGAGGATTTCTCAGGCCGTGCTGATTTGCATTATATGTATATGTGTGTGTGTATATATATATATATATATATATATATATATATATATATATATATATATATATATATATATATATATATATATATATATATATATATATATATATATATATATATATATATATATATATATATATATATATATATATATATATATATATATATATATATATATATATATATATAATATTTTTTTTTTAATTTTTTTTTTTTTGCTACACGCAGCTAGCACACCGATCGCCGCCGTTCCGCGCCGATTCGCCCTAGGCTCGCTACATGATTTAATAAAAAAAAAAAAAAACTGCTGCGCTGCCCCCTGGCGGTTTTTAATAGACCGCCTGGAGGGTTAAAAGGAAATAAATATGGCATCGACCATAGCCCTCTTGCTACAGTTGTCCTTTATGGAACACCTAGAATTTTCACAGAGGCACCGAGTGTTGTTTGTTTTGCTAGATGCTGTAACTCCTTTTTCTATTGCCTGAGGAAGCAGGCGCTGACCCGTGAAACGCGTTGCTTCGTTTTATCTGGAGTTCGTTAATAAATAGACTGAATGTACAGTCGTGTTGTGTCTGCTTGGAGGAGGTAAGTCCACCACTGCCTCCTCTAATTACCAAACATTTTTGGCTTTTAAGCTCCTTTTAAAACCCCTTTTATCCTTTGGCGCCTCTGTTTTCTCCTATATAATATTGTATCCACCCTGGGTGGAGGGTTGCGACCCTTTTCTACTATCTACAGAGAGCGACTTCTTCTTATTCCTGAGTGGGGTCAGGATAATCTCCCCACCTGCCTTTACAGTGGTTGCCTATTGGTGACCCTGGTTTGTGAGTATAATAACTTTGTCATTATCCCCTTTGTCAATACATACTACACTATTGGGGCTCTTGGTATTCCTCTATCTCGTTTACATAGAATTTTCAGGTTACTTTATTCAGAAAGCAAAGCTCTAGATGGAGGAATGTAAAATACAGAAACGTCATCATTAATGGAGATGTTCAATGAGCTGCACAGAATTCTGACTTTCATGCAAATTGTATTCAGCTTGAGATTGGGCTAGGCGAAAACAGCAGGAAGTACATTTGTCCCAGTTCCAAGCTGCATGCAGTTTGCAGTAAGCCTGCTTGCAAGCTGGAATTATTAGCATCTGATTGCT
Source organism: Hyperolius riggenbachi (assembly GCF_040937935.1). NCBI lineage: Eukaryota > Metazoa > Chordata > Amphibia > Anura > Hyperoliidae > Hyperolius > Hyperolius riggenbachi. The sequence goes on from NC_090648.1 coordinate 276,195,004, forward strand.
TTTTAAATGTAGAATGCTGATTAACTGCTTTTTTCTGTATGTGTTCCACTGCAGTTTCAAGTTCCTGCGGTTTCACACGGCCCTAGCCGCCGCAATGCATGCCAGGTGATGTAGTTTAATAATGTGACTGCATCTCTCAGTTTAGAATTGTACAGCAAGGTACAAAAGTCCAGGTCAGCACATCTTTTTCAAGATAAGAATTTTCTCAATTTATTGCTCCATAAGCACGTTAAAACATGACAATTGTTTCGGGGCCACGGCGGGTCCCCTTCTTCAGAAAGTGCAAACAAAACGTTTGTACCTTGCTGTTGAATTCTGGATGCTGGGGCTCAGTATCCACAGGCCATAGCACCCACATCTTGGGTAAGGTGTGCCATCTCCGCACTTGAACTTTTCAGTTTAGAATTGTGATCACATTAATGACTTCATCATCGGCATGCCTCTCTATATCACCGCAGCCACTTTAAATGGCTATAGCCAGGACAGAGAAGCTGGCTGACTTCATGACCGTCCTTGAGTGAGATTAAAAGAGGAACTCCAGCCTAAACAAACACACTGTCATTAAGTTACATTAGTTATGTTAATTAAAATAGATAGGTAATATAATCTCTTACCCACACTGTTTTAAAAGAACAGGCAAATGTTTGATTTCATGATGGCAGCCATCTTTTTGGTTGAAAAGAGGTGACAGGGAGCATGAGACACAGTTCCAACTGTCCTGTGTCCTGAGCACCTCTCCCAGTTGCTAGGCAACGTGAATAACATAGGAAATCCCACCATGCTCTGCACAGCATCAGTGGAGCTAAGCTAAAAATTATGCTTTGGTAAGAAAAACAAAGTTCTGATGCTGTGAAACTGTTAAACACCAAGCCTTTTCAGTTCTGCTGAGTAGATTTTTAGTCCAGAGGTTCACTTTAACATAGTTAGAGAACTAGCAGGCTAACAATGCATCTGTACAGCCTCAGCCCCAAATTGTCACCCAAAGGAATAGAGTCTCAGTCGCTGTCAGGCCACAGTCCTTGTATGTATATAAAAGTCTTGCAGATTGCCTTCACACTGGGTCGGTGGCCGATTCCAGGGCAACAATCTTGAGCTATACGCTAAATAGCTCATAGTCAGGGCCACCGAAGACTATAATCTATCATGTGCATGGCATCACAGTTGTGTATGCGAGATGTCCAGGCTGCCAAATCTTCTGATTCGACTACAACCTTATTGCACTGTGGGATGCTTGGAGAAGATGCTTTGTTGATGAAAAGGTCAAAAATTTGGTTTGAACTTGAAATTTCAAGACAATTTTCAGAGCCCCATCTTACCCCAACTAATTAGACGCTGCCTTGTTTTTGCTATGAGTGACGGTGCTCAGAGAAGTGGATGCAGGATACTTGCAGTGTTGAAGACTGGCAAAAACATTTGCTGAAAAACCAGTGCAGAACGTGTCTAGGCACATGCATGGAGGAGGGAAGAGCATCATTGCTCAAGTGTGCCTGGGAATGGGTTGCTATTGGATTTTTTTTTTTATTTTTTTTTTTTTTTTTTTTTAGAAGGTACCATTACAGTATTTGTAGTCCCGACAAAGCGATATAGCTTAATGCAAAACGGCTGTTAACCTCTCTGTACTTAGCCTCCTTCCATTTTTGAGGTACCCTTGCTTGAATTTGGAAGCGTTGTTTTTATGTGACACCTAGATAAAGGTTAAAGATTTTATTATGATGTGCACATCTCCTCCTGTTTTTATTTGAAGATAACATTGAACTGTGGTGAATTAGAGGTAGCACTTTAAGTTTACAAGGGATTTTTGCGCTGCATCTCCATGTCTAAATGTTTAGTAGTACACAAAGGTGTGGAGGAGCACCCACTGGAATGGTTGGCGTGCCAATACCTCAGCCCCTGTGCCTCACGGGGCAATAGTAGTAGTGACAAGAAGCGGTCCACCACCGGTAGTAATATATAGCTCTTTTATTTAAATGGCAGCAATGACAGGCACTGTTTCGAGTCTATTGGCCATTCCTCAAATTGCATAAGCCGTGATCATAAACCACACCAACGTGCACCTTTAAATACATACCCCACGGAGGGTGGACCTAATGTTTAGTACTTGTTTACTAGTTGCTATGGATACGCTGGGCTCAAGCCAATACGTCTCCTGCAGCTGCCCCAATGATGCCTGCACGTCACGGGGAGGTTGTCCCACGGGGTGTTCCGCTGTGACATGGGCATATGCGTCCATGGGGTCGCGTAGCCATGACTTATGCAGAAGGAACATGGATGACGGCGTTATGCATGGGATGATGGTGAGTGCCGGCTGCCCGATTATAGCACATTATGCACAAGCTGTTTTTAGAGTGTCTTGTTCCCCATCCGGTCCGCCACTCAGCTCCGCACACGGAGTGGAGGGATTGGTCCACCCTCTGTGGGGTATGTATTTAAAGGTGCACGGTGGTGTAGTTGATGGTCACGGCTTATGCAATTTGAGGAAGGGCCAATATGCTCGAAACAGTGTCTGTCATTGCTGCCATTTAAATAAAAGAGCTATATTACTACTGATGGTGCCGACCGCTTCTTGTCACTAAATGTTAAGTAGTCACGCCTGCTCCACAGCATTGCTAGTACAAGCCTCGGTCTTTAATTTTCCTATGTAGACTTTGACACACTTTTACTATTACAAGGAAACCTCTGTCCATCAAAAAGCCACATAAGTGTGTGTACTGTCATTTCTCTGTTACCTCTGGGAGGGCTGACAATAAGCTGACCTCTAATGGCCTAATCACACTAACATGCTTGTGTCTGCTTCTATCCACTTTTCAGTATCTCTCAGGTCTTATTCGCACTATATGCAGTGTTCTCCCCAGGCTCTTTTAGCCGGGTGCTCCACCCGGCTAGATTTGGTGACCACCCGGCTGTCATTGGCTCACCTCCTCACCACCTCCTATGCTGTAAGCAGAGTTGCCCTGCATTTGCATCTCTACCCACCCGGCTGCTTTTTCATGCCACCCGGCTACTATTTCATGCCACCCGGCTGGAAAATAATTCTGGGGAGAACACTGTATATGCATTGCTGTGCACATTTCGACAGTGCATATAGGGCCATATGCAATTCACTTTTTTTCTCCTGAGTTTTCTCCTAGGAGATAATTTTTCATCTTTGCTTTAGAATAACTTTTCAGAACTTTGCAATGGTAAAAGTACCAAAAAGTAAGTGAAAAAGTACTATCAAAATAATTTTGAGTATTTTTTTTTTTTTGCTTACTGATGATTTAAAGGGCATTTTATTAAACAGTTTGAAAATATCACCTAGGAGAAAAGTCAGGGGAAAAATGTAACTGCATATGGCCCATAGTGTGCAATTGGCAAGAACACCAGAAGTGCATAGACTGCACTGTCTGATGTTCAGACTGTATGCGCTGCGCTGTAGTGCAATGCAAAACCACACTGCTGCATGTATTTTTGGCAGAACCCAACGCAGATCCATTCACTAGTGAATGGGATCAGCAGCACAAAATACGGCAACACAGATGCTGTGCATTCGCATGCGTTTTATTTCAATTGTATGGCCATCAGCATTTCCTTGTGTGAATGAGGCCTCACATTGATGCATTGCTGAGAAGTGGACATAAAAGCATGCTAGTGTGCTCGTGTGCTCAGGCCCTTAGGGTGAATACACACATCCAGTTTTGATTGGCCAATTTTACCACCTCCATGAAGTATAAGAGCTTACCTCCACAATCAGTTCATAGTATTCGAAATATGTTGGCCCTCATGCTACATGGAGGTGCTAAAATTGATCAGTGATTTACCAATCAAAATTTTGATGTGTGTGTATACACCCTTAGCCTCCTCTTGCCCCAGTAGCGGAACTGTTATACAGTATTTTATAAATTTAAACTGTGTTTTTAGGTTTTTCCAGGGTGGAGTTACAATATTTAGATGACTTTATCTGAATATGCCACCACCAGGACAATTAGAGTGAATCTAATGGTGTAATGGTATTCATGGAAAGACACTGGTGTTCAAAACACTTCAATAACTGATTTAGCAATGAGTTTCATAAGCTAATATAACAAACACATCTGTTATGCTAATATACATACATTATCTGTATTATAATGTATATCAATATGTGAATCATCTTGCAGGCCAGGAAAGTGCCTTTCTGTAAGTTATACCTTGGAGATAGACCTATTCCTGTAACATTCAAGAGAGCCATTGCTGCACTTTCAGTCTGGCAGAAGGTCAAACTTGCCTGGGGCTTGTGCTCCTTGTCAGATCCTATAAGGTAAGGAAATCTCTGTTCCTGCACATGTGATGTTGGTGAACTCCTCTCCCCTCATCCATCCAATTCTGTAATTTCATTTTTTTTTCCAGTAAAGATGATGTGGAGAAATGTAAACAGAAGGATTTATTGGAACAGATGATGGCAGAAATGATTGGTGAATTTCCTGACCTCCATCGCACCATAGTCTCAGAGAGAGACATTTATCTCACTTACATGCTGAAGCAGGCAGCTAAAAAAACAGAACTACCTCGTGCCTCTGAAGGTAAGAAATTCTATCCAATGTTTTTCTTCTTTCATAAATACCATAGGGAATTTATGACTGAATTTTAAACTTAGAACCTTCCTTGTTGTATCACATAACTGGGTGTGTTTGTGTATTTATGTCAATCATTGCACACCCAAATCTTTTAGAATTCACTGCAGAACCAGACTGCCCTTCAGTCTTTGAAAGACTCGATTTTGATTGTCCACACCTCCTGTAGCACCTCTATAATCCTGCATCAACGCAGAATTCTTTTCAGCTCATTGACCATCTCTAGACATAATAAAATATTTCTTATTCAACGCTGACTTAATATTTTACTTTAAAGGGGTTCTGTGGCCCATTTTCAAAATGCAATTTACATGAAGAGATATGTTCCTTTCATAAGTACTAATCTTTTTACTCTGTGTCATGTAGAAACAGCTGTGCTCTCCTGCTCCTTTCTAATTATTCGTCTAGTTAGATGAATATTGTGCTGCAGGAAGAGGCAGCCAGTCTAGCAGCTATTCCTCCCTGCCTTCCCCTCCCCCTGCTGCATGTCATCTGATGAGTCATCCCTGACCATTCTGCAAGCTCCAGACAGCAGGGGGAGGGAGATCTGCCTCTTGTGGCTTCAGCTCAGCCCATCTCTCCTGCACAGCAGTACAGGGAGACTGTGTACTGACCTGGAAGCACTTTACATAGCAGCCATTTTGCCCAAAGGTTTAAAAATTATATTAAGTTATTTAATGGCAGCAGGGAGCGTGGAAAATAGGAGAAATGAAGAGGGTGAATAATGGGGGAAACAGTAATATGTTTATTTTCATGTGCTATAAAATCACCACAGATCTTCTTCTTTAACGTACACAGATGAACCCATTGAAAGCGTGCCATCCATCGTTGTCGGAGTAGTTGGGATGGGACATGTGCCTGGCATAGAGAAGAATTGGAACATTAATTTAGATATCCAAGAAATTATGAGGTAATCATCTCTTGTATACTACACCACCAATAAATAAGATCAGTGGTAAGTTGGATATATATTGGTGTAGCACCATCTCATGGACAAAAAGTTAAAATGCATCCAAATACAACATTATACACTTTTACATAGAATTTTTTTTAAAACTTTTTTTTTAACCCCTTCCACCCCTGCCCCATAGTTACTAAAATAACACTTAAAAAATACATTTTTTTCAAAAAAAATTACATAAATGGTTGCTTTAGGGACTTTTTTAATATGTATGTCATGAGTACAGTGCTGCCCATAATTATTCATACCCCTGGCAAAACTTAGTTACTTCTTTCAACCAGCAAGTCAATTTTTTTTTTTTTTTTTTTTTTTTTTTTTATATATATATACAGGAAATGACATGGGTGTCTCCCAAAAGATAAGACTATGTACAAGAGGTATTATTGTGAAAAAAAAAACATTTTTCAGCTTTTAATTACATTTTCAGTAAAGTGTCCAGTCCAAAATTTTTAAATTATTCATAACCTTCACAAACTGTCAGTCTGTGGGAAAATCTAAAGTTCTATTCCATTCCAAATAGTCCAAGCTGTTCTAAAGCATCCTAATTACCCTGATTATTGAGAACAGCTGTTTTAATCAACTCAACTGGTGAAAAATAGCAGCTCTCTGCAGTTGGTTTGTGGACAGTCATGGCTAAAGCTACGTACACACATACGACAACGATCGTTCGTTGTGAACGACGAAAGAACGACCTAAGTAAAGTTAGCTTTTAAAGGTGTGTGTAACGATCTGATCGTTAGAGCGAACGTTACTTCACGTAAAGCAACTATTGCGCTTGCGCATAAAAATGAAAAGTTCCATGGAGAAATAGCGAAATGCTCATGTGAAGCCTAGTACGAACGACCATTTTCCAACGATGTACTACTTTTGCAAACGATCGTCATTGGAAAAAATCCGCCAAGCTAGATCGTTCGTTTTTAACGATCTAGCTCGTCCGTCGTTAGACTTAATGGTCGTTGGCTGCTTTTTTCTTAAACGATCGTCGTTTGAAATGATCGGGGAACGATCGTTTCAAACGACTATAGTCGCATGTGTGTACGCACCTTAAAGCGGACCCAAACCAAACATTTTTTTTAATTCAAAATTTTTTGTTGCACCACTCTGACACATACAAAGATAAATAAACACTCCTTCAAGCCTATGAGCATTTCAGTGCCTGCTTTTCACCCTTCTCTTTCCATAACTAGGGTTATAGAGGTGGCAGCCATTTGCAATTCCTCCTTTGCTATTCCCCCAGTTTGCCGGATTCTGTCCCGGCAATATGAAAGGAAGGGAGGGGCTTCTCCAATAAATGTAAAATATTTTATATTTGTCATCATGCAGCTGAAAAAAGGCTGCTATTTATTATTATAATTTAGAAAATAGATTTTATTTCTGAAATCTTGTATTTTTAATTTGGGTCCACTTTAAGACAAAAGATATCAATGAGGAGGACCTGTGGCTGTGCATTGTGGCTGCTCACAAGTCAGGAAAGGGCTGCAGGGCTATTTGTAAATGTTTTCACGTTCCAGTGGCTACAGTGCAAAGTATTAAAAAATACAAGATGTTCTGCACTGTGGAAAATCTCAAAGGACATGGTCGGAAGCCAAAAGTGACACCTGTGCTGGCCAGGAGGACAGTAATAAAGGTGAAAAAGAATCCAAGGATCACCACCAAGGCCATCCTGGTGAATCTGGGCTCTGCTGGTAGCAATGTCTCAAGGCAGACAATCCAACGGACACTGCACACTGCTGGGTTCCACAGATGCAGAACAAGGACACCACTTCTCCTCCAGATAAGGCACACAAAAGCTTGCTTGGCCTTTGCAAATGGTCATTTGGACAAAGAAGAAGTCTTCAGGTCTTCTGTGTTATGGTCAGATGAAAAAAAAAATCGAATTGTTTGGTCACAATGATTTTTCATTCATTTGGTGTAAAAGAAAAAAAGAGAAAAAAAAAAAAAAAAGCCTTCAATCCAAAGAACACCATCCCCACTGTCAAACATGGTGATGGGAACCTAATGCTTTGGGGATGTTTGTTTTTCAGCCAATGGACCAGAGAACCAAATCACAGTAAACGGCACCATGAAAAAAAATAGCGATACATGATAATTCTTAACGACAACATCAGTCTGCAGAGAGAACATCAGTCTGCAGAGAGAAACTTGGCCTTGGGCACCAGTGGGCATTTCAGCATGACAATGACCCAAAACACAGCAAAAGTGATGAAGAAAGGGTTAGCAGACAACAACATTAACGGTTTGGAGTGGCCCAGCCAGAGTCCTAAGTTAAATCTAATTGAGAATATGTGGAGGGAGCTAAAGATCAGGGTGATGGCAAGAAGACCCTCCAACCTGAAACATTTGGAGCTCATTGCTAAAGATGAATGGGCTAAAATACCTGTGGAGACATGCAAAAAGCTGGTCTGCAATTATAGGAAGCGTTTGATTTCTGTAATGGCCAATAAAGGCTTTTCTACTGATTACTGAGAAGGGTATGAATAATTTTGGACTAGACCCTTTTTGCTCAAAGCTGAGAATTTTTTTTTTCTTTTCCCCACAATAATGCCTATTGTACATTTGTCTTATTATCTTTTGGGAGACATTTGTAATTTCCCGTCAAAAAATTACTTGCTGGTTGAATAAAAGTAACAAAGTCAATTTCCAGGAGTATGAATAATTATGGGTAGCACTGTATATAATAGTTAACTTTGCAAATAGTCTTGTAACAAGTGATATAGTATTAAAAATCACTAAACTAAATGCACCCTTCCAGGTAAAATATTACTGCGATACATTGGACTAGGGACACAATTTAAGCGTAATAACTGGGACAAAAACGTGTGGGGTTTATGTATCTGCACAGCGGGAGAGATGGCAGCGCTTTCAAGCAGAAGCTTTACCTGAGTGATTGAACTGCATGGATGCGCAGAGCTCCAGTATATGGACTACATTACACACCTAGCATTCAAAACAGGCAAAGGGGGTGTTAGCTTCAGTAAATATGTGCACAGATTATTCCCTACTGGACTTCCACATGGTGGTGACGTACCCCCTCGGGGAAGACCTAACGCTAGTCTAGCGATAAAAACATAATATTCCTCAGCTGCTAATCATAAAATGGTATTCACATTTCATCAAACAGACATACAGATAAATGATAGCGCTCAAGGCTGCACCTGCAATGTAAGCCTACAGAGGCAATGCAAAGCCCCACTGAGCTAAATACATGCTTTGAATGCAAAGCAGATGCAAATTATGTACTAATTGTAATCTAAAAAATTTTCTCTAACAGTCATCCGGGACAACAGGAGATCCGGTCCCTCCTCCGGATCTGGGGAAACGATCAATCAAGAAAGCATTAAAAGCCCCCGCCCACCCTCATTCCTCAGTTCATCTGTGTTTACCTCCAGGAAACCCCTTCAAGAAAGCAGCTCCCGTTTGTTATTTTTTTTTTACCTTGCCAGAGGGTGAGGTGATATTCCGGAGGACAGGCCTTGGATGTTTTCCGGAGGGGATTCCTGGGGGGGCCTGTCCTTCTTTGGGAGAAACGCGCTTTAGCGTGAGAGAACAGCGCTTTTTCCCTGCCTCCTACCTTCTAGACGCTGGCTCACGGAGGAATAGCCGTAGCGTCTATCACCGCCGCAGCTGTTTCCGGGTCTCTGACGTCAGGCGCAAGGAGGAGGGACGTGGCGCGCTGACGTCATCCGTAACGCGGCGGAAAGGGGAGGATAAAGCGGAGGACCAGGAAGGAGGAAGTGGTTGAACTCGATGGACGTATGTCTTTTTTCAACCAAAATAACTATGTAACTATGTTCCTAGCGTTCTCCGCGCGCACAGACCAGCATGGAAGGCCAAGCGGCTGCACAGCCTTCCGGACAGACCCAGCCCCAGGCGGCGGCTTCTAGTGGGGTGAGTCCTCCGTTCTGGAGGAGGTTTTATGTGGTCTGATGTTTGAGGGGCTAACACTGCCTTTTATGTATTTATTTATAGGCAAAGACTGAGCCCAAAAATCCTGCTACAGCCCCTGAAAAGAAATATAAAAGATGTGGATTTTGTAGCACTAAGATTCCACTGGAAGTTTCTAAAAATGCTTGTCAATCATGTATAGATGCCTTAGTAGCTTCAGAAACTTCCAATATCTTAACGGGGGTGATGGAATCTGTAAATGTTAGGATGCAGGAAACAGACAAATTTAAAGAATCTTTTGTTTTTCCAGCCACTGAGCCTTTACCTGGTTCTTCCTCGACTTCCCTCCCAGGCCCTTCGGGGGTTTTTTCTCAGCAGTCTTCCATCTCTGACATTTTTGGGGCTGAGGAGGAGGAAGAAATTGAGGAGGGGGAGGAGGAAGGGGAAGAGGTGGCAGAGATTATATCTTTAGAGGAAGGTGAACATCCGCAGTCTGATGGTTCAGAGACGGAAGATTTACTTAGAACTCCGAGATATTTGTTTTCTCCTGATGAATCTTCTGAGTTACTGAAAGTGGTTTATGCTACGGAACAAATTAAAGAAACAGTTGCTGATTTAACTCCGCAGGATCTGTTTTATTCAGGCTTAGCTAGACCCTCTGGGAGGGTTTTTCCTATCCATAAGTCATTACAGGAAATCATTTCTTCGTAATGGCAGAATCCTAAGAAACTGTTGTTTATTCCTAAATCATCTAAAAGGAAATACCCTTTCTCTCAATCAGACATTGATAAATGGATCAAATGTCCCAAATTGGATGCTGTGTTAGCGAAATATTCAAAAGATTCAGATTTGTCATTTGAGGACGCGGGGACCCTGAAAGACCCGATGGATAAAAGAGTGGAGGGTCTCCTTAAAAAAGCTTGGGAGTCAGCAGCTTTTGGTTTCCTTCCTGGGATTTCAGCCACATGTATATCTAGCAATCTGAGAATTTGGAGGGACAATTTGATTTCTCAGATTGAAAAAGGGGCTCCTCCTAAAGATTATGCGGCCTCTTTGACAGTGGTTCTCAGAGCGGTTGCCTTTTTGGCGGACGCAATTACTGAGATGGTTCGTATCACAGCGCGCACTACTGCACTTATTAATTCTGCCAGAAGGGCGATATGGCTGAAAACCTGGGAGGGGGACTTAACTTCTAAAAATAGATTATGCTCTATTCCTTTTGAAGGTAATCTTCTCTTTGGAACAGCATTAGATAATGTTTTATCTCGTTCTGCGGAGAAGGGGAAACAGTTTCCTAATAAAAAGAAGGTCTTTAAAAGTAAAAGACCCTTTGTAGCCAAGAAGACGGCTAGTGATCAGAGTTTATGGCCTAATAAAAATCGGACTGTGCAGAGGAAGTGGTCCTTTCCGAAAGGGAAAGGAGGCTTCACGCTCGGGAATTCCAATCCTACAAAACAGAACAAATGACGTTCTACCAGTGGGGGGCAGATTACGTTTTTTTTCTGACAAAATGGGAAAGATTAGGACCCGATCCTTTTGTTTTTCAAATTATAAAACGGGGTTACCGTCTTCAATTTTCTGTTCCTCCCCCCCCCACAGGAGATTTGTGAACGAGATTCCAAGGGACCCAAAGAAAGCGCTGGGTCTGGAATCAGAAATTCAGAGATTTTTGGACAAAAGAGTAATAGTTCAGGTTCCCCAGGTAGAGGAATTCCAGGGTTATTATTCACACGTTTTTCTAGTAAAGAAAGCAAACGGAGATTTTCGTTTCATTCTGAATCTAAAGTCCCTCAATCCATTTTTAGTTTACAAAAAATTCAGAATGGAGAGTATTTATTCAGTGAGGGCTCTCCTTCAGGGCAAAGAGTTTTTTATCTCGATAGATCTTCAGGACGCGTATCTGCACATACCGATTTTTTTTTTTTTTTTTTTTTTTTTTCAGGTCATCAGAAATATTTTAAGGTTTGCGATCTGAGACCAGTTCCGGATTCGCCATTTTCAGTTCCAAGCTCTACCTTTTCGGCATTGCATCAGCTCCTCGGATTTTCACAAAGGTCCTGGCCGAGGTGATGAAGGGGCTAAGATTGCAGGGTATTTCAATTGTCCCTTATTTGGACGATCTCCTAGTGTTCGCACAAACAGAAGACTTAATTCTGGCACACAGGGAGATTGTTATATAGACCCTGACTCGGGTAGGTTGGATCATAAATTATGCCAAGTCAGCTTTGATCCCTGCTCGGAGAATTACCTGTTTAGGATACCAGATAGACTCCAGGTTACAGAAAATGTTTCTACCTCAGGAGAAGGTTCTTAAAATCCAGATAGAGGTGGAGAAAGTGTTAGGGTTGGAGGAGTGCTCACTTCGACAAATTATGAGACTTCTGGGTCTTTTCACAGCCGCAATTCCGGCTGTTGTATGGGCTCAGTCTCACGGCAGACTGTTACAAAATGTTCTACTGACAAATTGGGACAAGTCCCAAGGTTCTCTGGATCTTCGAATTGCCATTCCAGACCCAGTGAAGGTCAGTCTAGGGTGGTGGCTAAAGCAGGAAAATTTACAGGCGGGGAGATGGTGGAGACAATCGAACCCGATAAAAATGTTCACAGATGCGAGTTCATGGGGCTGGGGGGCAACAGCTCTGGGGCAACACGCTCAGGGTTCCTGGTCCCAGACCATAAGAATAAAATCGTCCAATTTCAGAGAACTGATGGCGGTTTGGGAGGCACTTCTAGCATTTCAACAAATGATAGAAGGAAATCCTGTTTTAATTTTTTCCGACAATATTACGACAGTGGCTTATCTGGCGAAACAGGGAGGGACAAGGTCCAGAGACCTTATGTCTCTATCCTCAGGGATCTTCAGTTGGGTAGAGCTCAGGATTCTATCTTTATCTGCAGTTCATATAAGAGTTCAGGAGGCGGATTTTTTGAGTCATCGGCAAATAAGTCAGTCGGAATGGAGTCTCCATCCGGAGGTTTATCGTGCGGTCTCAGAGATTTTCGGCACGCTAGAGATAGACCTCTTTGCAGCCCCAGAGAATGCAAAAACGGATCGGTTTTTCTCCCTGCACAGGAGCCCAGGATCTCTGGGATTGGACGCACTCACTCTCCCATGGCAATACAACCTATGTTATGCCTTTCCTCCATTAGCTTTAATACCTCAGGTTCTGATAAAGTTACAAAAAGAAAAGGTGAGATTGATCCTAATAGCCCCCATGTGGCCAAAAAGGCCTTGGTATGCAACCCTGTTGAGGTTATCGGAGAGAGCTCCGTTTCCATTTCAAAGGTTATTGAAACCCTCATGAAGTGTAGGAAGCCAGTAACTCAGAAAATTTATCGGAAAGTTTGGAAGGTTTTTTTTATCATGGTGTACTACAAAAAACAAAGATTGGAACCTGACTAGTTCAGTCCTAGATTTCCTACATGATGGGTTTGAGATGAAGCTGGCGCCTAGTACTCTTAAGGTACAATGCTCGGCACTGTCTATCTTATTAGATAGGCACCTAGCTCAGGAAGAACTAGTAAGGAATTTTTTCAAGGCTATTCAAAGATCTACCCCAGTTAGACAAAAGATTTTTCCCCAATGGGATTTATCCTTGGTTCTCAATTGTCTCATGAGGCCCCCTTTTGAACCTATTGATAAGATTGACGTTAAGCTCCTTTCCTTCAAATTAACGTTTCTGATAGCTATCACATCAGCCAGGAGGTTGGGAGACCTACAAGCATTATCGATCAAGGACCCTTTTTTGGTTATATGTCCAGATAGTATTCGTTTAAGATTAGACCCAGCTTATATTCCGAAAGTTTCTTCGGAGTCTCATCGCTCCCAGGAGATTATTTTGCCTTCCTTTTGTGATAAAGCTTCAAATGACAAAGAAAAGGAGTTTCATTGTTCAGATGCAAGGCGCACTCTTTTGTCATATCTGACAAGGACTAGAGAGTTTAGAAAATCGAGTAATCTGTTTATACTATATACAGGTAAAAATAGGGGGCAACAGGCATCAAAACAAACCATTGCTAGATGGATTAGGCAAACTATAATCTTAGCCTATCAGACTAGTAACTGTCCAGTACCTACCAACATTAAGGCCCATTCCACACGTTCCTTGTCCACATCCTGGGCTGAGAGAGCAGGGGCAACTATACAACAGATCTGTCAAGCGGCAACCTGGTCGACAGCATCCACGTTTATCAAACATTACAGAGTGGATGTATTATCTCAGCAGGATCAGTCGTTTGGCAGAAAGGTGCTCCAAGCAGTTGTCCCTCCCTAGGTGAGACTTTTTCTTCTAAAAAGACTTCTTGCCTATCTCTCCTGTTGTCCCGGATGACGGTTAGAGAAATACTCCTATTAGACCTACCGGTAATGGAGTTTCTAAGCGTCTTCCGGGACAATGCCTAAAACCCGGCCCTAGCTGGGGACACCTTTCTATTTTTTCTATCTTAGTTGGATGAGCACTGATGGGTGTCTATTTTTTTCTGCTATCTTCATTTCCGGTGGTTTCTAGTAGGTTCTACTTGTAGATGCACTGAGGAATGAGGGTGGGCGGGAGCTTTTAATGCTTTCTTGATTGATCGTTTCCCCAGATCCGGAGGAGGGACCAGATCTCCTGTTGTCCCGGAAGACGTTTAGAAACTCCATTACCGGTAGGTCTAATAGGAGTATTTGAAAGTAAATTTGTAGCAATGAATGCAAATAGCCACTAGTATACTTGCGTTCAATTTGCACAGCGGGAGAGATGGCAGCGCTTTCAACCAGAAGCTTTACCTGAGTGATTTAACTGCATGGATGCACAGAGCTCCAGTATATGGACTTTATTACACACCTAGCATTCAAAACAGGGTTTTATGTACCGACGCTCATTTTATTTTAAAACTATAATGGCTGAAAACTGAGAAGAAATAATTTTTTTTTTCCCTTTCTCCTTTTTTTTTTTTTTTGTTTTTTTTTTTTTTTTGTTTTGTTTTTTTTTTTGTTTGTTCCATTTACAATGCATATAAAAATAAAATAATTCTTAGCAACAAATACCACCCAAAGAAAGCCTAATTTGTGGTAAAAAAAACTTTTTTCACATTTCAGTGTGATAAGTATCAATAAAGTTATCGGTGAATGAATGGGAGGAGCAATGAAATGTAAAAATTGTTTTGGTTTTAAGGGGGAAAAAAAACCTGCGATCCTGAAGTGGTTAAAGTTGAGTCAAACAATTTTTCTGTCGTCTGACGGAAGAACGAAGTAACCTCGATTTATACTTTGATCATGCTACCACTGCAGCACTGGCTGATTGCAATAATGAGGCTCTACTGAGTCTCAGTAAGTTCCGGTGCTTGGCTAGACTTCCTGGTTTGAAACATCAGCCAAGCCTACTCCCACTCCTCCTGCATTGGCCATGCCCCCGGTGACCTAATCACCTGGTTTTTCCACCAGTACCGAGGCCAGCCAGATGTCATGTGAGGAGGAAGACTATAGTTCCAAAAGGAGCTCAGTGGATCGTTCAGAAACAGCCTTATCAGTCCGCCGACAGCGCATACACATGCGCATACTGTCGGCTAAAGACCGCCCAGCGGGAGGGTCCGGCGGACCCGTCGTTGCATTTAGTAGTGCCTGTGTACGCACCTATAGACTATGGTGACTCGCTGGGTCAGAGCTGTATTACTGACTGTAGTCAGTGCTGTTGAGATAGGTAGGCTATTTGTGGCTTTACTGGCAAATACAAGGACAGTGGTCCACTGAAGGGTCATCTAAACTGCTAGCTTTACATGTTAGGGTTCTCAGCTGCACCATAACTATTCGTTAAAGTCTCTTGACTAGTGAGAAAGCATAAAAAGCTTCTTTTCAGCATTTTCTATTAGGGCCAATTTACACCATACCAGTTGCCGTGGTGTTTAAATGCAATGCACAACAAATGGTACAGAATGGGCCCATAAAGACCCATTGTCTATATGGAGCCATTCTCCCTTTGTCTGTTGCATCGCACAACACAGTGTTGCAAGCATTTTTTTTGTTGCTATTCCAGCAATGTATAGTATCTGCACTGACATGGCTATGAATTAAACTTTAACACTGTGCACAGCATCATCCAACTGTCATGTGAACTTGCCCTGAATGTTGGTGTATTTAATACAGAAGTGTACGTAAAATTTCTTAAAACATGCCTCTGATCACTAAAGCCGTGTTTTTGCTTTACGCCTAAGCCATTCTTATTTATGTTAACCAATGACCAATCACGATTCTATGCTTGTACTTCATTTATGCTGTAGTACCTATTGATGATCGCCACATTTAAACTAAGTACAGCGGTGGAATTTTCAGATGCCATAACCTGTTTAACTGCCCATTTTAATCCAGTTTTTTCTTGTATCATTTTGCAACTATGAGATTTCTTTTACTTTCACTAAAGTGGAAAATTGGTAACGTGACAACTGAGATGCATTATGAAATGTTTTCTTATCCATGTTAATATGCTTTGTAGTTAATTTTTTGTTTTGCTTTTAAGTTATTGTAAATCATTGTTTTATAGGCATTTGCTGACCTCAACCTACATGTAATGTTTATTATTCTTTTACAGTGTGCCTCCTCCATCAACCTTGAATAGGATTATTTCTTTTGCTGCAAAAGTGACAATTTTTGGACTTTTAAGTTATGGTTGTTTTTGTGTAAGTAGAAGAACTGTCCGGTTTATCCTTTCAGTGCCAGCTACACAGTATTGCCTTCAAAGACTGGACCAAATGAGAATGTGGAATTTTTAAAAGGAATTATCAAATTTTATATACTACAGAGCTATTCATTAAAGGGAACCCAAGGTGAGAGGGATATGGAGGCTGACTTTTTTATTTCCTTTTAAATAATGCACATTGGCTGGCTGGCTTTCCTGTTGTTCCTTTGCCTTTAATACAAAAAGCCATAGACCCTGATCAAGCATACAGATTTCTAACAAATCTGGCAAGATTAGCTGCATGCTTGTTTCAGGTGTGTGAGTTAGACCCTACTAACCTGAAAGATCAGGACTGCCAGGCAACTGGTATTGTTTCAAAGGAAATAAATATGGCCGCTTCCATTGGTCTCAGATCTTGGTTTTCTTTTAATACTGTTGTCTTCACTGCTCTGCCCGGTGTCCAGATAACTTACAAAATGCCTATCTCAAGTCACAGTCCCATGAGGGCGCAAGGTCGTGTTGTGCGCCAGATGGCAGCTACTGCATGTTGAGAAGAGGCTTATCTTGGGCTGAACATCATGGGATATTCTACCAGACCAGATAATTTAGCTAATGGACTTGCATATGAAACAATCCAGGGGACATGCCTTGAATGTTTAGTAAGTCAATTTGGTGTGTCATTTATGAAAAACGAAAAGAAAATGACTCATTTTAAGAAGTCTGTCATCAAAATCACATTGTATTACAGCAGTGAAATTGCTTCAGTTAGGTCATGAATGAGAGAAATATGGATGAAATGACTGACACATTGTAAATCTTTTATCCATTAAAAGCATTTTATAAAACCAACTATTAATTTATTAATGACAAATTACCAAACTAGTATTGCATGTGCGAAGAACATGTTAACTCCAGTCAGATCATCGTAAATACCTTAGACAGTCTGAGTGTTCACCTCACCAGCCACCCAATTGCAGCAGCTTGGTGGTTAACCTACTGAGCCATCTAGACCAGGATCAGCCCAATTGCAGCTTCTTGGGTAGATTGCAAACGGTTCAATATGTGATGCATTGAGATTAGAAATCTGTGACATGCTTTTGTGGAGTACCAGTGGCTGTGGGTTTCTAACTTCAGAGTTCTAGCTTGTGATTTGCATATGTGATACTATTTGAGTGATTGTGTTATTAATTTGGTTTTATAATTGTTTTGATGGCTACAGTTTAAAACCTTTTTGATGCTGTAGTTTTAATGATGTTACAGTGAGTTACAAATTCCATTATTTTCTCTGTTATTAGAGGGTTCCACTATTAATTTTATCAATTGATAGACTGTATCTTGTTCTTCTGAGCTCCATTCATCAAACTGCCTAAAAGAACGGTCACTCACAGCAGTCCTTTAGATTCTTTTAGTGTAGCTTAAAAAATATACTATAAAATAAGTTACTGAACTGCCAGAAGGTACTCTGTTTATAGCAGTCGTGGCTAAAAAGAATGTTGGTCATTTTGACTTATCAGTGGATTCCATGATTCTATAAATGATAGTACTTTTTTTTGTCACGTCATCACATGCCACTATTGCATCACCTTCTTAATCCACTGCCTACGGTCCTTTTTGCACATTTTGCCCAAATCCTTCCCATTATATTTATATTGCACTTTGTAAACACAGTAGCACTATTAGTCTTTTGCCATATATATATTTTGTTAGATTTACCGATAATTATTCAGTTTGAGGTCAATAACTAATTCAAGGCAAAAGTCTGTCAAACCTAACACAACAAAGGCTGAACTCCTATGCCTACTATTAAATGTACGTTTGCTTACTGTTAGTAGACCACAGGTTCCTGAACGTGGATTCCGATTTTAAAAGAAAATGACCTATAATGCAGTTGAGGTGTATGATTGGATATCTAGCTTTTAAATTACAGGAAGCGTACTCCTAATGAGTTAAAGGACTCCCAAGGTGAAAAACTTACCTTGGGCTTCTTCCAGCCCCTACTAGCAATTTGGATCCATCGCCACAGCTTTGGTCATCCTTGCAGTCCTGTTGGCTGCTTGTAAGGATCGGCGACCCATCAGCGGGTCAACACATCTGCCCTTTCGAGCACCCACGTCATTTGGCGTAGGCACTCAGATGCGCACAAGCGCCGACCCACTGAGCGGAACACCGAGGAGGACCAGATCTGCGGTGAGGGACCCAAATGACTTCTAGGGGCTGGAAGAATGCCCAGGTAAATAAAGATACTTAGCTTTTGTTTTTTTTTTTGTCTTGAGAGTCCTTTAAGGCTGACAGAACCTGCTGGGAATAAATGATCTGAAATAAGTCATCCTTCACCTGTATCTGTTGCTTTGGCAGGCTTCTTTTGTTGGGAACTCAGTCAGGAAGATTGGCTGGCTGTCCAGTGTAATACAAAATGTGGCTGCCAGTTTGGCCTTCTCTCCATAATATATGGATTATGCACTGCTATTTATAACAGCCTTTATTATAGACTTTCCAAGTCCTTAAAGTGTACCTGAACTTTGGGTGTTTTTTTTTTCTCTAATTAAACAAAAACAAGGTATAAACAAGCAAGTCCACAGTCAGGAAGTAGGAATAATGCATACACCTTATATTCATGAGCACGTATTCATAAATAAGGGTGTAGAGAAAAATGTGTTGGTATGTCATATCCATACTGTGCGCTACTTACATTAGTGGCCATTCTGGAGAGCAACACTGTAGCACAGTCTTGCATACTTTTATGACCTCTGTAGAGCAAATACAGTGATATACAGTTTGCCTAGACTATTGTCTGAATTGTGTGGCTACAATGTAATTTTTATCATGGGGATTTCCAAAGCATTTCATGCATAAGGTTCCCATTTGAACATCCAGATAGTTGCTACCCTTTTGGACAGTATTTTGCAAGTGAATCCCAGATATACTGACCTGAATTCCTCCAGAGAGAAGCATTCTATTATACTCAAGAAAATTGAATTTCTTAAAATGTATGTTATAATTTCATTACATTGAGTGATCATTATTCTAAAGTCTAGTTTGGATTATACGTACATAAAGCTATTAAAAATCTCCCCTGAAAGTTTGAACATTTTTTTTCTAATGGAGTTGTCTATTCTTTATCTTGCCTCAAGATGAATTTTTGTCAATATTTACATTGCTTAAAGCTTTCTAACCCCAGTGGCAGTACTGCACCCAGCAGTACGCCTGGCATGCCATCCACAGGACTCTTAATAGCACCCATTCACGCACACACGGTTGATTACAATAAATACATATCAGTATGGTAAGGCTCATTTATTCAGGGATTCAGAGCATATTACAACCCTGCTCCAATCAGGTAATTGGGTGACTATTCACAAGTTCTGTGCATGTTCTAATTATATTTAGTAAATTCCTCTTTCAATGAATCAAATACATTTTCATGCCCATCTTTTTGTAATTTAAGAAGTATGTACTGTACATCTAAATATGCTTTATGCTAAACATATTCTATATGGTGCTTTGTAATGCAATTCACACACACGCATTGCACTTCCTACCAAAGGTGTGGGTGTGTGTATATGTATATGTATATAAAGGGAAGGAAGCAGTGTTATATATATTGCTGATCTCTACCTCTGCTGCAGCAATTTAAATATGCCACTTAAAAATGCTGGGACCTGCAATGCTCTGTTTTTCTTATGTTAGATACACACAATAGGTTTTTTTTTTGGCAGATAGATGGTTTGATAGATAAATTCCGACATGTCTGATATTATTTCCGATCATTTTTCTGATCGATTTCTCATAGTAGTGAAGGAAAATTGATAAGAAAAGATAAGAGATTCGAGCGGAGAATCAATCGGACGGAAAGTCGACCGAAAAAACGCATTGTATGTACCTAACTTAAAGTGAACCCTAGGTGAGCGTGATATGGAGGCTGCCATATTAATTTCCTTCTAAGCAATACCAGTTGCCTGGCTGTCATGCTGATCCTCTGCCTCAAATACTTTCAGCCATAGTTCCTGAACAACCATATACAGATCAGGTGTTTCTGATAATAATGTCAGATCTGACAAGATTAGCTGCATTCTTATTTCTGGTGTGATTCAGACACTACTTTAGCCAAATAGATCAGCAGGGCTACCGGGAAACTGGTATTGTTTAGAAAGGAAATACATGTGGCAGCCTCCATCTCGCTCTCACCTTGGGTCCAATTTTAAAGGGACTCTGAGCAGTAGAAAAAACAGAAATCAGGACTTACCTGAGGCTTCCTCCAGCTAACCGTAGCCCGCGAGGTCCCCCAGCGTCCTCCTGCCTCTTCTCCTGGTCCAGCTTGTGGCTCTGGTAATTTGCCCACTTCTGCTGAAGTCGCTCGTGCACGCTTTCGGAGTGCACCCTACGTGTCACCATGCTGGCCACTGTAAGACTCCTGTACATGCGTGGTTCAGTCTTTAGAGAACCAGTGTGCGCTCCGGGAGCGCGCACAGGTGACTTTAGCCAAAGTCGCCGAATTACCGGAGCAACAAGTGGGACCTGAAGAAGAGGCAGGAGGACGGCGGGGACATCGTGGGCTGGAGGAATCCCCAGGTAAGTCCCGATTTTTTTTTTTTTTTTTTTTTTTTTTTTTTTTTTTCTTTTTTTTTTTTTCTTCTCCTACTGCTCAGGGTTCCTTTAATGGTGTAAACATTTAAGAGACCCTCTAATCCTGTGTAGTTCCCCCACTGATGAATGCGTCGCTGGGCTGAGAACCGCCCATCTGCCATAGCCAATTCAGAGTCCTCATAAATTGCCTGTATGGATTCTGCTTTAACATTCATTGCCATTTTTACACTTTAGTATTTTGGTTAAAAACTTTTTTTTTTTTTTTAATTCAATTTCATGAAATGTTGCAGCATGGTGCAAGCTTCAAGTGTTAATGCGCTGGCCCTCCGCTCAGTGATCTGATGATTGGTGAACTTTTTCTTGTATAATTGTGATGGAAACAGAAACCAGTCTGGTAATCCATTCATTTTACTTAGTTTCAGTCATGTTCAGAAATCCTAGGAACAGGCTCAGCTAATGGAGTTAATTTCTTTTTATTCCAATAAAATTTTTGAGTTTGCAGAAAAAACACATATAACGTCAATATAACATTAAAACGGAGGTACAAGGATAAGTTGTCCATATGCAGGGTACATTGAGATTGGTACAGCAATAAGAGTGCCAATGACATTTTCCATTAAGCAGAGCTAAACTCTAATATTGTTCAGTGTAGTTATTCAATACTATAGTTTTAGGTTGCATGTCACTTATTTTGCTATATCTCAAGAATGGGGTTTGACGGGTATATAGCGTAGAGGTGCCATTGATTTGGGATGGCATACCTGTCCATTCACATAACCCATTTTGGGCTGGACAGGAACGCATCCCTTCTAGGTGAGGGGGGATAGCTACATTGACGGAGTTAATTTCATAATTATCATCTTTCATTGCTATTGCACAATTTCCATGCCTTATTTTACTGTAAGATCCTATTAATACTGTTAGATTACTAAAATATATTTATTCCTATAATAAAGTACTTGGTAACCATTTTATAATTGTATTCCATCTGAAGTAAATATTGTGTTCATGTCTCCATTGCATGAAAAAAATGGTGCTGTTTTGTATGGTTTCCAACTTGATTTGTTGCATACCAAATATTTTGAATTTACCTTATTAAGGTGTACGTGTAGAAAAGGTGCCACAGTAATTTGGGTGCCAGGCAACTACGCTAGTAGTTTATCCGATACAATTTACACATTTTAATATTAGTGGCTATTTACAATAGAAATATATATTAGTAATGTTTACTGATATTTTACTACCACCTAACCCTCTGCTCACACGAGCCCTCCCTCTACTGATGCCTAAAACTAACCAACAGCCCCCTGCCGCAATCTCCACTGTAACATATCACCTAATCCCACTCTATTCTCACACTAACCCTCGCGCTACCGGTCCCAAACCATCCCCGCTGCAGTATCAGCTCAGCCTTCCACCACTAAACACTCCCTCCAGGATATCTGTGCCACCTGTAATCATTATTCAATGGGCAGCAGCACCCAAATTACACAGTGGTACCAATATAGATACAATTAACATTGCTGGCTATGCAGTGCTGAATGGCTGCCGACGCTCAAATGACCTGCTTTGCCTTTTAGTTTTAAAAAGTATTTTATTAGAATATTTGAATGGTTACGTAGTTGCTTTGTAGAAGCCCTTAGCAAAGGGCACAATATGAAACAATTAGCATAGAAATCTAGTAAACAGTCTACTCAAAACGAGAGTAGTGAGATAACAGATAAACAATATTGGTTGTTTACAAACAAGCAATTATTTCGGAGTTACTATCCGGGAAAGTATACATGTCAATCAGTGGCACGACCAGAGTGTTGCTCAGAAAGAAAGGGCACAAGAACGAAGTCCTAGTGTATGTGAGCAACAGAGCCAAGGCTGCCAGGTTCTAGTGAAGGCATCTGTGGTATCATTAATTATAGCTAAGCTTCCCTGCTTTGCCTTTTAAGCTCTTAGTAGTGCGTTTAGTATTTTACATGTTGACATCGTTTGTCTCAGATATTTCTTAACGTTGTTTGAAAGGGGTTTAAAAGCTGTAATTGGCAAACTGTACGTATGATAAAATTGTACGTACGTACGTAATGATAACCCGTATTGGAACTCGACCTATACTTCCATTTAGGATACATTTTGAAGGTGTTTGTTTTTTTGTTTTTTCCTTTTAAAGGGAAGGTTACAAAAAACAAATGACACTTACCTGGGGCTTCTTCTAGCTTTTGGTAGTCGATCGGTGCCCTCTCCGCAGCTACTCTTCCGGCGTCCAGCGGTGAAGAAGCCGACCTCGGCTTCCAGGTCGGCTTCTGTGTGCTCCACGGCGGGGGGTTACGTGGTGTACGGACATCATCGGGTCTCTACTGCGCAGGCGCAGAACTACTGCGCCTGCGCAGTAGAGACCCGCTGACGTCACGTACACCACGTGACCCGCGCCGTGGAACGCACATGACGCCGACCCGGAAGCCGGCTTCTTCACCGCTGGACACCGGGAGTGAGAGGAACTGCGGCGAGGGCACCGATCAACTACCAGGAGCTGGAAGAAGCCCCAGGTAAGTACCATTTGTTTTTTATATAATGCGCGGATCTTCCCTTTAAGGGGCCCGTACACTGGTCGATTTCAGCCATCGATCGATTGGATTTCTGATTGATCGATTGCATAGAATCATTCTGTCAAATCTATTGATCGATTTGCAGCCAATTTTGTATGATTTGATCTATCTGACAGGATGGAAAATTTAGGTCGATCTGCTGCTGCCAGCAGATCAATGGCCCATAGAGTTGCATTGGATCTAATGGTCCAATAATGCATTTAGATCGATTTCCAATATATTTCCAACAGATTTCATTCTGAAATCTATTGGAAATCTGTTCCTAGTGTGTGGCACACATCAGATTACTGTCAGATTTGACTTGATAGGCATCTGACCGAAATCTATAAGATGGTTGAATCCGCTGCAAATCTTTAAATGTATGGCCACCTTTAGACTTTCTGTCAGATGTTTGTTTTAATCTATTTACTTGAGGGTATTTAATAAGGATGCAGATCATTGCCTGTTGATGCAGATTATGCATATTTATGCAGCTTGATAATGGATCAATTGAAGGTGGAACTGGATTGGCCCATTTTTAAGCTGCATAACTTTGTTTTTGAAATGTGCATATTCCTTTATGAACTCTGTGATTTGCATCTCATTGACCATCCCTGGTATTTATGCAGTTTGTGTGAACCGTTCTCTTTATTTTCTGGAAACTTATGTGGCACCATACATTATTTTGGACTAGGCACCATTTTTTAGTCTGTGCCACTTCTCAAATATGTTTCTTCCCAAAGATAACCTAGACCCTAATAAATATCAGGTGCTAATCCACTTTGTAGGGGATTTCTTTGAACACAGGACAGTTTGTGTATGATTCCAGTCCTAGTGCGGTTTATAGGGGTTTTTTTTTTTTTTTTTTCCTCCCAGTCATGTGGGTGAGGCAAGGTACTGCATAATGATACATTTGTGTTAATTTGCTCTTGTAATGTGAGAATGTAGTTCTTTCACATATCCACCCAAAGCTGCAATTTTCTTTACTTTAAAGGACAAATGAATTGACAAATGAAGTGAGAAGGATATGGAGGCTGTAATATGTACCGGTATTTCCTTTTAAACAATATCAGTTGCCTGGAAGCCCTACTGATCTATTTGACTGCAGTTGTGTCTGAATAACACCAGAAACCAGCATGCAGCTAATCTTGTCAGATCTGACGTCAGAAACACCTGATCTGTTTAATGCTTGTTCAGGGTCTGTGGCTAAAAGTATTAGAGGCAGAGGATCAGCAGGATAGCCAGGCAACTGGTATTGCTTACTAGGAAATAAATATGGCAGTCTCCATATCCCTCTCGTTACAGTTGTCCTTTTAAGGGAAAATTTTTTTTTTTTTTTTTTTTTTTTTTTTTTTTTAGCAACCCACAGCCCCGTTTTATATTTATGAAGGTTCCACACAAGCCCTTATAATTAATCTATACCCTTAAGGTGCCCATACACTCGTCAGATTGGCAGCAGATAGATAAGAAATGCATCTGATGATCTATCTGATGCGTTTTTAGAACATTTTTTACCAGGATAGAATTCCAATAGATTTCAGTTTGAAATCTGTTGAAATTCGATCTGATGGCATTTTTTTGCCATCAGATTTCCATTAAGGCCAATGCAAACTGATAAGCAATCTCATCAGATCGACCTAAATTTTCCACCCTGCTAGTTCGATGGAAATCCATCGAAATCGGCCATCGATCGGTCGATTGGCCAACCGATTTGCAATCGATTGATCGATCGATCGGTCGGCCAGAAAATCGGCTGAGTGTATGGGCCCCTTAAGTCTTGCTTACTAAATAGACTAGAAAAGGTTTGAGATGTGATTTGTATACCCATCTGTTTTCAGGTATTTTTTGTGTCTCTTGCAGGTCTTTGTCCTTTTAGCATATAGTGTATATAGCATATAGTGTATTTGTGCTTCTATGACTTTATTAACTCATGCAAGTATTTTGACTGTTTTAAGTAGCAGTGTGCTTTGTGCCTTGATATGCTCTGTTGCTACCATACTGAGATGTTGGCATGTAGGACAGATATCAGAAATGACATTGAGGATGAGTGATCTCTTGCTTGTTGCAGGCAAGCGTATGATGCAACTTGTCACTTGATTGTATTTGCACTTTAATCACTTTCAATTCAATCATTTTACTTTTTAATATTCCACCTGCCAACTTTACTTGAGCTATACCTTTGCTTTTGATTGATCATATGACTATCAATGCCAGACTGTTGTTAACACATTTTTAAATTAATTTAACTTTAAAGATGACTTCATGATCCATGTTCTAAATGTGCTGTACTTGAAATGTTCGCAGATTCTTTTCGGAAATTGTAGTTCATCAAGATTTGTACTTTTATTTGTTTGTTTTATTCATTTAGTTCATATTTTGTAACTGGGGAATATTTAGCAGAACTATTTATTTATACTTGCTCTGTAAATGGTTGGACTATAGATGTACTTTGTACATTGTTTTCCCACCATTGTAACAGGGTGGGGTACTCTAGAATCCCTCTTAAATTTTTTTTAAAAGGGCTATATGTAATTTTTTTTGCCTTCCATTGCCAGGATTGGGTATAAATATGGGAACAGTGAGTTACTTAGTCTTAACGGGCCCACTAATGATACTATCTTGATTGTACAATCTTAACAAATCTATGTAGTAGAACGGTATATTGGTGGAATATACTTGGATTTGATACTTAAAGAGAACCAGAGGTGGGGCTATGGGGGGGCAGATGGGATACAGAGCCATGTCCTCTGCCTAATGACATGGCTCTGTGTACCTCAACCGCCGCTCTCTCGGCCCCCCCCACCGCCGCGCTATAGCCCCCTGAGTTTAGCGACGAGGATTGTCGCTAACTCTGAGGTAAACAGAAGGGAGAGGAATTCCCTGTTTAAAACGCCCGCCCGGGGTGTTCCTACAGGGTTTCCTGAGCTGCCATAGGGCATCTCTCTCCCCCTTGGCCACCCCTCTCCCCCCACTACTCTGGCCACCCCTCCTGCCGCTCCCCTGCCTCCCTGCACTCTGAGAGACAACACCGTCTCTCAGCGCAGCGTCGTGACCCAGGGGTCATGCAAGATTTTATCATCAGTGGGCACCTTTACTCTCCACTACACACTATTGAATGTTTTTAATAAACATTGAATCCAATGAAAACCTATACAAAAATGGGGCATAAACAAAATGTACTAATAAGGTTTTTCCTATGTTTTAACCTTATCTATGTTACCTTTTTAAGCTCCCAAAGAGCAAATTATATTATAATTAAGGTAAAAAAAAAAAAGTAATATTGAAATGAAGTCAATGCAAAGGTGAGAGCAATAAGTCTTTGCCCCAATTAATAGATAGTTAGTTATTCTTTGCATGTTGACGCATTTATTTACTCATTTTGGAGTTTAACAATAAGGGACTTGTGCATGTTCATATATATATATATATATATATATATATATATATATATATATATATATATATATATATATATATATATATATATATATATATATATATATATATATATGTCTTGTCACTAACTTTTCCTCAGAGGTGCTCACAATCTAATCCCCACCATAGACATATGTACATTGTAGTCTATAGCCAATTTAGGGGGAAGCCAATTAACTTATCTGTATGTTTTTGGGGTGTGGGAGGAAACTGAAGTGCCCGGGGAAACCCACACAGATGTGGGGAAAACCTACAAATGCCTTGCATCAAGAGGACTCCTTGGTCCTCTTAATCTTTTTAAGTGTATGTTAACACCACTTCTTTAAGTTGCAATACTTTGCCATTTGCAAACATTTTAAAGGTATCAGAAAGACCTCTTTCATTTTTTACTTTACAACATATAGAACTACAAGTGAAAGTGAACTGTGGGAATAAGAATATGGAGTTGGTTGTAGATTGGTTTTCCTTATACATATTTACATGACAGTTTGAAAGTACATGGAACAATTTACATCTGTTTCTGAAGGAGCTTGCAATTAAATGCCTCTGTCAAACAAGCTATGGACAATATCGCCGTTCCCCTAGCACTCCTCCCTCCCCAAGGGGCCAGATAATCTACTTTAGCTGGCAAAAGTTTGTAGTCCTCACCTTGATCCTATATGTTTATGGTGTGGATTGCTATGAAGTTAGAGAAATGTTTTTTGCAGTCTTTCTTGTACAACACCTGCTATTTTACGAACTCTTTAATAGTCCACACAATGATCCCGAAATAATACGGATGCAAACGTTTGTCCCCAGTCGACTTTTTAAAATAATCCAGTCTTGCTGGACCACGCAGGCTCCCCACAGCCATGAGCCTTCATAAACTGAGACTAAAGGGTAATCTCTATTCTAGTCTCTAACTGTTCGCAGAATGATAAGATTGGGAGCTTGCATATAGTTTTAGATGGTCTTCCTACTCTTTTAATTTGATGTTTTTAAATAAATGAATGGTTTATATTGAATCTATTAACCTTACACGTCTTGAAATTGTAAAGCCTGAGGCCCATATGCAATTCATTTTTTTTTTCTCCCGAGTTTTCTCCTAGGTGATCTTTTCAAACTTGTCGATAAAATGCATTTTAAATCGGCAACAATCAAGAAAACGCTGACAGTACTTTTTCAAGTACTTTTTAGTAAATTTTCAATTACAAAGTGCTGAAAAGTTATTTTAAATTGAAGATGAAAAATTATCTCCTAGTAGAAAACTCAGGGCCTGAGTCTTTCGCCTTTTGTAAAAGGTCTACACTTGCTTGGTTGCATTTGTAAAAATTTTTGCAATAGCAGCGTGCCTTTTTTAAGGTTTTAGGGGAACATTGTGACTTTGTATAAAAAAAATAAATAAATAAAATAAAGCATTACAACAGTAAAACGGTCTGTTCTGTTTTGCCCAAAGTTTGTGATCTTGTATGAAAACAGCGCTACACATATCTTGCTTGAAAAACAAAACTAGGACATGGTTTTTGCTTATCTACACATTATTGCGGGTAACATTTGTAATGGTAATAGTGTTCATTGTATATTTTTATTCTATTCCTAAAAAGAAAAAAAAAATATCATTTGACCAATTGAGTGCTATGTGACAAAAGTACATTTTTCAATTTTTCTAAAAAAAAAATCTACCTGTATTACAGTATTTATTATACAATAAGACAATAGTATTTATTACAGCACAGCTTTTTAACACACAATTTGACTTCGGCTGCAAAGAGATAACTGAAAGTGTGCCTATCTTTTCACTCAAAGGTTAGCTGGCAAAAAAAGAAACATTTTCTCCTGTGCATTTTTATCTGGCAAACAGGGATGAGGCAAATATGGTTCAGCCAGTCTACAATTTCTTGTTCCTTCACCTCTATACTTTACCTCTTCCTGTTCTGATATTTGTTCATCTACAATAATCTCCTCTAGATATTCCGTCAAGTCTAGATGGCCTATTCCACTGGAGCATCCCCCCTCAACCTCATGGGTAGTAACATCTAGATCACCCTCAGGTTCTTCATTAAGAATATTAAACAATAAATTATCACGAATTATTGCATCTCTAGAGAATTCAGAATATGGTTCCAGTGCAAAAACGTCCCAGAGTTTTTTTTTTCTTGCATTAGTAGCTTTTGTGCTGTGGTTTTAACATTTTGCTACAATTTTCAACCTGTCCTCTTTCTATATGCTCATAGATTACAGCTTAGGTTCAATTTTCCAGCTATATTGTTTGCTGAAATGTGTATTATAAGACTTAAAGGACAACTGTAGTGAGAGGTATATGGAGGCTGCCATATTTATTTCCTTTTAAATACAGTTGTCCAGCAGCCCTGCTGATCTGTTTGGCTGCAGTAGTGGTTGATTAACACCAGAAACAAGCATGCAGCTAATATTGTCAGATGTGACTATAAAGTCAAACACCTGATCTGCTGCATGCTTGTTCAGGGTCTATGGCTGAAAGTATTAGAGGCAGAGAATTAGCAGGACAGCCAGGCAACTGGTATTGCTTAAAAGGAAATAAATATGGCAGCCTTCATAGCCCTCTAGCTACAGTTTCCCTTTAATTATAAATAACTGCAGGATATTTAGTGTATAATTGAATATAGGGCAGATCAATAATGGAGGCACCTATATTCTACAAAACAAGACAATAGCATTGATTACAGTGCACCTTTTTAAAGGCTCATACACACGTCTGACGGAAGGCAACGACTGGTCCGTCGGCACCTCCCGCTGGGCGGGTTTTCAGCAGACAGTACAGCGTGTGTACAGTCTGTCGGCGGACTGATAAGGCTGTTTATAAACGTTCAGAAACAGCCTTATCAGTCCACCGACAGACTGTACACACGCTGTACTGTCTGCTGAAAACCCGCCCAGTGGGAGGTGCCGACGGACCCGTTGTTGCCTTCCGTCAGACGTGTGTATGAACCTTAACACACAATTTGACTTGGGCTGCAAGGAGACAAGTGAAAGAGTGCTTCTCAGGGGTCTAGTCCTGGAAAAAGAAGTGAGTGGACTCACCCTAAAATCCTCTGCGCCGCGCGTAGCACCCAAAAATGGGCGTGGTTAAGCATAGCATGGGCGTGGTCATGGGTGGGGCCAAATATACATGGCTTTAGCAGTGGTATAAAAGGTCTGCCAGGGGAAGTTTGAGCTCTGTCATAGTGTATCCCCAAAAAGTAGATGTATGTTTCAAAGTAGATGTAATCTGACAGCATTTTACCAAAAATACACAATCTGGCAGAGGTTCCTCCAAAATACAGATAATATGGTAGTGGTTCTCTCAAAATAGACAATCTGGCAGCAGCAGTTCCCCCAACATACACATAATCTGGAAGCAGTTCCCCCAAATGCGTGAAACCTGGTAGTGGATCACCCAAAATACATGTAATCTGGCAGTAGTGGTCCCCCAACATACACAATCTGGCAGCGGTTCCCCAAAATGCATGTAATCTGGCATCAGCGGTTCGCCAAAAATACAGATCTGACAGCAGTTCTCCCAAAATAGGTACCCCCAGTAGAGCTATCCAGGTCTATAGGTGTCCCCAGTATAAGTAGCCATGTGTATAGTTGTCCCCAGAATAAGTGGCCAGATGTACAGATGTCGCCAGAATAGGTAGCCAGGTGTATAGATGTCCTTAGAATAGGTGGTCAGATGTATAGATATTCCCAGAATAGGTGGCCAAGTGTATAGATGTCCCCAGAATAGGTAGCTAGGTGTATAGGTGTCCCCAGAATAGGTAGCTAGGTGTATAGGTGTCCCCAGTATATGTAACCAGGTGTTCAGGTGTCCCCAGTATAGCCAGGTGTATAGGTGTCCCCAGTATAGCCAGGTGTATAGGTGTATATGTCCCCAGTATATGTAGCCAGGTGTATAGGTGTCCCCAGTATATGTTCCGGCAAGTGGACGCTGTTCGTGCAGTTAGTCTGGTCTAGTGAAGACCAGAGCAGCGGCACGCACAGCGTCAACCCGGAACACTGGAAGAGGTAAGTCCCGCCCACTGATGCCGCTGACAGTCACCGCCGCCAGCCACCGCAATCTTTATGGAGGGGAGTGCCAGGGAGAGAAGCCCCAAGGTGAGGGAAGGGGAGGGGAACGTCCGCCCTTCCCCACGCTGCGCACAATGCTCCTCTCTGCTGCGCTGCTCCCCTCCAGGGTGCTAGGGGGGATGACGCCCCCCCCCCCCCGTTCACGCAGGACTCGACCCCTGGTGCTTCTCTTTTCAATCAAAGGTTGGGTAGCAAGAAAAAAAATGTACTCATGCGCATGTGTAGGAGTACATTTGTCTTTTCATTATACAATAAGTACAAAATGGGTCTCTATAGGGCTTCTGCACTGTATGTTGCACTTTATTCCATTGGTATTCATCGTAACGCAAAACTACCAGTGTGAAAGGCCCCATTGAAATATAATTGCATTACGTTTTGATGTAATTCTATTGTCCATTGCGCCATGACACAACAGACACAGGCCCTTATTCAATTCTTTTTCTAGGAGATAATTTTTAATCTTCTGTTTTAAAATAACGTTTCAGCACTTGCTGTGCTTACTGGTGGCTTAAAAGACATGAAACTAGCACCTAGAAGAAATTTTGCTAATTGCAGTCGCTACTTTACATTGGCAGAACATTTAGGGAAATTGCTTGTGATGTAAAGCGCTTCCTAAATGCTCAAAAAAGCGATCTAGTGGGTTCCAGCCTTAAGTGAGGGCACCTGACGACATGAATCTTGGGTGAAAACTTAACTATTAGGGCCCGTTTCCACTAGAGCAAATCTGCATGCGTTTCCTGCATGCAGATTTGCATAGACCATACAAGTGGGTGGGACTGTTTCCACTTGTCAGGATTTCTGAGCGGTTTTTCTGTGCAGAAAAAATCTGCACAGCAAAGCCATCAGAATTCGCATACCGCTATGCGATTCGCATACAATATATTTAATAGGAAATTCACGTGGTTTTGGTATGCAAATTTTCATGCAAATTCGCATACGATTTCGCATAGAAACAATGGAAAAGCACACAGGCACTGCCACGGTTAAATTTGCATACATAATCTATGCGAATTCAACCGCATGCAATTTTTTTCCGCGGCGCTGCCCACCGCACAAGTGGAAACGGGCCCTTACATGTGCCTATGGAAAGGGAAGCCTCTGTATCAGACCCCCAACATTTTTACCCTGGAGGAATCCTGCAAATAATTTTTGGATCTCAAGGAACGCCTGCAAATAATTTTTAGTTTCAAAAAGGTTTTATTGGGTAAAAATTCAAATAAATAAGAAGGCAATACAGCAGTAACTTGTTCATGTGGGACAGAGCTCTGATAAAGCATAGGTACATATGGCAGATTGACACCCCCCCCCCCCCCAAAAAAAAAAAAACACTTGGCAATATGAGGTAAGGATCACAATAGGAATAGTCAATGGCATGCTGTAAAAGGCACCAGGTTGAGTTGGCAAGGGATCAACCATAATAGAGCTTGGTCACAGTTAGTAGAACTACAGAGTCAGGTTTAATCGGAGGTACAAAGCAAAGGAATGATACCGAGAGGACTTGCCCTCAGTCCTTGTGTCTTGGTGAGGGTTAGCCAAGGCTGCCAGGTTTTTGTAAATACCCCCAAAGTATCATTCACAATTGCATTGAGGGTTCAGATATGAGCATGTAATTAAGGATCTGTTTGGTTAAGTCTAGTGAGAGTGGGTTGGAGCCACTGTCTGGTAATATGCAACCTGGCAGCCTTGGCAAGATGGTGGGCTATGTGATGTTGAGGGAATTTCCAGCCCCATGGTTTGTCACCGAGTAGCAGCATGAGTGGATCAGGAGGCATTGATTTGCCCAGAGCAGAATTTGAGGGTAATCACTTCAGACCAATATTATTTAAAGGGAAACTGAAGTGAGAAGACTATGGAAGCTGCCATGATTATTTCATTTGAAACAATATAGTTGCCTGGCAGCCCTGCTGATCTATTTGGCTGAGTAGTGTCTGAATCACACCAGAAACAAGCATGCAACTGGGCCATTCTATTGGATAAGGAGAATGTACGTTTCTCTAGAAGATAGATTTCTTGGACCTTGTGGGTTAGAGCTTGGGGCAGATAGAGGGAGACTTTCAGTCCTTGGCTATAATGGCCTGACCGCCATTACAAATCTGAATCAGAAGGGCATTTTGGTATTAAGTGGGGGAAGGAGATTGAAGATGGAATAAAGTAACCCATGGGCAAAGAGAAATATCAACTTTCAAAACAGAGGAGTCCAACTGAAAACATGAATTCCAGAAGTGAGCCACAACTGTACATGACCACCAGTAATGGAATTGATCAGCAGGCTGGCTGCATGCATCTGAAAAAATCATGCCACGTGAGTGGAGTAGGGAGGGAGTTCTGTACCAATCAGAGAGCATTTTATAACCATGCTCCTTGATGGTACAATTAATAGAGGATTTGGCTGGATTTTCAAAAATGTTGTTCCAGTCTTAACTAGATACAACTGTAATTGTCCTATCCTCACATTTGGCCATAACTGGAGTATCTGGGCTCAGTTTATCATACCACAGCTCAAGATACATTATGGAGATTAGTCCAGGTCTACGAGTGTAGGAGTGAAACTCCTTAATAGCAGAGGATGGCTCTAAGTCAAGGCCCTGTTTAAAATCTGGCAGATATATAGTGCCTTATTTGGCAAATCCTAAATAGTTGTGAAGATGGCAAGTGAAATTTGTCTCTGGCCTTGTTCCAGGTCAGAGGAGCTGTATTAGCAATCAGATCCCCTAGCTGAGGGAAACCATGGACAAGCCAAGCACGCCAGGGTCCATGCTAGATTCTAGCGCTACTTCTTAATGTACTCATTATTATTCTGACCCCTAATTTAGTGCTTTTTTCCAGTACCCCTATCAAAGTGTGCTCCATCATTCGTCCTCCACCCCCACGATGGTAAAAAATGTCAAGGAACCCTGGTTGAGAAAGGCTGCTCTGGATCCTTCAGAGGCTTCCCACACTGTCCTCCTGCACATCGTGACCATCCTTTTCTTTATGCAGGAGTGTGGCCATGCCTGTGCAGTAGCAAGGAGCTGCTCATGCACAAGCAGCTCTGGCTTACTGCATAGGTGCAGCCATGCTTGTGCTTTCAGAAGAGTCTGACAGGAGCTTCTCTGGTTCATTTAGGGGTCTGCTCTCAGTAAGGAGGGCGTGGTAAGTTGGACGAGGCTACGCTCCCCTTAGGTAGGTATTTAACTTTTGTTCCATAGTTTGACTTTGGTACTCTACAACTCCCCCCCAATGAACAACCTATTTCTGAACTGGGCATGCATAAGTTCTGGACCAGCGCTTCCTTTTAAAAGATGTCTGAATTTGAGGAGTCGGGAATGAGAGGGACCCTGAAGAGGGCAAGCAAAAGGATAAGCGTCAGTAGCAGGTAATCTACTCCATTATGGGCTTAATTTGCAATGTATTTTTCACTTCAGGAGTACTTTCAATGCACAAAATTGCTAATGGGGGGGAGCTCTCTAACTTCCTCTTGTTTAGCGTCCCATCTCCATAAGTACAGGTGTCATCTGTCATGTGATCCTCCAGCAAGTACTGGGATACTACCAGGATTGTTGCTGCTGTAGCGACAACGGGGATGCTGGACACGCAGCTGATGGAGAGTCATTGTTGCTGTGCACTGCTTCTGCTGAGGGGGAGCTGGCTACCTATAATGGAGGGGGTTTGGGGTACATCTGATCCTTATACTGGGGGAAGACCTAATACTGGGGGACATATGCTGCCTGTACTGGGGTTGGTAATGTAATATTGTCTGCACATATGGCTACTTATACAGGGGGGCTAGTTAATACTGGGAGCACAGCTACCTCTAGTGAGGGAGGGCACATCTGCTCCCTGTACTGGGGCCCTTCCTAATACTTGGTAATACCTCCTACCCAGGCACATGCATAGGGGTGAGAGTCTCTGGGTGCTTAAGCAACCCCCCTTCCTCCTTTTGTGTGACCTACTACCCTAGGCTCTTCCACCAGACTTCCTCATTAAGCGTGTAGAGCAGGCAGAGGCGAGAGAGGCTCCAGCGTCCGCGCAGTGTAGGACTCACTCAGCTATCATTTCCCTGCTGTGTTTGAAGCAGAGAGAAATAAGAAAAGGGGATACATTGCAGTGAATGCAAGCCAGATACCTAGATTAAGGTGTTTTGTCCCTGGGGCCCCTCTTAGTCTAATAGCAATCAGTGTGTGACTGCTGGGGTGGGAGGCATGGAGGGCTGCACTTTTGTGTCTTAGCCGTGGGTGCTGGAGGACGTTGTCCGAACTCTGGTGTTGAGTCTCTGATGTGGAGTGGACTGGTGAGTTGCCAGCAGACTTGCAGTAAGTCACATACTGGTTGCCGACAGATGCATGGACCCAGGTGGCACAGATACCAACAAGTAGGAAGTTTCTCGAAGCTTGGCATCTCTGTAGCAACCGTGCGCCATGTGTGTCATGTAGCTTTGTAGCCATCCTGCCGTCATGACAGTGGAGATGTGGCTGCCAAGGTGACAAAAGAAGAGGAGGAAACATGCGGCCAGAGGTCTGACTGACTCCACACCAATGAATGCAGACAGTGTCTCTGTGACTAAATGTGTGTCAAGTGAAGGGGCTCAGGGGGATGGTGCGGTACAGTGGGAGAGCCTTACTATTCTGGTTTAGTACTACTGAGCATTTTTTTTTTTGGGGGGGGCTTTTTAAGTTTGAGCACCCCCCACTTAAGGACCCTCTGCACAGTCCTGCTCCTACCTATACTGGGGAGAGGGGTTGCTGGCTATCTATTCAGGTGGGGCTACATTTGGCTTTCTATACTGAATGGCAGGGTTACCTAACACTGGGGCCCATCTGGCTACCTATACAGAGAGGTGGCACAACTGCTATCTATACTGACAGGGCTTCCTAATACTGGGAACACATCTCATAGAAAACAGTTATCCAATCACAGCACCCTCTACAGCATAAAGCGCTGAATAGTGTGGTCGTAGTTTACTACAACTTATCGGAAACCTAGCAATTTGAGAGGGTGTGGTCCAGCCAATCACGTTAGCTGAATTTCCCTATGAGGTTTCCTGCTGGGTCCCCCTAAAGCGTGCCTATGAATTGGCCACTGGGAGATTTGGGCACAGGATTAAGCCGATAAACGGCTAATGCTTCATACACACTTGAGATAAAAGTCTTTGGAAAATGCAAGATCACAGACCAATTTTACCCCCTTCCATGTAGTATGAGAGCCATACTCTACACAGTCTATTCTATGGAGCTGAACTTCCCATCAGATAAAATCTTTGCAAGATGCTGCACACAAAGATGCCCGTACACACTCAAAAGATCATTATCTGCAAAAGATCTGTTCCTGCAAAAGATCCATTCCTGCAAAATGCATTCATAGTCTATGAGATCTGCAGATCCTCATACACACTTGGTTTAACAGACAATCATCTGCAGATCAGATCCACCAGGATGGATCTTCAGATCTGCAGATGATTGCCAGATATGCAGATGAAGTCTGTTAAACCAAGTGTGCATGAGGATCTGCAGATCTCCTAGACTATGAATGCATTTTGCAGGAATGGATTTTTTGCAGGAACAGATCTTTTGCAGATAATGATCTTTTGAATGTGTACAGGCATCTTTGTGTGCAGCATCTTGCAAAGATTTTATCTGATGGGGAGTGCAGCTCCATAGAATAGACTGTGTAGAGTATGGCTCTCATACTACATGGAATGGGGTAAAATTGGTCTGTGATCTTGCATTTTCCAAAGACTTTTATCTAAAGTGTGTATGAAGCATTACCCTGCTCCTGCACAAGTCCTGGTGGTGTCAATTACTATTCCCTTTCCAGGCCGCCATGGATAATGTGGGGTAATTTGGTTTCCAGCTATTGCTAGCGGCCAAATTACACTGTTTTTGTAGTAATTTGTGCTCCGTCTTTTGACAGCAGCAAATCACTCACTCACAGCACTGCTATAGCCGTAATTCCTGTTATGGCCGATGGTGGCGCTGGCTGTGCCCAAATTTCCTGTGCTGTTTTCTCAGGCGTTCGCCCCTAAACTAGACTTGTGCCCTAACATCCAGGTGCATTTCAAACACTTTATTTACATTGTGTAAAACAACTAAATGGCTTTAGAACACCTGCCATCACCAAGAATGGTGTTCTCAGGAGCAGTATTGCAATTTTAATCAGTGGAGCTGGTCAAAATCTGGTGGGCAGTGGTGGAGCTACACTGGGGCTTGCCGAGGCTCAAGCCTCAGCTGACAAACTGTTAGCCTCCCCTAAAGCCCCCCTTCCCTCCCCACGACCGCTGGTCAATGGATCATACTCAAAATGGGTGACTGTTAGCAGTGGGGTCCCACAGGGGTCTATACTGGGTCCAGTGCTCTTCAATTTATTTATTAATGACCTAGTAGATGCAGTAGTGAGCAATATTGCTATTTTTGCAGATGATACAAAATTGTGCAGAATTATCAACTCTCAGGAAGATAGTGTCATATTGCAACAGGATCTGGATAGGATGGCTATATGGGCACATAAATGGCAGATGAAATTCAATGTTGAAAAATGTAAAGTCATGCATTTTGATCGTACCAATTGTCTAGCACCATACAAAATAAATGGGATATAGTTGGGGACATCAAACTTGGAGAAAGACTTAGGAGTACTCATCGACAACAAGTTAAATAATCATACTCAATGCCAAGCCGCTGCAGCTAAAGCTAACAAAATTTTGGGATGCATTAAAAGGGAAATAAAAACTCGAGATGCTAGCATAATATTGCCCCTGTTTAACTCTCTAGTAAGACCACATCTGGAATATGGAATTCAGTTCATGGGCAGTGGGCACCACATTACAGGAAAGATATTGCAGTTTTAGAGTAGGTGCAGAGACCAGCAACAAAACTGATACTTGGGATGGAAGGTCTCACTTACCAAGAAAGGTTAGATATACTGGGTTTATTTAGTCTAGAGAAAAGACGCCTTAAAGGAGATCTAATTAACATGTATAAATACATCAGAGGGCAATTAAAAGCTTGGCGGATGAGCTTTTTGTCCCTAGGCCTTCTCAAAGGACATGATCTGCGCATGGAGGAAAAACTTTTTAGCCATTTATTTAGGAAACGGTTATTTACAGTAAGAGTGATTAAAGTGGACCCAAATCAAAAATACAATATTTCAGAAATAAAACCTATTTTTTAAATTATAATAATAAATAGCAGCCTTTTTTCAGCTGCATGATGACAAATATAAAATATTTTACATTTATTGGAGGAACCCCTCCCTTCTTTTCAAATTGCTGGGATTTTTCCGGCAAACTGGTGGAGTAGATGGTGTCCAGCAATGGAGGAATTGCTAATGGCTGCCCCCAGTATAACCCTAGATATAAAAAGAGAAGGGTGAAAAGCATGCACTGAAATGATCATAGGTTTGAAGGAGTGTTTATTTATCTTTGTATGTGTCAGAGTGGTGCAACTAAATATTTTTAATAAAAAAAATGTTTGGCTTGGGTCCGCTTTAAGATGTGGAATGCATTGCTACAGGAAGTAGTTATTGCAAATTTTATACCTGCCGGGGCTTAGATGCTTTCCTTGCGTTGAAAGACATCCATGGCTACAATTACTAGGTAATGCCCAATGATGTTGATCCAGGGATTTTATCTGATTGCCATCTGGAGTCGGGAAGGAATTTTTCCCTTTTAGGGCTAATTGGACTATGCCTTTTAAGGGTTTTTTCGCCTTCCTCTAAATCAACAGGGATATGTGAGGGAGCAGGCTGGTGTGTTGTACTTTGTTCTGTGGTTGAACTCGATGGACGTATATGTCTTTTTTTCAACCCAAATAACTATGTAACTATGACCACATTCAGCGCAGTGAAGGGGGAGCAGTGGGAACAGCGGTGGAGAAGGGGGGACATCTCCCCCCTTCCCTCACCTTGGAGCTCCCCCTTCCTCGCTTCCCCCTTCAGGCGGCAGCAGAACACTTCCTCTCTTCCCGGCATGAGGGAGATTAGTGCACCACTGGTCTGACATCACTGACTAAATCAGATCAGCGGCGTACAGATCTTCCTCCCCCGCCGGGAATAGAGGAAGTGTTCTGCTGCCAGCCGCTCAATTATGGAGGGGAGAGCGAGGAAGGGGGAACCCCAAGGTGAGGGAAGGGGGGAGACATCCCCCCTTCTCCACTGCTGTGCCTGCTGCTCCAGCTTCACTGCACTGCCATCCCTCCTGGGAACACCTATAGACCTGGCTATAGCTACCTATTCTGGGGACACCTACAGACCTGGCTACCTAAATTGGGACACCTATAGACCTGGCAACTTATTCTGGGGACACCTATAGATTTAGCTACTTATACTGGTGACACCGAAAGACCTGGCTACCTATACTGGGAACAGCTATAGACCTGGTTACTTCCACTGGGGATACTTATAGACCAGGTTACCTATACTGAACGGCACCTATTTTGGGTGGAACTGCTGCCAGATTAACTGTATTTTTGGGAAACAGCTGTCAGATTATATGTATGTTGGGGGAACTGCTGCTGCCAGATTATGTCTATTTTGGGGGAACCACTGCCATATTATCTTTATTTTGGAGTAACCTCTGCCAAATTATATGTATTTTTGGTGAAATGCTGTCAGATTACATGTATTTTGGGGGGAAACACTATGGCAGAGCTCAAATTTCCCTGGCAGACCTTTTACACCACTGCTAAGGTCATGTATATTTGGCCCCACTCATGACCACGCCCACATTCTGTTGCATGGTCACGCCCATTTTTTTGATGTGAGCCCCACACCTTCCAACCCCTTTTTAGCCCCCCCAAAAAATCTGAAGCTGGAGCCGCCCTTGTTGGTGGGACGCCAAAGGTTAGTTTTACCCAGTGTGTTCAGAAACCAAAGACTGGCCCTGTTGCTAAATTAGTACAAAGTTGTTGTGATCTGCATCATAAATGGGGGGTTGAAGTACAGCTTTGAACTGAAGTACAGTATAGCTACAGTATATATAGTAGGACTGATATCCTCCATATTCACCTGGACATAAACAGCAACACTATCATTTGTTTAATGTTGTGTGTTTTTTTTATCATTGTTTAATCATTTAGATTAGCCTTGTGCAATTGCCTGGCTCTGCTAATCGAGGTTCCCGAGGATCACAATGTAAACAGCAGCCTATTTATCTCAGTTCTCGGGGTTGCTGTGCAGGAGTGACAGGCGGCGCTGACAGACCTCACGTGTGGCTCCTGGGTCATGTGACGCCCGTGTTTGGTTGGCCTGAGTGCGCCGTGTGGTGGGCAAGGCGCATGGCCCGGTGCCTGACACATGCCCTCTTCTTTCCCTTGGCAGTTGGCACGGAAGAGGCAGCAGTGGGCGCTGTGCTCCCGGATGGAGGCGCTGTTCGGCGGGGCGGTGTGCATGATGAAGCGGGCTGTGCAGAGCTGCGCCAGCCCGGCCTCCAGTCTCCGCTCTCTGCGTTTTGACAACCGGGCGCTGCAATGCTTGCCGCTGGAACCCGGGGATGGACAGGACGAAGACGCCGTGCGCTCCCGCCAGGTCCCCGGAGCCTGCTTCTCTCCGGTCCGACCCACCCCGGTGCAGAATCCCAGAGTGGTGTCTCTGTCCCGCTCGGCGCTGGCTCTGCTCGGCGTGCAGCTTGCAGAGGACGAGGAGGAAGAGGCGGCCCAGTACTTCAGCGGCAACCGGCTGCTGCCCGGCTCTCAGCCCGCCGCCCACTGCTACTGCGGCCACCAGTTCGGCAGCTTCGCCGGGCAGCTGGGTGACGGGGCTGCCATGTACCTGGGGGAAGTCCTGAACGCAGCCGGGGAGAGGTGGGAGATACAGCTGAAGGGAGCCGGGCTCACCCCCTACTCCAGGCAAGTCACAGTGCGGGCCTCTGTCGCTGACCAGCAAAGTTACAGCATAGTTGTAAATAGAGTAAGAAAGGGACAGACTAGTCCTCCTGGTGGGGCAGCACCGACCAGCTTACTCGGCACAGAGACAAGCATGACCTCGCATTATCAGGGCTGCATTGGACATAGCTCAGCCACTATAGCTTTATGTAATGATTTGTTGCAGACTCTAGTAGAGTTAATTTGGCTGTACACTTGAAGATTTTACCCATCGATATCCGTCAGATTAGATCACTGATCGAATCTGCTAGATTTTAAATCCTGCAAATAATACCTGTCTTTTGGTTAGGTTGATCACTCAGGATAGAAAACTTTCCTTGATTGGCAGCGGGTCGGGAGCACATTGCTTGCGGCATCCAATTTTGCGATGATGGACGCAGAGTGTATATACAGTAGAGCTCACTCACCTGTCCTTCCAACGGGATCTATCTGGTGGCCATACACTAGAAAATCGTACCCATTCGTATAAGATTCAATCACTGATTGAATATACTAGAAATCGCAAACGTTGCCCGATTGATTACTGTCTAAAATTGGACGATAGCACAGAATGGAAATTTTTATAAATCGGCGGCAGGTTGGGATTGCATTACTGCATTCATTAATGCTGAAACAGCTGATTTTACAGATCACCCCAACAAATTACAATTCACTAAACCTATTTCTGCACAGAACATTATTTCCAACTAGTGAGGTAAATGCCTCAACAAATTGCACTTCACAAAGATTTCTGCATTCCGTTTGCTGGGCAAAAGTGTTCAGTATTTTTCTCCAGCTCATAGCAGCCGATAACTCACTTTTTCCATGCTCTCTGCGGTAGATTTGACAGACAACCATTAGGGAGAGCCAGGCAGCCAATAGGCAGAGCTACACAGCCCTGCTTCTCAATCTGATTTGATGCCACAGGGATTCCAAGCGGTTTTCACTGTATCAAAGCAGAGAATGGTGTTTTTTTAGGAGGCTTTTCTGCATCCCTTTAGATGTGGTAATCTGTATTCTGGCATGCAGAAGAGCTCCCCCTGGTGGCTGCAGTACATCTAAAGGGATGCACTGGACAGAAAACCTTTACTTCTGCACACAGCTTCCTGTCTGACTGTTGACCTGCCTCATAGCTGGTAAGTGTCACTTAAAGGACTTACAAGGCCAAGAGGAGTAAAAAAAGTTAATTACTTGCATGGTCGTTTCAGGCACGGAGGACGCCGTCCGCGCCCTCCGTGCTGCTCCGCCGGGTCCCCCCGCTCATTATCCCCCCGGGACGGCTCCCGACCCCACGGCCCGGGTCGGGCTCTCCTGCCTCTTCAAAGATGGCCGCTTCCTCTGACCGCGGCTACGCAGTCCGCCTGGCCGCGAGTGCGGCTGCGCAGTCCTAGGGCCAACCCCTCCGATCCACGCTACGTAGGCCAAATGTTTCCCCAAAAAATAAAAAAAAGTCAGATATCTGTATAACTTTGGTAGTAGAGAGATGAAGCCGGCACCATCAATGAAGTATCATGCTCTTTTATTCATAATAATCCGTCCCACTCATATGCGACGTTTCGGGGGGATCCCCCTTTCTCAAGCGAGTGACAGGATGTGCAACAGCAAATGTACAACTCAATTTATACATAACCACCATGTGTGTAACCAATCATTGGTCACAGATTTTGGACCAATCGCACAGTCAGATAGGTTGTGCGGACCTGAGAGAGAACTAACGAACAGAAAGGGAGCCAATAGAACATAAAGACACTCACCCACATGCCTAAGCCTACGACGGACAGGTCACGGTGCTGCCATGTATGGAGGACGCCATCTGTGGCCAAGAACCGCCCCAAAAGGGCAGGCGGGTCTCCCACATTGGTGCGCGGCCGGGGAAGCACCACGTGTCCAACTCCGGAAGAGCTGGGCACAAGCCAAGCCAGAGTGAAACGCGGAAGCGGCGCGCCGCACGCGATGACACATGTACGCGTCACCCTCCAGCGCTCACCTGACATCGCCGGCCCCGCCCCGATCGCGTCACCATAGCAACCAACACCACAGCATCACACAGCCACGGCCATCCAGGCCTCGACAGTGAGAGAAAGCAGGGAAATAGAAAAGCAGGCTGAAATAAAAACAAGAACAGGGGAACAAAAGAAAAAGAGAGAAAATGCATTATTAACAGGCACATTACGTTTAAATCTAAGTGGGAATATTAACCACATCCAAATAATTAAAGCTACAATAGCAAATCCAAAGTAGCCGAGTTAGGACATGAGAACTAGGACCTAAAAATAAACCAAAGGTGTCAATATAGCTCTAGGTTTAGGACATCAAAAATTATAATAAAGGTGAAAGTTCAAATTCCCTATTAAGACCCCTAGGGTCAAGACAATCTAGTGTCCTGATCCAAAAGGCTTCTCTGTAGAGTAGTCTTTTTATCCTGCTGCCACCTCTTTTCATAGGTGGAATTGATTCTATAATTTGGCATCTCAGTTGGTTGACATTATGGCCAAACTCTACAAAATGGGATGGAACAGCTTGCTCTATTAATTTGTTTCTAATAGCTGATTTATGGACCGATAATCTAACCTTAAATTTAGATGTGGTCTGACCCACATAAATAAGGCCACAAGGGCACTTAAGTAGCTAGACCACATATTGAGAGTCACAGTTGTGACAGCCTCTAATCTGATATTGTTTACCTGTATGTGGATGTACTACATAAGGGGATCTGATGATTGAGTGGCAATGCACGCAGTTGAGACAGGGGAATGTCCCCCTACGAGTGCGGCACTCAGGTGGTCTTACTAAGGTCCTCATCTCAGCGTGTACTAGTCTGTCCCGCAGAGTGGAAGCTCGCTTGTATGAAAATAAAGGTGGATTTTGAAATTCATTAATGGAGGGAAAAGAGCGAGACAACATGTTCCAATGTCTTTTTAGAATTCTACTAATAGGGTCATTCCATATATTAAATCTAGAAATAAAAGGTAATCGATTGCCTACATTTCTCTTGCCTCCATAACGAATAGGTGCTACTCTCGCCTCCCTGCGTGCATGGGCCACCACATCATCAGGATATTGTCGTGCCAAAAAATTTTTTGTCATGTCATCTAACCGGGACTCTAGTATTTCCTCATCACCCACTATACGGCCTACCTGCATAAACTGGCTTTTGGGTATAGCACATTTAGTACTTTTAGGATGGAAACTATCATAGGACAAAATTGCATTACGATCTGTGGGTTTCACATACAGATCTGTATATAAATTTCCATTGCGAATGCCAACTAAAGTGTCCAGAAAACTGACACTGGCGGCATCACAGTGTAGAGTGAGGCGGATTGCCTCACATTGTTGATGTAATTGGGAAACCAAGTCCTCTAGGGTCGAACAGGGCCCCGCCCACACGCAAAATATATCGTCAATGTATCTTAGCCAAATTTTGGCATATTTTTTAAAATTTGGATTGTTCTTCCCCGGCCGCGCACCAATGTGGGAGACCCGCCTGCCCTTTTGGGGCGGTTCTTGGCCACAGATGGCGTCCTCCATACATGGCAGCACCGTAACCTGTCCGTCGTAGGCTTAGGCATGTGGG
Source organism: Hyperolius riggenbachi (assembly GCF_040937935.1). NCBI lineage: Eukaryota > Metazoa > Chordata > Amphibia > Anura > Hyperoliidae > Hyperolius > Hyperolius riggenbachi. Next base: position 276,239,165 of record NC_090648.1, read on the forward strand.
TGAGTGTCTTTATGTTCTATTGGCTCCCTTTCTGTTCGTTAGTTCTCTCTCAGGTCCGCACAACCTATCTGACTGTGCGATTGGTCCAAAATCTGTGACCAATGATTGGTTACACACATGGTGGTTATGTATAAATTGAGTTGTACATTTGCTGTTGCACATCCTGTCACTCGCTTGAGAAAGGGGGATCCCCCCGAAACGTCGCATATGAGTGGGATGGATTATTATGAATAAAAGAGCATGATACTTCATTGATGGTGCCGGCTTCATCTCTCTACTACTTTATATCCGTTTGGTATACGGACAGCCAGGCACATCATATTTGTTTCCGGAAGGAGTGCCTCCTCTTCACATCTTTACCTGTATAACTTTGGTAGACACGGAGGATGCCGTCTGCGCCCTCCGTGCCGTTCCGCCGGGTCTCCGCCTCTCAATATCCCCCCGAATGGCTCCCGACCCCACGGCCAGGGTCGGGCTCTGCTGCCTGTATAAAGATGGCCGCCGATGCTGGCTGCGGACTCAGCATGGCCGCTACTGCGGCTGCGCAGCTCTAGGGCCAACCCCCTGATCCACGCTACAGGAAACAGCCTGTTGCGTGGATCGGGGAGTTGGCCCTAGTGCTGCGCAGCCACAGTAGCGGCCATGCGGAGTATGCAGCCGCGGCCAGCACCGACGGCCATCTTTATACAGGCAGCAGAGCCTGACCCTGGCTGTGGGGTTGGGAGCCATTCGGGGGGATATTGAGAGGCGGGGACCCGGCGGAACGGCACGGAGGGCGCGGACGGCGTCCTCCGTGTCCACCAAAGTTATACAGGTATCTGACTTTTTTATTTTTGGGGGGAACATTTGGCCTCGGAAGTCCTTTAACAAGCAGGCTTAGTGAATTGAGGCATGTTTGTTTGGTAAATTGCTGAACTTCTGCCTCATGTGGGAAAACTTTAGTGAATTTGGAAAAAAAAGTGTAAAATACCGAATGAGGTATTTTACTAACCAAAATTATTTTATTGAACTGCCCTTTGTAACTTTCCTGCTGGCGCATGTCCGGTGGTTTACTTCATGCCGCAGGTTTCCTCCTCGCTGTGTCTTGTTCAGTTAGGTGATTCGGAGAGAATAAGACACAGGGTGAACCGTAGTATGAAGTAAACCACTGGACGTGGGGCAGGTTGTCCTTTAAGGAGCAAAACATTCAGCAAACCTACAAATTCTAGTTTGACAGGATAGGGTTTGCATCAGTGGCAAGCTAAACCTGGGGTGGGAACAAATCAGTCAGGAGCTGCTGATGAATAAGGAGCAGCTGATAAATATAATTAGCTGTGTTCAAAGTTCCATTTGTATTGATTCAAATGTAATTTCGTGTGAAATCGGAATATACAGTATGTTTGTCTACCTTGTTACCTCATTACTACTGATAAATGTGACGTTTCTTTTTTTTATTCCAGACAAGCTGATGGCAGAAAAGTCTTGCGATCTAGCATAAGAGAGTTCCTTTGCAGTGAAGCCATGTTCCACCTTGGCATACCAACGACAAGGGCTGCTTCCTGTGTAACCTCAGATTCCACTGTGATCAGAGATATCTACTACGATGGCCACCCAAAAATGGAGAAGTGCACAATAGTTTTACGTGTAGCACCCACATTCATAAGGTTAGTATGAGGAAAAAAAGGGTAGCTAATATTTTGAAGTGGCCATTTCTGGGGTGCTGCAAGCTCATAGGGACTAGAGGTCTGCACTTGACTTCTATCTATAACATACTGTCCTTGACTTGTAATATACACACTGTCTGTCCTTGTATTGTTTTTTGTTTGTGTTTGTTAAGCAACTGCCAAGACCAATTCCTTGTAAGTGCAAACTTGGCGAAATAAATTGATTCTGATTCTATAACCAACAACCTGTTTTTAAACAAAACTGATATCCTGAATCTCAGGACTTTATTTACTGCTGACATGTGGTGAGTAACTTAAAGAAAACCTGTAATGAGAAAAACCTCCCCTGGGGGGTACTCACCTAAGGTGGGTGAAGCCTCCGGATCTGTTTGAGGCTTCCCCCGTCCTCCTCGGTCCCACGGCGGCAGAGAAAATCCTCCCGGAACGGCAGGGATGTACATATTTACCTCCCAGGCTCAGCGAAGGCACAATATTGGCTCTCCGCCTCGAAGATAGATGGAAATAGCCGATCGCTGTCGGGCCGCTCTACTGCGCAGGCGCAAGTCGCCTGCACAGTAGAGCGGACCCGACGGAGATCGGCTATTTTCGCCTATCTCCGTGCGGAGAGCTGCAACAGTGCCCCCGCTGGAGCCAGGAAAGGTAAATAAATCAGCACTTGTCAGCCTTGTCGAGGGAGGATTCCGGGACACTTCTGGGGAGTCAGCGCTGGATTGCCTGCAGCTACAGCAGAGGGGGAAGCCTCATTGGGACCCTGAGGCTTCCCCCTACTGAGGTGAGTACCCCCAGGGGAACTTTTGTTTTTTGTTACAGGGTCTCTTTAAGTGGTCCCATGAATATTAGAAGTGGTGCACTTACTACTGCTACAATAATACAGGCCAATAGTCTCCTGCAGCATACTGGAGTAACATCAGTTATGTTGCAGGATACTAGGTGAGGAGTATAAAGTGTTTGCACTGCCAGTTCTTCCATAAGGCAATGTAAACTCCTGGCTTCAGGTGGCATCAATCACAAAGCTATTATGCTAGGTACACACAATGCAATTTTCTGACAGATTTACTGTCAGATCAGCTATTTTCAACATTTCCGATCCATTTTTCCAATGGATTTCCATTCACGTCTATGGAAATCAGATCAGACATGCAGAAAATAATCGCTGTCTGAAAATTGCATTGTGTGTACCTAGCATTGGAGGGCTGGGTCTGCCTATTACACAGCATGTTGCAGAGCAGAAGCGGGGACCATAGAATAAAACCTCTATCTGCTCTCTCACCATGTTCTAATGACTGCATGTTTACAGCTAGATAAGGTATTACACACAGGTTGAAAAGTTTTTGACCATCCCTAGAATCTTTACTCTCATCAGACACATTACTTATCTCAGAGTTCCCCAACCCTGTCCTCAAAGCCCACCAACAGTACATGTTTTGCAGGAAACCACAAGCATTCACAGGTGGGGTAATTAGTGTTTCAGCAGAGCTGATTAACTTCCTCTGTGGATTCCCACAAAACCTGCACTGTTGGTGGGCCTTGAGTACAGGGTTGGGAAATACTGACTTATCTGATTGTCTGAATTAAGGGAACCTTAACAGAGTGGTAAAAAAAAACAAGTTTCACTTACTTGGAGCTGTCACCAGCCCCCTGGAGACGTCCTGTGCCCATGCCATCACTCGTCCTCGATCACGCTCCCGTCCCTGAGGCCATCCTGCACATGCACAGTATGTGTACTACGTGTGTTCTGCGCATGCGCAGGACAGCCACAGGGGCGGGAGCACGATGGACGTGCACGGCCAGGGCCACGCAAGCGCACTGGCTCGGCGACTGGCCAGTTGCCGAAAACTAAACTGAGCCACAGCAGGGGACTGGACGATTGGTGAGTGGCCGGACAGGACTTCTACAGCAGGCTGGTGGAAGCTCAGTTAAGGTTTCCTTTAGGCTGCTTTCACAATAAGACGTTACAGGCGCACGTTAGTGCAGCCTGTAACGCAGCCCCACCGGACAGTAATGAAAAATCAATGGGCTGTTCACAGTGCCCATGTTGCGTTACATTGTAACGCAGCACATCCGTTGAGAGTGCTGCATGCTGTGCGTTATGCGCGGCTAAGCCGCGTTACTGTGCGCACATGCTCAGTAGTGTTGGGGAGGAGTGGCGAGCAGCCAGGCACATGGCTAATTAATATTTACTGCACAGTGTAACGTGCAGTGTTTACTTCCTGGAGCGGCCACTCTGTGCGGCGATTGGCCGGGCGGGACCACATGATGCCGCATGCGTCCAAGAGTACGCATCACGGACGCCATAGTGAGCTGCACAACGCGGCTCACTCTGACGTCCACATCAGAGAGCACCAGGCGTTGCGTTAGGGGCACGTTATGTGCCCTATAATGTCCCCTAAATGCAACATTTTGGTGTGTAAGTAGCCTAAAGGGAGATCAAGCAAGCAACAGAGGGGAGACAGACTTCCCAGCAAGCTCAGGGTGAACAGAACTTCTAGGAGGAGAGAGCTTGAAAGGCAATCTGTGTTATACTGCACAGGGTTTGGTGAAATCCTCTGCTTATATGGCAGTCAGGGAGCAGAATTATTAGCATCACATGTGTTTTGTCCTGAGCAGTAAATGCATGAAAAGTTGTAATGTAAGGCTAGTTTCACAGTCAATGGGAGCATTTTTTAGAAAGCACTCGGAAAACTCTGGAGGCCAAAAAGCGCTCAGAAAAGCGCTTATAGTGTGTCTGAGCTTGGTGAGAAGGAAAAAGCTCTTTAACTTGTGACCTGTTGTGTTTCCTTAGGAGGGCATAACTAGTCCTCTCTCCGGTAACTGTCCTGAAAGATGACTGATTAAAAATGGTCAAACATAAGGATCTGAGCAACAAAATAGAGAAGTTGTCCACTCGTTATATGTAATGTATTATATGTAAATGTCAGATCTGTACAGCACTAAGCGAAAAACTAACAGATAAGAGCAACTAGGTAGAGGTGTGACCACCAGATGTGCAGGAACGCTTGATTTATTGAGGGAACATGCATGCATACAGTTAGCAGGCATAGCAATGCTGTTTTGCAAAATGTGAATCATCGGAGGCTTGGGGGCATGAATCTTGGCAACAAATTTGCCTTGTCCCATATACACAGGAACCATGTATAACCTATCCGAGCAAGGCTAGGACGAACTGAGCGGGAGGCGGACGCATTTGCGTCATGCTTCAAAGCCACGCCTGCCGGTAAGCAATATATACACGGCCTAAAGAAATCCCCAATAAGTAATTGGTTGGTGGAGAAGGGCGGAACACAACACGCTGAGGTGTTACATAGTATAGTTTCCATGGAAGCCGATGTAAGTATAAACAATGGCACATATATCGGGCACAGGTACAGCGCTCAGACACATGTAGTCTAGGCACAGTGGAATATAAACACCTTACAAACTGACTTTAGGGGATATGCAGCTAGGCAGCAGTCTGGTGAGTTCATATATATTTAGAAACACACTATATGGGGAGGAAGGAGAGAAATACAGAAAATTAAAATCAAGTACAAATTAATAAATACCTAATTAGAGAAAGCAACTACAAGAATACTGACATATCATTTTGTTAGTTAACCAGCCGGGCGGTATGGACGAGCTCAGCTCGTCCATCACCGCCGGAGGCTGCCGCTCAGGCCCTGCTGGGCCGATTTTAGTGAAATAAAAAGCAGCACACGCAGCCGGCACTTTGCCAGCCACGTGTACTGCCTGATCGCCGCCGTACTGCGGCGATCCGCCGCGAGCAGCGGCGAAAGAGGGTCCCCCCAGCCGCCTGAGCCCAGCGTAGCCGGAACAAAAAGTTCCGGCCAGCGCTAAGGGCTGGATCGGAGGCGGCTGACGTCAGGTTGTCGGCTGACGTCCATGACGCCACTCCGCTCGTCGCTATGGCGACGATGTAAGCAAAACAAGGAAGGCCGCTCATTGCGGCCTTCCTTGTTTATTCTGGGCGCCGGAGGCGATCGGAAGAACGCCTCCGGAGCGCCCTCTAGTGGGCTTTCATGCAGCCAACTTTCAGTTGGCTGCATGAAATAGTTTTTTTTTAATTTAAAAAAAACCCTCCCGCAGCTGCCCTGGCGATCTTAATAGAACGCCAGGGTGGTTAAGGCCCAAGGGTCCTACTGCTTTAAAGACAGAAATCCAATGACTCTAATGCTGGGGATACACGGTACGTTTCTGTGCCGATTAGCCGCCGGATCGACCCATGTATGCCCAGCATAAAGCAAGTTTTTGTTCCAGTCTCCACCCTTTCTGTCTCTGGTAACCAATTCCAAACCAAAAATCTTAAGTAGAGTAGAATCGCCCAAATGCACCTTATTCATGTGTTGCATGACCCTCGGGCACCCTTTTGCATTCGGGTTGCCCATGGATCTGCAGTGTTGTTGGTAATGTTCTTGCATCATTTTTTAGTCATCCCAACATTATGGAAACTGGTTGTTGGTTTATAGTGTTGAGAAGAGCTCTGATCAGCTGAGCAGACGCTAGAAATGTTTGATTGGGGAGGCTGCTTCTTTGTCAGGAAGTAGATGGTTGTTTAGTAATTTGCAGAAATTACATGACAGATTACCCATTGGCACTGGTGGCTGATATTGGCATAAGATGCTGTTTTTTAAAATGCATAGTAAGTAAAATGTGGTGAAGACATTTAGATATCTAGGAATGCAGTGACAAGTTTCTGACCGGCGAAAAGAGCAGCTGACAAGTGGTGAATTTGCTGCCTTCCGCTGCTCTTACAAAAGAGGCCTTAAAGGGAACCTAAACTGAGAAGGATATGGATTTTTCCTTTTAAAATAATACCAGTTGTCTGACCCTCCTGCTGATCCTGTGTCTCTGTGACTTTTAGCCACAGCCCCTCAACAAGCATGCAGATCAGGTGCTCTGACTGAAGTCTGGATTAGCTGCATGCTTGTTTCAGGTGTGTGATTCAGCCACTACTGCCACAAAGAGAACAGCAGGACTGCCAGGCAACTGGTATTGTTTAAAAGGAAACATCCATATTCCTCTCAGTTAAGATTCCCTTTAAGCAGTTGCCATGAATTTAGGTGCTAATAATCTGCTCCAGTGGATTTAGTATAAATAGTATTTTCTTCATTGAACAGGTTTGGATCATTTGAAATTTTCAAGCCAATGGATGAATTTACAGGCCGGCAAGGTCCTAGTGTCAATAGAAATGATATACGAATTCAGATGCTGGATTATGTTATTGGAACATTCTACCCAGACATACAGGAGAAGTATGCAGGAAACAATACAGAGAGAAATGCTGCATTTTTCAGAGAGGTAACATTACACTTTTTATATCATCCTATTTGATGATTTTAAAGTTAAACAGTAAAATGAGATTTATAGCCTTAGTGATCACATTGTCCAGTTAACAGGCTAGCCTTAAAGATGAATACCAGGTATTTACTATTTTGTCTGTCTGGTATAGCTGCCATTTTTATTTATTTTTCCCAGAACGTCTCAGGACAGCAACCCTGAGATATGTCTCCTTTCACATTCACTGGACAGGAACTAGATTAAACAATTTGCATAATTAGATAGGCAGGGCATACACACACACCTATATATATATCGTCATTTCCTTACCCCCTCAGTTGTTTTCCTGTCCAGCAGGATGCTAGATGTAGGGGGTAAGGCTTGGCCAACCATGTGAGTCCACAGGAGCCGCGGCTTGTGTGATTCCCCTTTGTCGGCGCTGGCTAGTTGCTCAGCGCGGGATCATGCTGTGCGCACTGGCCTCTCCCCTGGTGCTATGTTCAGAGGACAAGCGGTGTCTGAATCCGGAAACTGCCCGCCCTAGGGTCACGTGACAGGCGCCTCAGGTGACCGGAAGTCGGAAATCCGGAAGCAGGAAGTTCCTGGCCCGGCGTGCGTTCCAGCGGCCATTGCAGCATGGGAATCAGCGTCGGCTGACACACCAGTCTCAGCTGCAGGAGATTGCCGGGAGGAACGCTAAGGGGATTACCACAGGAGGTAGGAATCAGCATTAGGTTAATGCACAATGGGTGGGCTTAAGCAATTATGTTAAGCAGCTATTTAAGCTGATGTCCTAGTCTCACTATGAGTTTGACTATGGAGGCTGCCGATGGATCTTCCTCCCAGGGCTCTGTGGAGACAAGTTCCGTACCCTCTCTGGTATGTAACATTTGAGATGATTGTTTACATATCCTTAAGAGAGTTATTAGGCTTGGCTGAGCTAATGGCTGGTATTTGTTTTTATTTCAGCCTAAAATGGAAAGACCAGTTTCTAAGTCTGAATCCAAATCCGGATCAAGACAAGACAAAACTGATAAAGCTGATAAGCCTGACAAGCCTGATAAACTTGATAAACCTGATAAAGCGGACAAGACTGCACCACATACTGGTTCTAGAACAACGCATAAATCAGGGAAAAGATGTGCTATATGTGGAAATTATATGTCATCTACCTCAAAAGTATTATGCCAAGATTGTACTAAAAGGGTGGTTAATAAGGAAACCCCCACTATGTTAAAGGAATTGAAAGGATGGATTAGATCTGAAATTTCTTCCGCTGTACAGACTATCAGGGCCCCAGAAGCGGCAGTATCGAATGTACAAATGTCTTCAGTGCCGGTAGCAGTCTCTGCGGTTCCAGCAGAGTCAGAGATCCCAGGGCCTTCAGGTTCAGTTCCTTTGGAGGGCCCCACTTTAAAAAGGAAGAGGAGAGATGCAGATTCTGAAGATTCAGAAATGTCAGAAGGGGAATTGGATATTTCATCTCTGGAAGAGATACCCTCAGAGACTGAAAAATCTGCTGATAAAACTATAAAGAATCAAAAGTTTGCTTTTTCCACAGACTTTATGAAGGAATTATTAGCAGCTATGCATGAAGCCATGGGTATTACTATAGAGCCAAAGACCCTATCTCCTTTAGACCAGATGTATGAAACTTTGTCAGAACCCCAATTGACTTTCATTCCAGTACATAGTAGCCTTAAGGGAATTATTAGGAGTGAGTGGGATAACCCGGATAGGAGGGCTTTCTGGCCTAAATCACTAAACAAAAGATATCCTTATAGTCCTGAAGACCAGAAGTTTTGGGGCTCTGCACCCAAGCTAGACCCATCTCTCTCTAAAGTATCCAGAAAATCAGATCTTCAATTCGAAGATTTTGGTTGTTTAAAGGACCCAATCGATAAAAAGATGGACAATATTTTGCGAAGAGCATGGGAAGCAGCATCTTTAAATTTCAAACCCTCTATTGCATCCACAGCGATAGCAAGATCATTAAAAATTTGGTTAGTAGAGGTCCAGTCTCAGATAGCCTCAGGGGTATCTAGGGAGGAAATTTTGAATTTTTCCCCCAAAATTTTGCATGCAACAAATTACCTATCAGATGCTGCTGATGATTCAGTTAGGCTCACAGCAAGAACCACAGCCCTGGTTAATTCTGCCAGAAGAGGAATCTGGGTGAAAACATGGCAGGGAGATACTTCCTCTAAGTCAAAATTGTGTAGTATTCCATGTGAAGGAGGCTTGTTATTTGGAACCAAATTAGAGGAAACACTTGAGAGGTCTGCTGATAAAAAGAAGAATTTCCCATACAAAAGAAAGATTTTCCGCCCTAACCGGTCCTTTCGTGTTTCAGGAAAGAGCGAACAGGAAAACAAAGGGAACCAGAGAAGATGGATTCCCAACAAGTCTCAGCGTTCCAAACCCAATGCTCCATATACCTCGGCAGGTCAACCAACAAAACAATGACGCCAGGGTTCCAGTGGGGGGCAGACTAGCTCATTTTTTCGAACATTGGCAGTTAAAATTCAAAAGCAAGTGGCTACTGGACATTATTCTCCAGGGATACAGAATAGAGTTCATAACCCCACCTCCATCTCAATTCTGGGTGACCCCTTCCCCAAGAGCTCCAGTTCAGGCTCATACCCTCCAGTCAGAGATAAACTTGCTATTGGAGAAAAGAGTCATACGGAGAGTCCCAAGATGCCAGGAAAAACTGGGGTTTTATTCCCCAGTCTTTCTAATAAGGAAACCTCAAGGGAGTTACAGGTTCATCTTAAACCTAAAAAAGCTAAACACCGCAGTAAGATACAGAAAGTTTCGGATGGACAACATCCGCTCAGTATTAAATCTACTACAAGAGAGCTGCTATCTGACATCATTGGATCTGAAAGATGCGTATCTGCATGTGCCTATTCATCTGCACTCACAGCAGTTCCTGAGATTTGCAGTGATGTTACAAGGAGAGGTAAGACACTTTCAGTTTGTCGCCCTTCCCTTTGGGTTATCATCGGCTCCATGGCTATTCACAAAAATCATGGCAGAACTCTTAGCAGAACTTAGACTTCAGTCTGTTCAAGTGATATCTTACCTAGATGATTTACTTATATGGGGACCTTCTGTTGAATCGGTGGGGTCCCAGACTCAGTCCACAATAGACTTCCTTCAGTCACTGGGGTGGTTAATTAATTGGGAAAAATCATCTTTTCAGCCTCTCCAAAGGATGGAATTTTTGGGGTTTGAAATATGTACCACTAATAAGAGATAAAAAATTTTCTCTGTTGTTAAAATCTGTTCTCTCCTTTCAGAATCTGAAAACTATATCCCTGAGGAAAGCGATGGCCTTGTTGGGCACAATAACCTCATCTTTCCCTGCAGTACAGTGGGGCCAATTACACTCCAGAAGTCTTCAGAGTTGGATCCTGTCGAAATGGGACAAGCGTCTCTCCTCTCTGGACAAGAGAGTTATAATTCCTTGGAGTGTCAAGCAGTCACTACTGTGGTGGATGGAGCCACAACATCTGATAACAGGGAATCTTTGGGAGTTTCCAACCCAGTGCATCATAACGACAGACGCGAGCTCTTGGGGATGGGGAGCGCACCTGAACTCTCTGACAGCTCAGGGAAAATGGTCAAGCCATATCAGCAGCAGGTCTTCAAACAGCAGAGAGCTGCAAGCAGTTTGGGAGGCCATACTGGCATTCAAAGTACATATATCAGAAAACCATGTGACGATACGTACAGACAACAGTACAGTGGTGGCGTACATAAATCACCAGGGAGGTACAAGAAGCAGGTCGCTGCAACAGCAGGCGTCAAGGATTCTGCATTGGGCAGAACGCAATCTCAAATCCATAAGAGCAGTTCACCTAAAGGGAACACTAAATTGCCTAGCAGATTACCTGAGCAGATTCAATCTGTCCCAAGACGAGTGGAGTCTCAACGACCAGGTGTTTCGCCAGTTAACAGAATACTGGAAGATTCCTCAGGTGGACTTATTCGCCAGAAGGAACAATGCGAAATGCCAGAGGTTTTGCTCCCTTTGTCCCCAAGACGAGCCGTGGATAGTAGATGCCTTCTCGATCAGCTGGAGCCATCACAGAATGTACATTTTTCCGCCTCTACATTTGATTTCCAGAGTACTGAACAAAATCTATCGAGACCAGGCGGAAGCAATCTTGATTGTCCCGTATTGGCCAAAAAGACCATGGTTTGCTCTGCTACAACGATTAGCTTCGGATCATCTGATCCTTCCAGATCAGGAGGACCTGTTAACTCAGGGACCGGCGGTGCATCCCAATCTGAGCCTTCTTCATCTTTCAGCATGGAGCCTGAATGGCAAATACTGAAAAGTAAGGGCTTTTCGAATAAATTATCGGAAACACTGTTACAAAGTAGGAAGAAGGTGACGCGCCAAATATACTCTAAAGCCTGGAGGGTATACAGCAATTGGTGTGAGGTGAATTCTAGAGACACTGGTCATTCCAATTCAGTTTTAGAATTTCTTCAACAGGGTTTCCAAAAAGGTCTAAGTAGTAGTACATTGAAAGTACAAGTTTCAGCATTGACAGTCTTTCTTGACAGAAAGTTGGCAGAAGAAGAAGATGTCATCAGATTCTTCAAGGCACTTAAGAGAATTAGACCAACGATTCATAACAGAGTACCGTCTTGGGATCTGAACACTGTTCTGCAAGGGTTATGTGAGCCACCCTTTGAACCACTGGCGGATAGTTCTGATAAACTTTTAACTATCAAAACGGCCTTTCTTCTAGCAATAACATCAGCCAGAAGAGTGGGGGAATTACAGGCACTGTCAATTCTGGAACCATATTGTGTTATAAGCGACGACAGAATTACACTTCGTCTAGATACCTCTTTCCTACCCAAGGTGGTTTCGAAATTCCACAGGTCTCAAGAAATTTTCCTGCCTTCCTTTTGTAATAACCCTTCCAATCAGAAAGAACAGAAGTTACATTGCCTAGATGTCAAGAGATGTCTTCTGGAGTATCTTCATCGTACTAAGTCCTGGAGGATTTCCAATGCATTACTAGTGTTATTCGCCGGAAAATTCAGGGGTAAACAGGCCTCAAAATCAACCATAGCCAGATGGATCAAACAGGCCATATCTCTGTCTTATGCTCAACAAGGCAAACAGCTGGCTTCGACTGTCAGAGCTCATTCTACCAGAGCAGTATCAACTTCCTGGGCAGAGAGGGCAGGAGCATCAGTTGAGCAAATTTGCAAGGCAGCCACCTGGTCAAGTCAGAACACCTTTGTGAGACATTATAGGCTAGATGTATTGTCTAGTGCCGACTTAACGTTCGGCAGGAAAGTGTTGCAGGCTGTAATCCCTCCCTAAATATTATTCTTGTTTATCATCTCAGGGTTGCTGTCCTGAGACGTTCTGGGAAAGCCCAAAATTACTTACGGTAATTTCTTTTCCAGAAGTCGGAAGGACAGCACCCTTACTACCCACCGCTATTTCTATTAAAAGTTATTGGAAGCATCATTATGTGCGGAGTCTTTTTTATTAACTGAGGGGGTAAGGAAATGACGATATATATATAGGTGTGTGTGTATGCCCTGCCTATCTAATTATGCAAATTGTTTAATCTAGTTCCTGTCCAGTGAATGTGGAAGGAGACATATCTCAGGGTTGCTGTCCTTCCGACTTCTGGAATAGAAATTACCGTAAGTAATTTTGGGCTTTTTATCGTAAAGTAAATTTTGCCTCAAACACCTCCCACCCCTCAGACAGGATGACTGCATAATAAATGGTGCAAAGCATGGTTCTGTAACTGTTCATCAGTGATGTTCCTGTCAGCTGGAGGAGTCAGGACCATTGTTGTATGCAGGAGTAGTATATGCTATATCAGTTTCTATTTGAATCATGATCTTTAATTTAACAAACAACCAAAACATAAAAACTACCTTGCATACTATTGTATAGTTCCTCTTGTGCTGCCAAAACTGCTCTCCTCTATCCAGCCATGTACTCCACAAGACCTCTGAAGGTGTCCTGTGGTATCTGGCACAAAGATATTGGCAATCAATTCATCATTTAAACTGCAAGTTTTGTGTGTTTTTAATTTTGTTTTGGGTTTTTTTTCCAAGCATATCCCGCAGATCCATTCAAAGCAGTCACTAGTCCAACCTGCCAGAAAATATGATTCATCAGACCAGTCTACCGTCTTCCATTTCCACAGTCCAGTTCTGATGCTCACAATGCTAAGAAGGTTCTTCCTGCATTGGAGAGTGATCATCTTGGGTACTGTGCAGCTACAAAGCCCCATATGTAGCAGGCTTCAAAGCACCTCATGTTTTCTGAGACCTTTCTCTCATGGGTAACATTTAAAGTGGGGTATAAACACACAAGATAATTCAATTAATTGTTACTTGTAGTAAACTGTTAGTTTAATATGTGGTACCCTGCTTAATGTTGGGGAGGGAGGAGAGTGTGCACTGACCTTTTTGAGACTGCATTCTTTTCCACTTCGGGTCTTTGCTTGTATTTTAAAGATGCTGTAGAGGACCCCTTGCAATAATGTTTTCTAAATATGTATTTGGGTCTATTACTGTAAAAAAAAAAAAGTCAAAATCCCTAAATGTAGTGTTTCAGTCCCCAATGCCACATGATTGTCGTCCCATATGCCCAATGCTGTGCACTGTGGTTTGATATTTGTATTAAACACAATTTTCCTTCTAGATAACAAGGAGAACTGCAAGATTGGTTGCCGAATGGCAGTGTGTGGGATTTTGCCATGGTGTGTTGAATACTGATAACATGAGTATTGTTGGACTTACTATTGATTATGGACCTTATGGCTTTTTGGACAGGTTTGTATGTCTGTAACCTTTGATAACATTGCTCTCTGTTCACAAGTATCATTAGTCAATAGAATCCTGGTGGCCACCATTAACCTCCTTGGCGGTAATCCCGAGCTGAGCTCGGGGTATGCCGCCGGAGGTCGCCGCTCAGGCCCTGCTGGGCCGATTTGGATTCTGAAAAAAGCAGCACACGCAGCCGGCACTTTGCCAGCCGCGTGTGCTGCCCGATCGCCGCCGCTCCGCGGCGATCCGCCGCGTGCAGCGGCGAAAGAGGGTCCCCCCAGCCGCCCGAGCCCAGTGCAGCCGGAACAAACAGTTCCGGCCGGCGCTAGGGGCTGGATCGGGCGGCTCTGACGTCAGGACGTCGACTGACGTCCATGACGTCACTCCGCTCGTCGCCATGGCGACGAGGAAAGCGAAACAAGATAGGCCGCTCATTGCGGCCTATCTTGTTACTTTCGATTGCCGGAGGCGATCGAAAGTACGCTTCCGGAGCGCCCTCTAGTGGGCTTTCATGCAGCCAACTTTCAGTTGGCTGCATGAAATAGTTTTTTTTTAATTTAAAAAAAACCCTCCCGCAGCCTCCCTGGCGATTTTAATAGAACGCCAGGGAGGTTAAAGGGGCCCTATAGCGAAAAACTGTAAAATTTAAAATATGTGCAAACATATACAAATGAGAAGTACATTTTTTCCAGACTAAAATGAGCCATAAATTACTTTTCTCCTATGTTGCTGCCACTTACAGTAGGTAGTAGAAATCTGACAGACGTGACAGGGTTTGGACTAGTCCATCTCTATATAGGGGATTCTCAGGGATATATTTATTTTCAAAAGCACTTAGTGAATGGCAGTTGCCCTGTGCAACTGTCAAAAAAATGTGTAGGGAGCAGGGAAACTGGCCAGCATCATTGTTTAAATCCTTTTTTTGGCAATTTCTTTATAAAGAATAAAAGCCTTGCTGAGAATCCCCTATGAAGAGATGGACTAGTCCAAAACCTGTCACTTCTGTCAAATGTCTACTGCCTACTGTAAGTGACAGCATTATAGGAGAAAAGTAATTTATGGCTCATTTTACTCTGGAAAAAAACTATTTGTATATGTTTGCACATATTTTAAATTTTACAGTTTTTCGCTGTAGTGCCCCTTTAAAGTACAAATTTGTTTGAACTCTAGCTGAAATGCTGGCCCTAAAGAGTTAATTACTCAAAAGCCGAGCTAGAAGATGGATTGGGTAACATAATTGGCTCTGTGCTTCAGTCAGATAGGCCCTCAAATCTGTGTGTGGTCAGCATTATAAACAGAGCATTCAAGATTGCCCATGCTGAACCCTGTCCACCGCCATGAGTGCCTGCGACAGGAACATAAATAACTGAACCGGACCATGGAGTAGTGGAAGAAGGAGGCTTGAACTAATGCATCACCTTTTTCTTTGGCTGTATAGCCGCAGGTTCCTGTTGGTTATTTGTATGTCCCCGGCCACGCAATGCATACCGGGAGATGTCCCGTTGATGTGGTTCAACTGTAATAACATCAATAGGATCTACATCTCCCAGCATGTATTGCACGACCGATTACCCAGTGGGAACCTGCTGCTCTGCGTCATGTGGGAGAGAAGATGAAAGCATCCAGACAAGGAGTGCTATTGAGCAGCCCGCCCACATAAGTAAATTCCTGCTTTATTCCCCACAGTGCACACAAACCTCCCTTAGGAGGAGTTTTGCCCCCCCCCCCCCTTTTTTTTTTAAATTCTGCTCAGATCGCTGGTAGAGTCCATGCCTCAAAAGGTCAGAGCTGTTTTCCTAGCACAAGGGAGACATTCACAGTATAAGGGAAGCTGGCTTTTTATGTTCTGGCTGATCAATGTATATTTAACAGCCATTCTTTTATAGTTTATACATTTTATTATGTTTCAGGGACTGATCTCTGTACATTCCATGTAATTTTATTTTGTGACTGATATATGATTTGTATGTCTTAGGTATGATCCAGATCATATTTGTAATGGCTCTGATAATATGGGACGTTATGCCTACAACAAGCAGCCAGAGATCTGCAAGTGGAATTTAGGAAAGTTTGCTGAGGCTCTGGTCCCAGAACTGCCTTTAGGCATAAGTAAAAATATACTTGAAGAAGAATATGATGCAGAATTCCAAAGACACTTTATGGTAAAAATGAGGAACAAACTGGGTCTTCAGCTAGAACTGGAGGAAGATTCCAAACTCATCTCTGATTTACTGGAGACTATGAATCTTACAGGTAAGATTAATATCATCACAAAGAATTGTACAATGTAAGTGGAACACGGACTGAAATTTTCAACAGACCTGAAAGGTAATAAAAGTTGCCACTCCTCTCAAGGCTAGTACTGATTCATGGTTTCTGTCCCCTGCATGTATCGGGACTGTATCTCTCGTATTACAGGTAGGGGCCAAGTCCTGCACGGACTCAATAGCCTAGAGGTTAGCAACATCTTTTGTTAAATTTAAGGGTAGCGGAGTGGTGCATGGGGGAGTGGGTGGGGCAAGGAGGAGAACAATGTCTTTGGCCGAGTAGATCCGGCAGCTTGGATCCATGAGCAGCGTGTTTGGGAGAGTCGGGGGCCACCTGTACAAGCCTTTAGGAATTGGAGCTACAAAGTCAGATATCTCTGCCGGAATTTCAGAATGCCTTTGAACTTCAATATTTGGATCACACTTGCAATATCCTACATAGTTGTCTGTTGTCTTGATGTAAAAACCTTGGGCGGGATTTATCATAAAACCTCTAACTGCATAAACATAAGTTCCATTCCTGCGTATTCATGGCATGCTAAAATCCAACTAAATGCAAATCTGAACAAGGCAAATTCTAAAAACAGGTTGATAAACAAAGCTGCAAAAAATCTCATGAAGGATTTTTGTGTAACAGAAGTGTTTTGGTAAGAGGTACTTTGGACTTGACCAGGAGTGCTATTTAAAAGAGGAATGACGGGCTTTCAGGATAAAATGTTCTGTCAAATGATTGACCTGAACCTGTGTCCATTTACTTATGAAGTGAGACTCGGGCCTCAATCCTAAATTGTGCCTTTAGCCCACCTCTTTAACTAAATTGCTCCATATGGCCAACTGTTGCTTAGACCAGTTCCTGCTATTCATAAGAAGGTTGAGGGTGAGTATATGCACCCTACGGAAAGAAACACAGAGACAACGGGAGCCCAGATGGTGCAGTACGTCACAGAGATTGATGAATAAATTAAATGATGTTGAAATACAAAGGTGGGTTGCAGAAGGGCCACCGATCACTGCAGGCAGGTGGAGATGCACAACCACGACTCCTCGGGGTACCAGGAGACTTGGTGAAGGTCGCTTTCTTGAAAAAACTCTTACACACTATCAAACAAGGTAGTGTCAGAGATCACCAGTGGTTAGGTGTAGGAGCACCCCACGGATGGGGTGAGACAGTAAAAAGGGGTAAAGAGGCACCCAAGGTGAATAAAATACATTAAAAGCAACTGCAATATAAATAAATGAGGTGGCTTACCTCAATGATGAAACGCCCATATAGGAATGGATATTTAGTAAGAAAAGCACAGGCAACGTGTTTTGTGGGAACTCGCCCACTTCTTCAAGCCAAATAAAGTGCCACTAAATGCTGGTAGCCTAATTTAAGGCGCCTTAGTTGCTTTTAATGTATTTTATTCACCTTGGGTGCCTCTTTACCCCTTTTTCCTGCTAATCATGTCAGCAATGTCACATAACGAGATGGTGGCAGTGGAAGCAGCTAAGTGTGGTAACAAGGGTAGCCAGTTTTAGGACAAAATCCCTTCTTAGCAGACCCTGCTGTCAAGGTTAACAGTTTATAAACCCCACCTCTGCTAAGAAACTGTAGAAGTGAGCAGCACATCGGAACAGGAGTGCCTTTTTTGCTGGTTTGGGCAATGCGTGATATTGGGACATCATCGCTTTCTGGTAAGCTCCACTAACTTATAACAAGCAGATTGAGACTTGACTTTAGGCACAAATAGCCCTGTGAAAAAGACAGCAGTCTCCAGTGCTGCCATGCCAAATGCTGCTGCTTAACTGCTGTTTAAAGGGAACCTGAAGTGAGAGGCATATGGTGGCTGCCATATTTATTTCCTTTTAAAGGATATCCGAAGTGTCGTGTTACATGAGATAAACATGGGTATGTACAGTGCCAAGCACACTAATAACTATGCTGTGGTCCTTTTTTTTTTTTTTTTTTCTCTGCCTGAAAGAGTTAAATATCAGGTATGTAAGTGGCTGACTCAGTCAGGAAGTGACTACAGTGTGACCCTAACTGATAAGAATTTCCAACTATAAAACTCTTTCCTAGCAGAAAATGGCTTCTGAGAGCAGGAAATAGATAAAAAGGGTTAATAGTTCATAGATTTTAGCTCTGGCATACTTCAATGAATGTGTCATTGAGCAAAAACAATAACGCAGTTAAAACTTAAAGTAGATTTAAACATAAAATAAAACTGGAATATCTTCAAAGGTCATTTTTAAGAGAAGGGTAGATGCAATCGTTTATTTCATAAGTTTATTTTCGCTTCGGGTATCCTTTAAACAATACCAGTTGCCTGGCAGCCCTGCTGATCTATTTGGCTGCAGAAGCATCTGAATACCACCAGAAACAAGCATGCAGCTAATCTGGTCAGATCTGACAAACACTTGATCTGTATGCTTGTTCAGTGTCTATGCCTAAAAGTATTAGAGGCAGAGGATCAGTAGGACAGCCAGGCAACTGGTATTGCTTAAATGTAAATATGGTAGCCATCCAAGATTTTAGTATTGGAAGGGGGCAATTATTGGATGCATGCCATGCTATTAATTGGCTCTAATGTCCATGCTGTTATGTAGTATAATATATCATGCTATGCCGGAAGTTTGACAGTAAAAATGGAAACAAAAGCTGTCTGTTTACAGAACTGCTATAATAAGCCATTTATTACCATTATTGTCCCACTAGCCAAGCTGTGAGACCCCATGGCTGCCTGTGCAAAGATTACTGCATTGTCAGTATTTCCCTTGCTGTGGCAGAGGCATCCTGTACTTCTGTAACTGTTTGGCCATGGCTCATACACCAAGCAAACGAGTGTGAGTCTGTACATAGCAAGGATGTGTACTGACAGTTGAAGGCATTGTGGAGGATCTGTGGTAGCCAGCCATATTCAGTACAAATTGTCTTTATTACTAAGCCCCAAACTTGATTACATAGTTTGTTCTTGCACTTAAACTGCAGAACAAATATTATAGCACGTGTGAATTATGTGATTAAACAAAATTCAAGTGTAAAGCTGGCCACTAACGGTCCAATTTCTAGCGAAAAATCGTTTGAGCGATCAGAAATTCTGATCGGATTGGTTGTAAATAATCTCCATTGATGGACACAATCGATTATGAACGAGTGAAAAAAATGTCGCCCGAATGAATTTTCGTCGAACGAAAATTTGGATTTTCTTGGTGATCGTGATAGATAGGAAGCAATGATTGGTTAGTTGATGGTGTAGTGAACGATTTTTCGTCCGATCACAATTTCTGATCGCTCGAACGATTTTTCGCTAGAAATTGGAACGTTAGTGGCCAGCTTAACTCTTGTAATAGGCTTCCGCAAGTGTTAATCTTGATAGCAGTAACTTTATGCTGTTTTACATGACACTGCACAAGTGATTGATGAATTGTTTCTCTGATAATGTCTTGTAGGCTCAGATTTTACAAACACATTTCGCATCCTCAGTAAATTCTCTGGAATAGCTTCTGACATTGATGACTTCTTGACTACAATCATAGAGCAATGCTCTTCTCTGGAGGAACTGAAACTTGCTTCCAAGCCTCAAATGGATCCAAGGTGAAGTGTCTACTTGCATTCTAAAATATTTCACTGGCGGCTGCAGTATTTAAAGAGGATCTCTGTTTGGCCCACGGGACTCTAGCTGGTTCATGGAGGGCCAGTGCACACCAAAAAACACTAGCATAATCGCAAACATGCAGCACTTTTTGAAGTGATTTTTCTGAGCAATTCTATGTATTTGCCTAGCAATTTTCTAATACCTAGCGATTTTAGGGAAGTTTTGGTGTAGCAGTTTTATTTTTTGTTACAGTAGAGCTGGAACTGAATAGCCTCTGTAACAAAAACGCTTGGAAAATCTGTTGTAGCGCTTTTCAGAGCGATTTTCCACTTTCCTATATTTAACATTGAGGCTGAATAGTTTCAGAAACACACAAAAATGCTGCAGGACTTTTTTCCTTGTAGAGAGCTTAGTGGGAGTCGAGCACCATTTGTTAGACGTTTGTAAGCATTCTCCTTTGTGTAGTCTGTTTTCTGGGGTATATGTTCTGCATAGTATTTCTAGAGCATCAGCTACATGAGGAAGGACTCAACATTTGTATAGTGGCAGCTGTAGTTTTTCAGAAGGTTAAAATGATGATTTCTTGCTCATAAGTCAAAAGTCAATGATTTAGTATACAGAATACTACCAAATTCTGGTTTTCAGAACCCAGATACAAATCCTTAGGATTTTTGCAGTGAACATTTTAATTTACAAGTCCAGATGTGAAACATTGCATGTGATAAACCAGATATCGCTTCCTTGCAACTGCCAAATTATCTGACTGATCATTCTTATGGTTTTTCGATCAGAGAAATGTGATCGATTTTATTCCATTTGGTCGAACAGTTTATAAATATCTGATATGAAGAAAAGGTTGGTTTATCTATTAATAGTATTTTCTTATACAACCTACCATACACTATACAATTTCACAAACCATTATGGTGCCCATACATGTTAAGATTGGATGAAAAAAATTGTACCATATATGGGCACCATAACCCAGATTTTTCCAACATGTCCGATCAGATTTTTTATCAAAAAAGTAATCGTTTACTTTTTTTCTCAGTATAACAAAAAAATCCTTATAGATTTTCACTAATGTATCATGTATAGGCACCATAAGGTACTGAAACAGCGAGCAAAGCAGAGATATGCACTGCTTTACTAGTGTTTTCTGAAGTGTGTGTGTGTGTGTGTGTGTGTGTGTGTGTGTGTATGTGTATATATATCTCATACTTTAGGTTATCATTGATCATTTTTTGCTGGATTTTAACATTGAGAGATGGGATTTCCATTGCTTGTAAGAGATTGCAGAGGGATTCTAGTACTATGAAATTCAACTGTAGCTGGTGTGTTGGATTAAAAGTCCCAACCAGTTAATAATTATGCAAATCATAAAAATTGATGTAGGAGAAAAACTCAAACCTTCCTCTTCCCATGTCATTTGCCGCAGCATTTTACTATTGGGCAAATCTGGCTTACCTCTAGAATACAGGGCATTTGTTTGGAGTAGAGCTCTTCTTTAAACTTCTTTGGAATACGTTTGCATGTCAGAATAATGCATTGCCACACCATCCGTACTATAAGAACAGTTCTAGTTAATCTTGCACATATTCTGTGCAAATGCTACAGCAAAACTTAACAGTATGGACCTGATATATTAAAGGGATACTGTAGGGGGTCAGGGGAAAATGAGTTGAAGTTACCCGGGGCTTCTAGCCACTCCCCAATGCTCCAGCCCCGCCTCTGGTTCACTTCTGGAATTTCAGACTTTAAAGTCTGAAAACCACTGCGCCTGCGTAGCAGTGTCCTCACTCCCGCTGATGGCACCAGGAGCGTACTGCGCAGGCCCAGTATGGTCTGTGCCTGCGCCGTGCGCTCCTGGTGACATCAGGGGAAGCGAGGACACGGCAACGCAGGCGCAGTGGTTTTCAGACTTTAAAGTCTGAAATTCCAGAAGTGAACCAGAGGCGGGGCCGGAGCATTGGGGAGTGGCTGCGCGGGCACAGGATGTCTGTGGGGGACCATTAGAAGGCCCGGGTAAGTTCAACTCATTTTCCCCCTCCCCCCCTACAGTATCCCTTTAAGGTTTTTATAAGCAAACACTAGAGCACATGACATGCGGGGGTTCCGAGCACTGCCACTACTCGGGACCCCCAAATCAATATGTAACACAATAGGGGAGTGCAGGCAAGCCCTGGAGCTACCACCACCAGGAACTCGCCCCCACCACTCCTTCAACTTGCCGAACACAAAACCTAAATGCTCACTGACAGCACTCTGCCACTTATACAGTATATAGTCCGCAGACTGCCAGTCAGCCAATAAGAAGTGCAAATGCATATTAAGGTTTTTTTAGTGCTAGAAATCCATAAGGGACATTTATAAACCTTACCTAGACTTGATTAACGTTATTTTTGGCGATTGCAACCTTTTCTTTACTTGGTACCTGATTAGTGATCTGTTCTTGCTTACATGTGTGTTTTGCTTCCAGGCAACTCTCTGTGTTGCTGATGTTGGCACAGAGCAACCCCCAGTTATTTGCCTTGATTGGAACAAAAGCAAACATAAACAAAGAACTGGAACGCATTGAAAAGCATGACAAGCTCCAGGGCTCCAGTAATGAAGACCTAATAAACACTAACAGAGAACACTGGAAAGAATGGCTTCAGAAATATAGGTATATGGTTATGCAAGAGTAACATTGATCTGTTTCTTAGGTTTTATCAGAAACCCAGAAAACTATTATCTAATCTAGCTCCTAAAATCTTTAGCACATTTTTTTAGACCGCACTTGCAGATTTACACTTGCAAATATATGCAGTTTGAAAATGGACCAATTTAAACCCAGGTCATTTGCATCAACTCAGACAAAAATTGCATATCATTGATCATCCCTACTCTGCATGCAATGTGCACAACATTCTGGGCTGGTGCACACCAAGCAGCTTTTTCAGCGTTTCTGCAGCCGCTTGCGGCTGCGGATACGCTTGGTCAATGTATCTCAATGGAGTGGTTCACACCAGAGCGGGAGGCGTTTTGCAGAAACGCATACTCCCGGGGTGAGGCATTTTTTTGGATTGCGGATGCGTTTCTGCCTCAATGTTAAGTATAGGAAAAACGCAAACCGCTCTGAAAAACGCCTGTTCAGATCGGTTTTGCCTGCGTTTTTGTTACAGAAGCTGTTCAGTAACAGCTTTACTGTAACAGTATCTGAAATCTACTACACCAAAACCGCTACACAAAACCGCAAAACGCTAGCTGAAACGCTACAGAAAAATAAAAAAAAGCGTTTCAAAATCTGCTAGCATTTTGCGGATCTGCTAGCGGTTTTTGGTGTGCACCAGGCCTCTCAGTGGATTCACAAAAGCTATGCAGGGAGTGCATATGTAGCGTACAGTACTATTGTATTACTTAATTTGTAGTCCACAACCCCAATTTAATATCCCATGAAAATTAATTTGATGTCATGAGCAAAGATTTTGAAAATGATGTAGAATTGGTACAGGAGCTGACATCAGTTAACACTCAAATACACTTGTTTAAACAAATTACAGTGCATATAAAATTATTCTTTTGTAATGTACTAAAATACATATTAAAATATGAATGTCAGTTTGCACAATAAACAAACAAACAAAACACAGAACATTTATATCGCGCTTTTCTCCTGGCGGACTCAAAGCGCAAGAGCTGCAGCCACTAAGACGCGCTCTATAGGCAGTAGCAGTGTTAGGGAGACTTGCCCAAGGTCTCCTACTGAATAGGTGCTGGCTTACTGAACAAGCAGAGCCGAGATTCGAACCCAGGTCTCCTGTGTCAGAGGCAGAGCCCTTAACCATTACACTATCCAGCCGCTATTACACTATCCAGCCGCTATGTAGCTCAGCTGGATTTCACAGTAGTGCCTAAGTAAGGTAAGGAGATGCAAATAATTGTGATGCAGGAATATGCACATTTTCTGTGAAAATGTATGCATCTTACAAATGGACCAACTCTTGCAAATGTGAAATCTGGTCCTTTTTGAAGCTGCATAAATTTGCATAAACCTACATAAGGGCTCTTTCACATCTGAAATGGCGTTGGTGACGGATCAATGCATATGTTTTCAAGTATGCATTTTAATGCTTTTTTTATACAGTGTTGTGAAAAACTATTTGCCCCCTTCCTGATTTCTTATTCTTTTGCATGTTTGTCACACTTAAATGTTTCTGCTCATCAAAAACCATTAACTATTAGTCAAAGATAACATAATTGGACACAAAATGCAGTTTTAAATGATGGTTTTTATTATTTAGTGAGAAAAAAACCTCAAAACCTACATGGCCCTGTGTGAAAAAGAATTTGCCCCCTGAACCAAATTACTGGTTGGGCCACCCTTAGCAGCAATAACTGCAATCAAGCGTTTGCGATAACTTGCAACGAGTCTTTTACAGCGATCTGGAGGAATTATGGCCCACTCATCTTTGCAGAATTGTTGTAATTCGGCTTTATTTGAGGGTTTTCTAGCATGAACCGCCTTTTTAAGGTCATGCCACATCTCAATAGGATTCAGGTCAGGACTTTGACTAGGCCACTCCAAAGTCTTCTTTTTGTTTTTCTTCAGCCATTCAGAGGTGGATTTGCTGGTGTGTTTGGGGTCATTGTCCTGCTGCAGCACCCAAGATTGCTTCAGCTTGAGTTGACGAACAGATGGACGGACATTCTCCTTCAGGATTTTTTGGTAGACAGTAGAATTCATGGTTCCATCTATCACAGCAAGCCTTCCAGGTCCTGAAGCAGCAAAACAACCCCAGACCATCACATTACCACCACCATATTTTACTGTTGGTATGATGTTCTTTTGCTGAAATGCTGTATTACTTCTACGCCAGATGTAACGGGACACGCACCTTCCAAAAAGTTCAACCTTTGTCTCGGTCCACAAGGTATTTTCCCAAAAGTCTTGGCAATCATTGAGATGTTTTTTAGCAAAATTGAGACGAGCCTTAATGTTCTTTTTGCTTAAAAGTGGTTTGCGCCTTGGATATCTGCCATGCAGGCCGTTTTTGCCCAGTCTCTTTTTTATGGTGGAGTCGTGAACACTGACCTTAATTGAGGCAAGTGAGGCCTGCAGTTCTTTAGACGTTGTCCTGGGGTCTTTTGTGGCCTCTCGGATGAGTTTTTTTTTCTCTGCGCTCTTGGGGTAATTTTGGTCGGCCGGCCGGCCACTCCTGGGAAGGTTCATCACTGTTCCATGTATTTGCCATTTGTGGACAATGGCTCTCACTGTGGTTCGCTGGAGTCCCAAAGCTTTAGAAATGGCTTTATAACCTTTACCTGACTTATAGATCTCAATTACAGTACTTTTGTTCTCCTTTGTTCCTGAATTTCTTTGGATCTTGGCATGATGTCTAGCTTTTGAGGTGCTTTTGGTCTACTTCTCTGTGTCAGATAGCTCCTATTTAAGTGATTTCTTGATTGAAACAGGTGTGGCAGTGATCAGGCCTGGGGGTGACTACAGAAATTGAACTCAGGTGTGATAAACCACAGTTGTTGTTTTGTTTTTGTTTTTTTGTGTTTTTTTTTATATTGAAGAGGTTTATTGAAAAATTCAGCAAACAGGATATCAAATCAAGTCGTATCAAATTATTACAAAGATGGAATCTTAAAAATACAACTTCTGCATATAGACAATGCTTAAGAATGCATAGGCTTAACGTTACTCTTCAATTTATAATACTACAAAATGTGGCGACAGTAATAATAAACAGTTCTAACAACCTTAATCACATTAAACCCTTTTAACTCAGTGCATGGGCAACTAGCCTTGCGTCCCTCGTCCCCCCACCTCCCCTCCCCCAGGAGTATTTAGCCTGAAACTGAAAAAAAAAGGAATAACATGCTTTATCATTTAATGGTGTCCTCTGTATATTGCCCAATCTTCCCAAATTATGTTAAATCGATCTTTATTTTCAATACTTAAATAGTAAATACGATCCATCAGCCTGATCATATCCAGACGATGCTTTACTAGATCTATGTCAAGTGTGGGAGTTTTCCATCTATAGGCTATGGACCATTGGGCAGTTGTTGTTTTTTAACAAGGGGGGCAAACACTTTTTCACACAGGGCCATGTAGATTTGGAGTTTTTTTTTTCTCACTAAATAATAAAAACCATCATTTAAAACTGCATTTTGTGTTCAATTATGTTATCTTTGACTAATAGTTAACGGTTTTTGATGAGAAGAAACATTCAAGTGTGACAAACATGCAAAATAATAAGAAATCAGGAAGGGGGCAAATAGTTTTTCACACCACTGTATGTGTTGTGGTGCGGTGCGTTGTGTTTTTAATGTGTTTTCAATCCATCACAGCACATAGGAAAACGCAGGTGCTTGTATTTTTTTTTTCCTTCAACTGTAACTGCGTGCGTTGAAACATTTTAACACATGCTCTTCTCTTGAGCTTGCGTTTTACATTGACTTTCATTGCAATACGTAACACAAACGTCAGGCTATTAAAAGCTTTGAGGAGCGTTTGAACTGCAACGCACAAAAAAGCAGTGTTAGATGTGAAAGGTAAAATTAAAGTCTATGGACTTTCATTTTACCTTGGAAAATGCACTTTATCACTGTTGCGTCAAAACGCCCAGGATAAGCTCAGACGTGAAAGAGCCCTTAGCACAAAATTATTTGCATCTCCTTGACCATCCCTACTACAGGGAGTGCAGAATTAATAGGCAAATGAGTATTTTGACCACATCATCCTCTTTATGCATGTTGTCTTACTCCAAGCTGTATAGCAGGGGTAGGGAACCTTTTTGGCTGAGAGCCATAAACACGACATATTTTGAAATGAAATTCCGTGAGAGCCATACAGTATGTTTAAAACTAAATACAAGCAAATGTATGCATTTTATGCAAAACCAACACTTTTCAAGTACAATAAGTGTCTGAATTATTTTTTACAACGTTGTTATGCAGTGTTAGCAACACTGCATAACAGCAGCAGGTCAGGTTGCAGGGTGGGGGGAGGCTGTTCAGGATGGGAGCGGCAGGTCAGGGTGTGGAGAGGTAGGTCAAGGAGGTGCTGGGTGGGCAGGTGATATTGCTTGGTGGGGGGGAGGCAAGTGAGGTGCTGGGTGGCAGGTGAATTGCTTGGGGGGGGGGGGGCAGGTGAGGTGCTGGGTGGCAGGTGAATTGCTTGGGGGGGAGGGGAGGCAGGTGAGGTGCTGGGTGGCAGGTGAATTGCTTGGGGGGGGGGGGAGGCAGGTGAGGTGCTGGGTGGCAGGTAAATTGCTTGGTAGGGGGAGGCAGGTGAGGTGCTGGGTGGCAGGTGAATTGCTTGGTGGGGGAGAGGCAAGTGAGGTGCTGGGTGGCAGGTGAATTGCTTGGTGGGGGGAGGCAAGTGAGGTGCTGGGTGGCAGATGCATTGGTTGGTGGGGGGGAGGCAGGTGAGGTGCTGGGTGGCAGGTGAATTGCTTGGTGGGGGGGGGGCAAGTGAGGTGCTGGGTGGGCAGGTGATATTGCTTGGTGGGGGGAGGCAGGTGAGGTGCTGGGTGGCAGGTGAATTGCTTGGGGGGGGGGAGGCAGGTGAGGTGCTGGGTGGCAGGTGAATTGCTTGGTGGGGGGAGGCAAGTGAGGTGCTGGGTGGCAGGAGAATTGCTTGGTGGGGGAGAGGCAAGTGAGGTGCTGGGTGGCAGGTGAATTGCTTGGTGGGGGGAGGCAAGTGAGGTGCTGGGTGGCAGATGCATTGGTTGGTGGGGGGGAGGCAGGTGAGGTGCTGGGTGGCAGGTGAATTGCTTGGTGGGGGTGGGGGGCAAGTGAGGTGCTGGGTGGGCAGGTGATATTGCTTGGTGGGGGGAGGCAGGTGAGGTGCTGGGTGGCAGGTGAATTGCTTGGGGGGGGAGGCAGGTGAGGTGCTGGGTGGCAGGTGAATTGCTTGGTGGGGGGAGGCAAGTGAGGTGCTGGGTGGCAGGAGAATTGCTTGGTGGGGGAGAGGCAAGTGAGGTGCTGGGTGGCAGGAGAATTGCTTGGTGGGGGAGAGGCAAGTGAGGTGCTGGGTGGCAGATTAATTGGTTGGTGGGGGGGAAAGCAGGTGAGGTGCTGGGTGGCAGGTGAATTGCTTGGTGGGGGGGGGGGGGGTGCTGGGTGGCAGGTGAATTGGTTGGTGGGGGGAGGCAGGTGAGGTGCTGGGTGGCAGGTGAATTGCTTGGTGGGGGGAGGCAAGTGAGGTGCTGGGTGGCAGGAGAATTGCTTGGTGGGGGAGAGGCAAGTGAGGTGCTGGGTGGCAGGAGAATTGCTTGGTGGGGGAGAGGCAAGTGAGGTGCTGGGTGGCAGATGAATTGGTTGGTGGGGGGGAAAGCAGGTGAGGTGCTGGGTGGCAGGTGAACTGCTTGGTGGGGGGGGGGGGTGCTGGGTGGCAGGTGAATTGGTTGGTGGGGGGAGGCAGGTGAGGTGCTGGGTAGCAGGTGTATTGGTTGGTGGGGGGGAGGCAGGTGAGGTGCTGGGTGGCAGGTGTATTGGTTGGTGGGGGAGGCAGGTGAGGTGCTGGGTGGCAGGTGAATTGGTTGGTGGGGGGGAGGCAGGTGAGGTGCTGGGTGGCAGGTGAATTGGTTGGTGGGGGGGAGGCAGGTGAGGTGCTGGGTGGCAGGTGAATTGGTTGGTGGGGGGAGGCAGGTGAGGTTCTGGGTGGCAGGTGAATTGGTTGGTGGGGGGGGAGGCAGGTGATGTGCTGGAGTGGACTATAACAGATGCAGAAAGTGCTGCATTAGAGACAGCACACTCACCAGGTCAGGCAGCTTTGAAATTTACCGCGGGTCGGCGGGGTTCCTCAGCGCGGGTCGGCGGGGTTCCTCAGCATGGGTCGGTGGGGCTCGCCTGACTGGCCGCAACACATGGGGGCGGAGTTACAAAGTGCTGGCCGCGTTGTATGGAGGAGGAGGCGCACAGCACGACCATGTGAGGGGAGGAGTTGTAGCGCAGGGAGGAGGCGCACAGGAAGTAGATGGTGGCCGGGCATGGAGGAGGCGGTGCACTAATTTAAAATTTGACACAGTCTCGCCTGTCACCCGGAATTTAGCGAGCCAGAGAGCCACATGCAGGCCTGAAAACAGCCATATATGGCTCGCGAGCCATAGGTTCCCGACCCCTGCTGTATAGGCTTGAAAGCCTACTACCAATTAAGCATATTAGGTGATGTGCATCGCTGTAATGAGAAGGGGTGTGGTCTAATGACATCAACACCCTATATCAGGTGTGCCTAATTATTAGGCAACTTCCTTTCCTTTGGCAAAATGGGTCAAAAGAAGGACTTGACAGGCTCAAAAAAGTCAAAAATAGTGAGATATCTTGCAAAGCGATGCAGCACTCTTAAAATTGCAAAGCTTCTGAAGCGTGATCATCGAACAATCAAGCGTTTCGTTCAAAATAGTCAACAGGGTCGCAAGAAGCGTGTGGAAAAACCAAGGCGCAAAATAACTGCCCATGAACTGAGAAAAGTCAAGCGTGCAGCTGCCAAGATGCCACTTGCCACCAGTTTGGCCATATTTCAGAGCTGCAACATCACTGGAGTGCCCAAAAGCACAAGGTGTGCAATACTCAGAGACATGGCCAAGGTAAGAATGGCTGAAAGACGACCACCACTGAACAAGACACACAAGCTAAAACGTCAAGACTGGGCCAAGAAATATCTCAAGACTGATTTTTCTAAGGTTTTATGGACTGATGAAATGAGAGTGAGTCTTGATGGGCCAGATGGATGGGCCCGTGGCTGGATTGGTAAAGGGCAGAGATCTCCAGTCCGACTCAGACGCCAGCAAGGTGAAGGTGGAGTACTGGTTTGGGCTGGTATCATCAAAGATGAGCTTGTGGGGCCTTTTCGGGTTGAGGATGGAGTCAAGCTCAACTCCCAGTCCTACTGCCAGTTTCTGGAAGACACCTTCTTCAAGCAGTGGTACAGGAAGAAGTCTGCATCCTTCACTAAAAACATGATTTTCATGCAGGACAATGCTCCATCACACGCGTCCAAGTACTCCACAGCGTGGCTGGCAAGAAAGGGTATAAAAGAAAAACTAATGACATGGCCTCCTTGTTCACCTGATCTGAACCCCATTAAGAACCTGTGGTCCATCATAAAATGCGAGATTTACAAGGAGGGAAAACCATACACCTCTCTGAACAGTGTCTGGAAGGCTGTGGTTGCTGCTGCACGCAATGTTGATGGTGAACAGATCAAAACACTGACAGAATCCATGGATGGCAGGCTTTTGAGTGTCCTTGCAAAGAAAGGTGGCTATATTGGTCACTGATTTGTTTTTGTTTTGTTTTTGAATGTCAGAAATGCAGATTTGTGAATGTTGAGATGTTATATTGGTTTCACTGGTAAAAATAATTAATTGAAATGGGTATATATTTGTTTTTGTTAAGTTGCCTAATAATTATGCACAGTAATAGTCACCTGCGCACACAGATATCCCGCTAAAACAAACTAAAAACTACTTTCAAAAATATTTGGTGAGTTCATAGAAGATTTTATTTTTTGTCACAAGTTAGCGGAAAGTGACACTTTGTGAAAAAAAAACAATACAAATCAACTTCCGCTAACTTGTGACAAAAAATAAAATCTTCTATGAACTCACCATAGTCCTAACGGAATACCTTGGGGTGTCTTCTTTCTAAAATGGGGTCATTTGTGGGGTTCCTATACTGCCCTGGCATTTTAGGGGCCCTAAACCGTGAGGAGTAGTCTTGAAACCAAATGTATCAAAATGACCTGTGAAATCCTAAAGGTACGCATTGGACTTTAGGCCCCTTAGCACAGTTAGGGTGTAAAAAAGTGCCACACATGTGGTACCGCCGTACTCAGGAGAAGTAGTATAATGTGTTTTGGGGTGTATTTTTTACACATACCCATGCTGAGTGGGAGAAATATCTCTGTAAATGGACAATTGTGTTTAAAAAAAAAAAATCAAACAATTGTCATTTACAGAGATATTTCTACCACCCAGCATGGGTATGTGTAAAAATACACCCCAAAACACATTATACTACTTCTCCTGAGTACTGCAATACCACATGTGTGGCACTTTTTTGCAGCCTAACTGCGCTAAGGGGCCCAAAGTTCAATGAGCACCTTTAGGCTTTACAGGGGTGCTTACAATTAGGCACCCCCCAAAATGCCAGGACAGTAAACACACCCCACAAATGACCCCATTTTGGAAAGTAGACACTTCAAGGTATTCAGAGAGGGGCATGGTGAGTCTGTGGAAGATTTCATTTTTTTTTTTGTCGCAAGTTAGAAGAAATGGAAACTTTTTTTTTGTCACAGTGTCATTTTCCGCTAACTTGTGACAAAAAATATCTTCTATGAACTCACTATGCCTCTCAGGGAATACTTTGGGATGTCTTCTTTCCAAAATGGGGTCATTTAGGGGGTATTTATACTTTCCTGGAATTCTAGCCCCTCATGAAACATGACAGGGGGTCAGAAAAATCAGAGATGCTGGAAAATGGGAACATTCACTTTTTGCACCATAGTTTGTAAACGCTATAACTTTTACCCAAACCAATAAATATAGGCTGAATGGTTTTTTTTTTAATCAAAAACATGTTTGTCTACATTTTTCGTGCTGCATGTATACAGAAACTTTATTTGAAAAATGTCAGCACAGAAAGTTAAAAAAATCATTTTTTTGCCAAAATTAATGTCTTTTTTGATGAATATAATAAAAAGTAACAATCGCAGCAGCAATCAAATAGCACCAAAAGAAAGCTTTATTAGTGACAAGAAATTAAAAAATTAATTTAGGTGGTAGGTTGTATGAGCGAGCAAAAAACCGTGAAAGCTGCAGTGGTCTGAATGGAAAAAAAGTGCCTGGTCCTTAACCACCCTGGCGTTCTGATTAAATCGCCAGGGTGGCTGCGGGAGGGTTTTTTTTAAATAAAAAAAAAAACTATTTCATGCAGCCAACTGAAAGTTGGCTGCATGAAAGCCCACTAGAGGGCGCTCCGGAGGCGATCTTCCGATCGCCTCCGGCGCCCAGAATAAACAAGGAAGGCCGCAATGAGCGGCCTTCCTTGTTTTGCTTATATCGTCGCCATAGCGACGAGCGGAGTGACGTCATCGACGTCAGCCGACGTCGTGACGTCAGCCGCCTCCGATCCAGCCCTTAGCGCTGGCCGGAACTTTTTGTTCCGGCTACGCTGGGCTCAGGCGGCTGGGGGGACCCTCTTTCGCCGCTGCTCGCGGCGAATCGCCGCAGAGCGGCGGCGATCAGGCAGCACACGCGGCTGGCAAAGTGCCGGCTGCGTGTGCTGCTTTTTATTTCATTAAAATCGGCCCAGCAGGGCCTGAGCGGCAGCCGCTGGCGGTGTTGGACGAGCTGAGCTCGTCCAGACCGCTCAGCTGGTTAAGGGGGTTAAAGCTAGAGATGGGCCGAACGGTTCGCCGGCGAACGGTTCCAGGCGAACTTTGGGGTTCGCGTTCGCCTGCATCAGGCGAACTTTTGCGGAAGTTCGATTCGCCCTATAATGCTGTATTGAGCAAAATTTTTAGCCTCCATTTCACTGTCAGCAGACATGTTATTGTCAAACACACTGCTTTCAGTGCTAGAGAACCCGCCCACCCTCCTTTCAAGCTAGGTCCTTTATACCGATTGACTCAGTTGTCTGCCTACACTAATTAGTTATGGGACAGCTGCTACACACTCTGCTAGGGAGATTTTAATTGGCCTCCCTCCTCCCACCTCCCTTCTACCCTTCTACCTATTCCCTCCTACCGGAGGGAGGAGGGTCTCTTCTGCCAGGGAATTATACTATTTTAAAAAACAGTATACATCATACCATAGCCGGGAATCGAACCCAGATCTCACTGTGTGGTGGGCACATCACCCTAAGCACTGTACCACTACAGTAGTAAGTGAAGCTAGCCTAAAATGTACCATTTATGCTCAACGCAATAGAACCATTAGGTTGCTTAAAGGAGAACTGTAGTGAGAGGTATATGGAGGCTGCCATATTGATTTCCTTTTAAGCTATACCAGTTGCCTGGCAGCCCTGCTGATCTATTTGGCTGCAGTAATAATAATAATAATAATCCAAACATTTGTATAGCGCTTTTCTCCTGTCGGTCTCAAAGCGCTCAAGAGCTGCAGCCACAGGGACGCGCTCAAGAGGCCACCCTGCAGTGTTAGGGAGTCTTGCCTTGAACTCCTTACTGAATAGGTACTTGACCTAGCCAGGATTCAAACCCTGGTCTCCCATGTCAAAGGCAGAGCCCTTAACCAGTACACTATCCAGCCACTGTAGTGTGAATCACACCAGAAACAAGCATGCAGCTAATCTTGTCAGATCTTACAAAAATGTCAAACACCAGATCTGCTGCATGCTTGTTCAGGGTCTAGGGCTAAAAGTATTGGAGGCAGAGGATCTGCAGGATAGCCAGGTAACTGGTATTGCTTAAAAGGAAATCAATATGGTAGCCTCCATATACCTTTCACTACAGTTCTCCTTTAAAGGGAACCTTAACTGAGAGTGATATGGATGTTTCCTGTAAACAATACCAGTTGCCTGGCAGTCCAGCTGATCTTTGTGACTGCAATAGTGGCTGAATCACACCCTGAAACAAGCATGCAGCTAATCCAGTCTGACTTCAGTCAGAGCACCTGATCTGCATGCTTGTTCAGGGGCTGTGGCTAAAAGTATTAGAGACACAGGATCAGCAGGCGATTCAGGCAACTGGTATTATTTTAAAAGGAAAAATCCATATCCTTCTCCGTTTAGGTTCCCGTTAAGGATTTGTAGCATAAAAGCCAACTCACATTGGCTGGGATTTGAACCTGGGTCTCACTGTATGGTGGACAAGCACACTAACCACTATACCAACTGAAGCTGGCCTGAAATTGCTGGCCTGAAATTTTACTATTTATGCTCAATACAAGAGAAAAAGTAGACAAGACAAATAACACAAAAGAGAAGGCCATGTCTGGCTAAATATCTGTAAGCAGTGGCTGCATGGTATAATGGATAAGGGCACTGCCTCTGACAAAGGAGACCAGAGTTCAAATCTCAGCTCTGTCTGTTCAGTAAGCCAGCACCTATTCAGTAGGAGACCTTAGGCGAGTCTTCCTAACACTGCTACTGCCTATAGAGCATGTCCTAGTGGCTGCAGCTCTGGTCCTTTGAGTCCGCCAGGAGAAAAGTGTGATATAAATGTTATTTGTCTTGTCTACTTTTTCTCTTGTATTGAGCATAAATAGTAAGTTTTAGGTTAGCAATTTCAGGCCAGCTTCAGTTGGTATAGTGGTTAGTGTGCTTGTCCACCATACAGTGAGACCCAGGTTCAAATCCCAGCCAATGTGAGTTGGCTTTTATGCTACAAATCCTTAAAGGGAACCTAAACGGAGAAGGATATGGATTTTTTCTTTTAAAATAATACCAGTTGCCTGAATTGCCTGCTGATCCTGTGTCTCTAATACTTT
The DNA here is from genome assembly GCF_040937935.1 of Hyperolius riggenbachi. Lineage (NCBI taxonomy): Eukaryota > Metazoa > Chordata > Amphibia > Anura > Hyperoliidae > Hyperolius > Hyperolius riggenbachi. The sequence goes on from NC_090648.1 coordinate 276,273,223, forward strand.
TAGCCACAGCCCCTGAACAAGCATGCAGATCAGGTGCTCTGACTGAAGTCAGACTGGATTAGCTGCATGCTTGTTTCAGGGTGTGATTCAGCCACTATTGCAGTCACAAAGATCAGCTGGACTGCCAGGCAACTGGTATTGTTTACAGGAAACATCCATATCACTCTCAGTTAAGGTTCCCTTTAAAGGAGAACTGTAGTGAAAGGTATATGGAGGCTACCATATTGATTTCCTTTTAAGCAATACCAGTTACCTGGCTATCCTGCAGATCCTCTGCCTCCAATACTTTTATCCCTAGACCCTGAACAAGCATGCAGCAGATCTGGTGTTTGACATTTTTGTAAGATCTGACAAGATTAGCTGCATGCTTGTTTCTGGTGTGATTCACACTACAGTGGCTGGATAGTGTACTGGTTAAGGGCTCTGCCTTTGACATGGGAGACCAGGGTTTGAATCCTGGCTAGGCCAAGTACCTATTCAGTAAGGAGTTCAAGGCAAGACTCCCTAACACTGCAGGGTGGCCTCTTGAGCGCGTCCCTGTGGCTGCAGCTCTTGAGCGCTTTGAGTCCGACAGGAGAAAAGCGCTATACAAATGTTTGGATTATTATTATTATTATTACTGCAGCCAAATAGATCAGCAGGGCTGCCAGGCAACTGGTATAGCTTAAAAGGAAATCAATATGGCAGCCTCCATATACCTCTCACTACAGTTCTCCATTAAGCAACCTAATGGTTCTATTGCGTTGAGCATAAATGGTACATTTTAGGCTAGCTTCACTTACTACTGTAGTGGTACAGTGCTTAGGGTGACGTGCCCACCACACAGTGAGATCTGGGTTCGATTCCCGGCTATGGTATGATGTATACTGGTTTTTAAAATAGTATAATTCCCTGGCAGAAGAGACCCTCCTCCCTCCGGTAGGAGGGAGGAGGGAATGGGTAGAAAGGGAGGAGGGAGAAGGCCAATTAAAATCTCCCTAGCAGAGTGTGTAGCAGCTGTCCCATAACTAATTAGTGTAGGCAGGCAAATGGTATAAAGAACCTTGCTTGGAGGAGGGAGGGTGGGCGGGTCCTCCAGCAGTGATGTGTATTTCACTCAATTAGGTGTGGCTCGAGGTATTAGAGCTTTTGAAACATGTTTTCTATCATTTTTCCAGCTGATAGAATTTTTTAAAACTTTCAAAGTTCGCCTCCCCATTGAAGTCTATTGCGGTTCGCGAACTTTTTCGCGAACCGAACCTTTCGCGGAAGTTCGCGAACAGGGTTCGGCCCAACTCTAGTTAAAGCCCACGGTCCTCAAGTGGTTAAAGAGGTACTTTACATAAAATGTAACAAAAAGACGTTGTTTGTAACAGTCTGTCTGCTGTCACTTGATGGCAAGTGGAATTCTAGATCACTAGGGCACACGGTACATACAGAATTTACATCCATAAGGGTACATATAGATTAGTTTCCTCAGCAGTGCTGTGCGATTACGCTTGTGCTCCCCCTTTTGATTCTTGAATCGTCATGAAATTAAAGCTATAGGCTTGTGAAACGCCAGCAGTTCTGGATGCTAGCCTGGCTTCAGGGGCATAAAGAGATAATTCAGTAGCCGTGCGTTGTGGGTAACCACAGATGTTCACTTAAAGCTGAATTATTGTAAATTCCTTCTGTTTTAAGAAGGCAAGCCAAACTAAGCATTGCTTTTTAGTAGGAGGGCATTTTGGTCTTTTAGTCCTCTATACTCTCCTTGTGGTTTTGGGTCATCCCAAGCTGCTTGGTTACTGTGTTAATGAGCTCAGGGAGACCTAAAACTACTAGGACTGTGAAATGAGGCTGTACGCACTTCAGATATCTAATCTTTAGTAAAACTCATTTTTTCACTTATTCAATATTGTATTATTTGAAATTTAATGAAGTAAGCCTTTTCACTGTGTTTTTAATTTCAGTGACCGCTTACAGAAAGACAAACCATGCTCAGAAGACAGTGACTCTATACAGTCTCAGCGAGTGAAAATTATGAATTCCAACAACCCAGCGCATATACTAAGAAATTACATAGCTCAGAATGCTATAGAAGCTGCTGAAAATGGAGACTTTTCAGAGGTAGGAAATCAATTCCATCATTACAATCGGCTGCCATTAAAACACAAGTACACATGATAATGACTGGGCGTGGTGTGGTGCAGGCATGATGTCTCATCGGGAGAGAACAATGCTTTCAGCCATTGGGGCTCGTTTCCATGCAGCACAGAGCCCTGTGGCTCTGCGTGTAAATCCCGGCGGGGGCGGGGCTTGCGATCCCATTCTTTATACTGAATGGGATCGCGGGCTGAAGTGCCCCAAAAATCGTGCATGGTTGGAAATGGCAGACAGTGCAGTCTATGCACTGTCTGCTGTCCCTGCGATTGCGTTTTTATAAGCCCCCCCCCGAGTGTAACATGACCCACCCGGTGCCCGTGCATTGAAAAATCAAGCAATTTTGAACACTATCCTCCAGCATGTCTGATATATGCATTCAACCGATTTTGGCCTCAAATCATCAACAGGGTGGACTTGTTGCAGCACCGATTTTTTTTTTTTTTTTTTTTTTTTTTTTTTTTTTTTTTTTTTTTTTATCCAGTTTGATAAGATAATCCAATTGGATAGTCGATCAGGCTGCAAAATCTAGATGTATAACCGCCTTAACGGGTTCTTAGAACCACTGAATAAACAGTAGGGCTAAATCTGCACAGCTAAAGTTTTATTGCAGATTGTAATTAAACCAATCCAGATCTGCAGCAATTGCATTTGATTGGCCCAATTTCAAGCTGCATACAAATTGCAACACAATGTTCATCCACTTGTAAGAAATTGTAATTCAATGATTACGTTTATTCATGGGTTTGAAGAGGTTTAGGTAGGTTTCTTCTGAAAAATCTTTCTCCCTAGATGTGCCTTTGCTACCCGACTTTAAAATGGTCTTCACAGTTACCTTTTGTCTCTTGCAATTAGTAATCTCTTTGAAATCTACACTGTGCATAAGAAAGGTTTGTATTTTCTAAATATGCATTCTCTTAATGTGTTCTCCAGGTCAGGCGAGTATTGAAGATTTTAGAGAAGCCATATGAAGAGCAGGAGCCGCTCCCTGAGGTGGTTGAGGAGGAGCGTTTAGAGGCCTCTGCTGCCATCTGTGCACCTGCAAATATCTCCAAGCTTCCTTACAACAGCAAACCTCCTCTTTGGGCTACAGAACTTAGTGTCACTTGATCTTCATAACTGCCTTGTGGCCACTCTCTGCAGCTCCATAACAGCGATGCTGTTCTGCAGAAAGAGATCAACAAGGCAACTTCCTACAAGTACTCATAGGTTTGTAAAACTACATTTGGATGTTGAATCTCCTTGATCCTTTTTTTTACGGGTAAGACAATAGATGTAGGAATTGGTCCTGTTAATCGGTGTACCATGCAGAATCCAAATGTAGTTTACACATGAAGGCGGGAATATCAATTCAGGAGTCTGACATATTTCAGCCTGACGTCAACCTATGTAGTACTTTGAGAAGGAATTTACTTATTTTGGAATTGTTTAAAAGCTTGAACGTTGACTTAAAACATTTTTTTAGCTGGAAATTGAATACAGAAGGCTGGGCAGTAGAGACAGTCAGTGGGATGCAAATTTTCCTAGTTAATGCAGCTATTAGTGCAGCTTGGAATTGGCCCAGTAAAACGTAAGTACGTTTGATTGCCTCACAATCAAGCAAATCGGCATCCCATTGATTAGTGGGCAGCTACAAGGACATAACATCCCACTAACTGGGAGATTTCATACATGTCTGCTGCTGTTCTGCAAATCTGAAATGGCAATAGTTTGTCTGGTTTAATTATCCAGTTTTAACTCCTATTGCCTTGCTTACAGAATTATGTTACTGCATAAGAGTTACTTATTTTAGATATAATTTAATGTGACATAAATACTTTTCACGCACAAAATATTGTAATGGAAAAATGAAGCCGTTACGTTCAGGGGGCTAGAACATATTGACATATAATGTCATGATTACTATGTGCCTTTATGCAGACTGCCCTTTGTCACAAAGGTAGGTGGTGGACATGCATATCTTTATTGGTTACACAGCATTTTATGAGTAGATTATGCATTGATTTTCTTTTTCTTTTTCTATTTATGTAAAACAGTAATGTGTAACAAGATTTTTATGTGAACACACTTTGCAATATTGGGGGAGAAAACTTTGCACCTCCATCACACCCTGTATGCTGTTACGCTGAATGACAAACACAAACAGTATATAGGCAATAGAAGCTGGTACTAGATGCAAGGCAGAGTGCTGCAAAAGTCTGAGCCACGGTACCTGGGCTCATGGTGAAGGATAATTCCAATTGTATCAAGGAGAATGCTGGACACCTACCAGGCCGCATTCCTAACATGGCTGGCTTCCGCCTTTCGCTTCACTCACCCTCCCTCCCTGCAGAGTTGCAAGTGGGTGATTAGCAGGGTTAACTCACCTACATTATGGCTTTCTGCATCGTGTCTCCATAGTAACAGGCCGTCACGACATACCAGCAAATTACATGATGGATGTTACTATGGAGATGCAAAGCAGGAAGTGCTATGTGAGTTAACCCCGCTAATAGCTCTCTCGCCACTCGGCAGGGAGGAGGGGAAAGAGGAATCCGGCTGCCTGTTGGACCGGGTGTACAGCGCACGCAGGCCATAGTTTTCTCAGCTCTGGCCTAGTCTCTTGGCCTCCATAAATGGAAATGATGCACGGTGCTGACAAAAGTTTGCCATGGCCGTATTTTGAGGAAGTTTCGCCTACATAACTTCATCCTGATACAGTGGCTGGATATTGTACTGGTTAACCTCTTTAGCAGTAATCACGAGTTCAGCTTGGGGTTGAAAAAACAAGAATGTGCGCAATGGCGTTTTAACTCACCTCCCGGGGGATCCCGGTGTCGCCGCCATTCTTCTTCCTTAACTCCGAGGCTTTGCTTCCCCCTGGTGAGATCGCCGTCTGTCATCATGACGCCAGCTGGCAATCTCACTATAGGGTTAGAGCACCACCCACACAGGACTGCAGCACTGGATCCCAGGGAGTTGAGTGAGTGCTGGGCTGCTGCAGAACTCCCTAGCAGGATGAATTTTTTTTCCAGGTTTTAGGATCTAAAAGCATGCAAAAAAATTGCACTGCTTTTAGACCCTAAAATCCGGAAAAAATCATAACGCCAAGGGGGTTAAGGGCTCTTCCTCTGACACAGGATACTAGGGTTAGAATCTCAGAAGACCTTGGGCAAGACTTCCTAACACTGCTACTGCCTACTGAGTGTGCCCTAGTGGATGCAGCTCTTGACTCCACCAGGAGAAATGTTCTGTGTCTTAACAATTTCAGTAAGGATAACCTCTGTTTTGGCTAACTATTCAGTCACAGACCTTCTCTTACTCAGTCACTATCTAGTATCTGTATCAAAATAAAGAAAGAGACAAACCCCAATACTGACTAATTATGGTGGTAGTTTAATTTTCTGTGGTTTCTGGTTTCTTGGAAAAGCCTGATCTTGTGGTGTACCTGCCCTGGGAGGTAACTTAAAAAAACCTATGTGAAACAATAAGCCTAATAACTTGGAGACTTATTTGAAATAATAAGCCTAATTAAAGTATAGTGAGGGGAAAAATGGTAGAATAGCATCCATGGTTACCAATACTCCTTGCATGCTTTATATATTTTAAATGTAAAAGTCCAGTTGTGCTACCTGCCATCTCCTGTACCCATCAGTATCTGGACCAGTGTAAGGATTGTAGAAAGAACATTGTAAGAATACCTAGGTTGCCAACCTTTCCATCAGTTATATGTTTGAACCTGCAATACATAAAGTTGCAAACACTTTAGAGTCAGGAGATTAAAAATTATTTTTAAACCCTTTTCTGGCAAAATTTGGATGTTTAAACCACAAACCTCCATGCTATTGCGTGCAATTCCTAGCGTGAGAAACACAACCTTATTATTCTATTTCTTCATTATGTGCACACTATATGGGAAATATAGCAATCAAGGTTTGCCATATATTTATATGCATATGACTACAGCTTTATTATTCTCACAAACACGGTCCAGGTTCCATCTGTCTTTTTATTGTATCCTCTACTGCAATACTAACTACATGTCCATATTACCCTTTTTAAAGAGTTATTTTTTACAATAAAAGTTTATTGAGAAAGCCTGGAGCAATACACAGTTGATACAATCCATTGCATAAGCACAGGAGAGTATCTCAAAAGGGTAAACATTATACAATAGCCATAGTGGAAATATGAGTAGATGATTACGAGCAGCTACTACAGCCACTGAAGGATTGCATTGTTTACATAATTAAAATAATGCTTTAGTAGTATATGGATACTTAATTAAGAATGGAATATACTGAAGACCAAAATAACAAGGCAGAATCAAAAAATAAAACTACACTCAGCCCAGACCTGAAAGCAAACTTAAAGCCTACATAAAAAAAAGATACTTACCTAAGGAGGGCGAAGGCTCTGGATCCTATAGAGCAGCCTTTCTCAAACTTTTTACCCTGGAGGAACCCTGCAAATTAGTTTTGGATCTCGAGGAACCCCTGCAAACAATTTTTTGGTCTCGAGGAACCCCTGCATTTATTTTTCTGGAGGTATGGTCTTTAAAAGTGGGTTAGGCTGTTAATTTCACTACCTCCTATTACACTGCCACTCATTAAAATGTGCTCATTATTATTCTGACCCCCAATTTAGTGCTTCTTTTTACAGTGCCACCTATTATAATGTTCTCTGTTATACTTCCCTCATGATAGGGTAAAATGCCAAGGAACCCCTGCAGAGTCCTCAAGGAACCCTGGTTGAGAAAACCTGCTATAGAGCCTTCCCATTCCTCTCATGGTCCCTTCATTCCAGCACTGAGCCCGTATTTAAATCTCCTGTCGCAGGAGGCTTTGGACGTCTTTGGGAGCCCAAGTACTCCCGAAGACAGGTGGCTCTGTGCTGCAAGTATGTAAGAGAGCACACTCGCGCATGCGCACTACAGAGCAGCTGGTCTTTGGGAGCTATTGGGCTCCCAAACATTTCTGAAGCCTGCCGCGGCGGAAGTGAACAGTCTGCTAACTGGGGTCAAGGTGCTATGAGGGCACTGCAGAAGTAAAGAGGCTCTATAGGACCCTGAGGACCTTTCCTTTGGTAAGCATCTGTTTTGTTTCATTATTATTATTATTGTTTAGGCTTCAGCTTAAAGGGATACTGTAGGGGGGTCGGGGGAAAATGAGCTGAACTTACCTGGGGCTTCTAATGGTCCCCCGCAGACATCCTGTGCCCGCGCAGCCGCTCACTGATGCTCCGGCCCCGCCTCCGGTTCACTTCTGGAATTTCTGACTTTAAAGTCAGAAAACCACTGCGCCTGCGTTGCCGTGTCCTCGATCCCGCTGATGTCATCAAGAGCGCACAGCGCAGGCCCAGTATGGTCTGTGTCTGCGCAGTACACTCCTGGTGACATCAGCGGGAGCGAGGGCACGGCAACGCAGGCGCAGTGGTTTTCTGACTTTAAAGTCAGAAACTCCAGAAGTGAACTGGAGGCGGGGCCGGAGCATTGGGGAGTGGCTGTGCCAACACAGGATGTCTGCGGGGGACCATTAGAAGCCCCAGGTAAGTTCAGCTCATTTTCCCCCGACCCCCCCCCCCCCCCCCTACAGCATCCCTTTAACTTGGTTTATGAAGTGACGGTAATCTACAACTACCGAAAAGGGTAGCTTGGTTAACTTGAGTCACAGGAGGTATCCCAACAAGAATTTCCAGTATACAACTTCTTAGGGCAAAGTAATGGCTGGACTAAAAAAATAAAAAAAAAAGAGAGAAGGGGGGGATGGCATCCAGCCACAGCCTTCAGGCCCCACTGACACACCATCAAACTAGAGGTGTTGGAGGAAGCATGAATGCCACATAGTAAGGAGAGGAGTCACCTAGTAGGAGAGCTTGGGCGCGAAGATATCAACCTATTTGTCCCAGATTTTTTAAAAAGAACATTTTGGACAGTTCCTGTTGTGATATGTAATCCTGTAGGAAGAGCCTTGTTAACTGCTTGTACCCATGATTTCCAGGATGGGGTAGAGGCTTGTTCTGACCACTATCTCCTTTTTTGCATAGTGACAGAGCACCTTGATTAGTGTCTTTTGGTGTCTCCTAAGATGTTCATGTTCAATCAAACTGAAAATAACCATTCTGGGGGATAAAGGGTCAGGAAACTCAAGATACCAACTGGATTGCCTCTCCTACCTCTCGCCAGAAATACAGCCAGGACACGTCCAAAACATATGCCCAAATTTCCATCATCTAGCCCACACCTGGTGCAAACTGCTGGTACAGAGTGGTTGATCTTGTGAAGATGAATCGGGGTATAGTATACACCGTGGAGTACATTAAAGAGACACTGAAGCGAAAAAATTATGATATAATGATTTGTATGTGTAGTACAGCTAAGAAATAAAGCATTAGGAGCAGAGACATAAGTCTAATATTGTTTCCAGTACAGGAAGTTATTTATGCAAAAAAGACATTGAGCTCCATGGCTTTCAAAGTCACAGAGGGCTCTGTCTTCTGAAGCTTGTTATCTCAACTGTCAGTCATTGTATCTTCTTTTTCTCTCCAGAGGACAGGTCAATAGTTCACAAGACTGCTCTGTAAAAACATTTAGAATGCTGAGTAGTGAGTAAACTGCAAATATTAGAGAATGATGCAATGTTATAAAAAAAACAAAACTATATACCGTATATACTCGGCTATAAGTCGAGAAATTTAGGATTAACTCAAAGTGTAAAAGTGGGGGGGTCGATTTGTACTTGAGATAGTTCTAAATTTGCCAACTTATAGCCAGGATGAGAGGGCTGCCTTTCTCTCTCCCCCTCCCTGTAGTGGACTAGTGGCCAGGCACTTTCATCCTCCCACCCACCCACGATCACCCAAAGGACCTCCACCACTCTCTATCTTCCCCCTGTGTAAAATGCTGTGGAATCGCCGCAGCCGACTTACGATTGCAGCACCAGCCGTTATTTGCACTCCTCTTCTTCACTCGCGCGGCATCATGTTACTTCTGGAGGCGGTATTCTACTGCACGCAAGTCTGCATACCGCCAGCTCCCGTAGTCACATGACGCAACATGAGTGAGGAAGTGGAGAGTGCATGAAAGCTGGTGCTGGTATCTTAAGTCGGCTGCGGCGATTCCGCAGCATTTTACACAGGGGGGAGATAAAGAGTAGTGGACGTCCTTTGGGTGATGGTGGGTGGAAGGTAGGGAGGATTAAAGATCCCGGCAGGCACTTCACTGCTGCTGCACACAGTATTCAATTACACGGGGGAAGATAGAGAGATGTAGACATGCTTTGGGTGAGGGAGGGAGGCAGGATTAAATTCCCTTTCAACCATTTTGCTCCTGCTGTGGACTACACAGCATTTCATTCCACACTGTGGGGATAGGGTATATCGAGAGGGGGACACCCTTTGGGTGATGGTGGGTGGGAGGTAGGATCAATGACTCCAGCCACTAGTGCTCTGCAGGGAGGGAGAGAGACAATGCATGGCTGCACTTGGGGGCCAGGAGGGGTTAATGGCCACAATACTGTTGCAGTGCAGCTATTAACCACTACTGGTCCCCAAGTGCAGTCGTTAACTTTTAGGGGTAGACTTATACTGGGGACACAGAACAATTCCAGCTTAAGGGGCTCAAATATTGGGGTCGACTTATACATGAGGTCGACTTGTATCCAAGTATATACGGTAACTGAAAATAAAAATATAATATTTTCTTTACTGCTAATCTTGTAGTAATTATCTGTACTAAATAACCAATTCATTATATCATAAAAAAAAATTCCCGCTTCAGTGTCTCTTTAAAGGGACACTGTAGGGGGTCAGGGGAAAAATGAGTTGAAGTTACCCGGGGCTTCTAATGGTCCCCCACAGACATCCTGTGCCCACGCAGCCACTCCCCAATGCTCCGGCCCCGCCTCTGGTTCACTTCTGGAATTTCAGACTTTAAAGTCTGAAAAACACTACGCCTGCGTTGCCGTGTCCTCGCTCCCGCTGACATCACCAGGAGCGTACTGCGCAGGCCCAGTATGGTCTGCGCCGTGCGCTCCTGGTGACATCAGGGGAAGCGAGGACACGGCAACGCAGGCACAGTGGTTTTCAGACTTTAAAGTCTGAAATTCCAGAAGTGAACCGGAGGCAAGGCCAGAGCATCGGTGAGTGGCTGCGCAGGCACAGAATGTCTGCGGGGGACCATTACAAGCCCCGGGTAACTTCAACTCATTTTCCCCCGACTCCCCCTACAGTATCCCTTTAAGGGCCACCAACCTTTCTCTAGCTGACACTAGATCTGATTGCAGCTCAGAGATCAAGGATTCCAAGTCCTCATGATCGAAGACCGGAACTTCCAAACACAACCTGTGGATACATTTATCCATTCCACCCAAGTTGTCTCGTAGAATGTAATCATAGGTTGCGGACAGGGGGTTGGCTACTTTAAATGTATTGTATAGAGATGCTAGGTCACTTGAATTGAGTTCAGGGATCGACGTGGGAGGGTATGAACATTTGGATCCACGAAGGGGAGACAAGTAAGTGCTTCAAAGGAATTGAGTATCATGGCCTCAACCTTGACCACCATGTTTTGAGGGGACTATCGAAACCACCATCTTACGAACTGTAACACACATTTCTTCCAGGAAGTAAAGCTGGAAGTTAGGTAGAGCGAGTCTTCCCTGATCTATTCTAAGTTACAGCTTATGGGCACAAAGCAAAGATATAATTTGGTTTATAGTTTTAAAATAACATTGAGGAATCCAGCATGTAGAGTTACGAAAAATGTAATTTTAGGGAGGTAAATCTTTTTTTATGAGATTCACCCTACCTGTAAGGGACAAAGGTAATGAGTTCCAGGCCTTACATTTACTTTCAAATTGCTGCAGAACTGGCACAAAATTAAGCTGGATAAAGTCTTTAGAATTTGCTGTGATATTGATGCCAAGGTACTTCAAATGTTGTACCTACTGTAGAGGGACCAGTGGGCGAGCAAAGACCGCTACCTGGTCCAGTGGGAATTCTGATGATCGAAAGCATTTTTCAGCCTCAAGTGACACATTCGTTCTGAGTTGAAAAGATACTAATGGGTAAGGTCCTTTATATTGTGAAGGATCAAAACACAGTCCTTTTTAAGGGGCAGTCCACCTTGCCCACCATAACCAATGTATTGCTTTAAGGAAGGACTCATATAATTGATGCAATCTCAAGATCACCAAAAAATTCCTTATAAAAAAGCTTTATTGACACATGTACAAAAAGAGTAGAAAATGTATAAAAACATAATTCTTGAATATCAGACAGTGGGTCCTCATAGAGCCAAAAATATGGACAAATTCTTAGTTTGACTTAGAGAATAATTGTAGCTTTATGGGTGTATGTCTTTTTCAAGGCAACGACACACGTTCGTTTCAGGCTTTTATAGCAATGAATCTGCCCTTCATCAGGCCAAGATACCCAGCTCTATATAAAAAAAGCAAACAGTGCATTAGAAGTCGCACAATACACTGCCTCAGAAGACCACTAAAGATGGTCACAAGGAGTTACAAAGGACCCACCACCAGATAAGGTTTGTAACGTATACACCAGGATCAATCCAAGAACTTTATACACCTAGGAGATTAAAACAGAATGTGTAGCCAAAGTTTGTCATAAGCGAGCATTATAGTGCCTAGAGAATATACCAGGATGAAAGATGATAGTGAGAAGGCAGAGCATTCTCCCAATGGACCTAATGGGGTACACACCATGAGGGCTAGTTCATATCAGTCCCCGTAATAACCCATTGGTCCTAGACAAAGAATTATACCACATTGTGCACAAGATATTGAGCGGTGCAAGAGATAGATAACATGCAAGTAAATAGAAGAATAGCATGGAAGATCTATGCAAACCTGTATGGCTCAAAAGGACTAAGTAATAACGTACTGGGGGCGCCTGAGCATACCAGGCGTACATAACCTAAGGAAAAAGTACAAATAAATACAAACCAGTCCAATATGAAGTAGCATCCAGACGTGTAACATATACCAGACAGCTCCCATAGAAAAGAAAATATAACAGACATGATGGCTCAAGGGCCCTTAATAAATGGATATAGTCATATCATAAAAATATCACCTGTGCCCATAGGAAATTGAGCATAGAAGTATGACCTCATGTGTAATAACGTAGAGGTCCAAGCATTATCACGAGCGGACATGTATGAAGTCCACACAATGTATGCAGGGTACATATAGGACACCAAAATCCGCATAATACATACAAGGCATTGGTAATTTTATTCTGGGTGATACCTGGACGTGTGACATTATATATACCTGATGGCTCCTATGTATTTTGTATGTTGTATATTTTTCCACCTCAAGGATACTCTTTTTGATCCTCCTATATATTTTTTCATTTCTTTTGTAGTTTGTGGGTGTTACCATTTATTTCCAGTAGGGGGCGTCAAGACGCCCTATTAAGCCGCTTTTATTTTGCTTATACAATCATACCCTCTGTGCGGATTATTCCGCACATCGGAGGTGTCAGATTACAACTAGCCCTCTTCTGTGGTCCTTTCTTTGTATGTACCACAGTTGATCTTTGTCCGCACTGGATACATACCCTTGTTTGCGCTCCAGCGTGGTTGCCCGCTTCCTGTATAGTTCAGAGTGCTGAGTTGCGCAAGCGCATGGGACCTCGGAGATCTAGCGTCACCTCCGGCTGGCGGAAGTGACGCACCGCTTGTGCACTTCCGCCATTAGATACCTCTATACGGACTGTTTGTCCGTGGATGAGACGCGTTCTCACGTGGCTTTGTCTTAGCCAGCCTCTGATTGGCCAATTCCTTTGGGAGGCAGGGTCTTATGGGATATTTAAAACATACCCGTTGCCATTCTCATTCGGGTTCCCATACTTCAGCGTTTTTTTCGCAGTTGGGAAGGTGAGTTGAAAACCTTATTATTGTCATATGCTAGTTATTAATCAATATTCTTTATGGACCTTGAACTATGCTGTTTAATCCTAGAGATGTTCTTATTCCCACCTAAGTGTATTTTTGCTTGATTTTGGCCAAGCGGGATATTTAGCCCTGTTGTGCACTAAAATGCCTTGTATGTATTATGCGGATTTTGGTGTCCTATATGTACCCTGCATACATTGTGTGGACTTCATACATGTCCGCTCGTGATAATGCTTGGACCTCTACGTTATTACACATGAGGTCATACTTCTATGCTCAATTTCCTATGGGCACAGGTGATATTTTTATGATATGACTATATCCATTTCTTAAGGGCCCTTGAGCCATCATGTCTGTTATATTTTCTTTTCTATGGGAGCTGTCTGGTATATGTTACATGTCTGGATGCTACTTCATATTGGACTGGTTTGTATTTATTTGTACTTTTTCCTTAGGTTATGTACGCCTGGTATGCTCAGGCGCCCCCAGTACGTTATTACTTAGTCCTTTTGAGCCATACAGGTTTGCATAGATCTTCCATGCTATTCTTCTATTTACTTGCATGTTATCTATCTCTTGCACCGCTCAATATCTTGTGCACAATGTGGTATAATTCTTTGTCTAGGACCAATGGGTTATTACGGGGACTGATATTAACTAGCCCTCATGGTGTGTACCCCGTTAGGTTCATTGGGAGAATGCTCTGCCTTCTCACTATCATCTTTCATCCTGGTATATTCTCTAGGCACTATAATGCTCGCTTATGACAAACTTTGGCTACACATTCTGTTTTAATCTCCTAGGTGTATAAAGTTCTTGGATTGATCCTGGTGTATACGTTACAAACCTTATCTGGTGGTGGGTCCTTTGTAACTCCTTGTGACCATCTTTAGTGGTCTTCTGAGGCAGTGTATTGTGCGACTTCTAATGCACTGTTGTTTGCTTTTTTTATATAGAACTGGGTATCTTGGCCTGATGAAGGGCAGATTCATTGCTATAAAAGCCCGAAACGAACGTGTGTCGTTGCCTTGAAAAAGACATACACCCATAAAGCTACAATTATTCTCTAAGTCAAACTAAGAATTTGTCCATATTTTTGGCTCTATGAGGACCCACTGTATTCAAGAATTATGTTTTTATACATTTTCTACTCTTTTTGTACATGTGTCAATAAAGCTTTTTTATAAGGAATTTTTTGGTGATCTTGAGATTGCATCAATTATATGAGTCCTTCCTTAAAGCAATACATTCGTTCTGAGGCCAGAAACCCACTAGGAGCGATTTCTAATCGCTAGTGATTTGAAAAAGCTCTTGCTAATGCAATGCTATGGGGGATTTTTATAAAATCACATCACTCAAGTAGGATCACACCCAAAGTATTACATTAGCAAGAGTTTTCCAAATGCTCAGGAAATCGCCCTTAGTGCGTTTCTGGCCTGAAGAGGGGAATGTCTTGGGAGGCCATGAGGAGTGCATACAGCTGCCTACTGTTTCTGTTCCATGGGTGGGCATAAAACCACTTTGGTCTGGGTTTATTCTAGATTCTATGCATTTCACTAAGCGATTGGCTAGAACTTTTGCAAATATTTTTGCGTTTGCATTAATTAACTAATTGGCCTGTAGGAAGAGCATAGCTCAGGATTTTTTCCTGTCTTTAGGATGAAGATTATTAATGCTTCTGACCAAGACTTTGGGCCACACCCAGATTCCCATGTCAAAACCTGTGAGGTGAGGGACTAAGGCCACATACACACATCAGACCATAGTCTTTTGAAAATGAAAGATCACAGACCAATCTTACCACCCTTCATGTAGTATGAGAGCCATACTCTACACAGTCTATTCTATGGAGCTGAACTTTACATCAGAAAAAAATCTTTGCAAGATGCTGCACACACATATGCTGCACACACAGATGCTGTACAGACACAAAAGATCAGTATCTGCAAAAGATCTGTTCCTGCCAAAAATCCATTCCTGCAAATTGCAATGATAGTCTATGAGATCTGCAGATGATCATACACACATGATTTAACTGACATTCATCTGCAGATCAGATCCACCAGGATGGATTTTCAGATCTGCGGATGATTGCTTGATCTGCAGATGAATGTCAGTTAAATCATGTGTGTATGATGATCTGCAGATCGCATAGACTATCATTGCAATTTGCAGGAATGGATTTTTGGCAGGAACAGATCTTTTGCAGATACTGATCTTTTGTGTCTGTACAGCATCTGTGTGTGCAGCATCTGCAGATTTTTTTCTGATGGGGAGTTCAGCTCCATAGAAAAAACTGTGTAGAGTATGGCTCTCATACTACATGAAGGGTGGTAAGATTGGTCTGTGATCTTTCATTTTCCAAAGACTATAGTCTGAGGTGTGTATGAGCTTTTAGATGGATTTGTTGTGGACTTGGGACTCCACAGGTAGGCCATCTGGGCCCCGAATCTTACCTGCAAGTCAGCCAGAGCATCAACTATATCCTACGATGTAATCACAGCATCGGAAAATTTCTTCTGGTCATCCAAAAATTGAGAAAAATGTATATCGTCAAGGTATTTTGTCAGATCCACCATCTATAATGTCTTGTAGAAGGTAGTAAACTGGTCATAGATTTCTTTGGGGCCCGAATACATGTCCCTGTAGTCAAAACTTCTTGATCTGGATATAGATAAAATGGATCTTCAAGAGTCAAAGGCAAATACTGCCAGTGAAGAGTAATACATTGTTATCAGCATCAGAGATTGTCACATGAGCCGTGAATAGGGAAACGGGAGCAGCTGGAACAGGTGAGATTTTAATGCACAGGCACTGGGGAAGGGGGGCATTTGGTGGGGCGGTGGGCAGGCTGCGGTGTGGCGAGACTGAATCCGGAGAGATTTCATGCTGAAATTGAAGGAAAATCTGTGGTGTATGGGCAGCCAACAGATCTCTCTGATTTAGAGAGTTTGTAGTTATGTACATATAAATAGATGGTGATCCTGGTTTTCACTCATTAATACACAGCTGTAGTGCTTGCCTGGCATGTAGTGTATGCATTTACTGTACCAGAGATGGCACTAATGTGTATGTTTATACTTACCTGTGGCTTCCTCCAGCCCTATGGCCTAGTGCACACCAGAGCGGTTCTGCTGCGGTTTGCGATCCGCTTGCGGGTGCGGATCCGCTAGGGTAATGTATTTCAATGGGCTGGTGCACACCAGAGCGGGAGGCGTTTTGCAGAAACGCATACTCCCGGGCTGCTGCAGACTTTGGATTGCGGATGCGTTTCTGCCTCAATGTTAAGTATAGGAAAAACGCAAACCGCTCTGAAAAACTGCACTTCAGAGTGGTTTGCCAGGCGTTTTTTGTTACAGTAGCTGTTCAGGAACATCTTTACTGTAACAATACATGAAATCTACTACACCAAAAACGCTTCACAAAACCGCAAAATGCTAGCTGAAACGCTACAGAAAAAGAAGAAAAAGCGCATCAAAATCTGCTAGCATTTTGCGGATCTGCTAGCGGTTTTTGGTGTGCACCAGGCCTATGAGGTGCAAGAGCTCCCTCTCTGCTCGCTCGGTTCACTCGTTATCACTCTACGTAATCTGGCCAGTCGTGCGCTTCTGTGCTGGTGGAAGACTCAGGTAAGTATAAATACAAACATTAGTTCCATCTCTGGTTTCCCTTAAAACATCTTGCCACCCCCATCCCCCTTGCAGGCATATATTTTTCAGGGAATTCCGTACTCGCAATACTGAGTAGCATGTGTCATAACGCCATGAGGCGTTCCGCAGAATGTGGTAGGCTGGCAAAGGCCCCTTTCTTCGCTGCCTACTTACACACACACACTTTGCAAACACATTTGTTGTGATGTTACAGACTAATTACATTACATAAATATGGTAAAATAGGTAATGGGAAACATTTAGGCCTACCAATTTGCCAGGCAGCGTTAAAAAGTACAGATATAAAAAATAAATATATTTTTTTTAAATATGCACATTAAAAAATAGGTTCTTTTCAGTTAGCCGGGCGCATTCACTAGGTGGCGATAAAACTCCACCAGAGTTACATCTTTCCCTACTATCCATGGCGGCCTGGAGGGGGAATAGTAATTAACGCCACCTGGTGGTTGCGCCCTACTAACGGAATAGTACCAAAAAATATTAAAGTCAGTCAAAATGTGTTCCTCACCCATACTTTTCTGTTCGCTTCTTTCCAATCTGTAGCCTACTAGACCAAAGCACTACTTTAGTAGGCTCCATATTCCTTGGGGAATACCAGCCTACATGAGGTTAACAAAGCTTGATGGGAAGGCACACTGTGTGTTGCTTTTAATTGGCAAAAAAAAAAAGTAAGCTTTTTTTTTTTTTTTTTTTGTCATGGCTGCCTTGCAATAGTGAAATGTGTGCACTGTTTCGCCTAGGACACACTAGGTGCACTTTTCTGAATGCTTGTGATTCGAATAGCTCTTGCTAATGTAATGCTGTGTGTGATCCCATGAGGGATGTGATTTTAAAAAAAACCTCACCCATAGCATTGCATTAACAAGAGTTTTTCAAATCACAAGTGCTTAAAAAAACACTGCTAGTGTGCCCCTGGCTTGTCTGTGTTTTAATTCTGTGGAGCTACATTTGGCTGCAGGGGCAAATTGGGATGGCTGCTGGTATACAAGGCATTGCAGTAACTTTTTTTTTTTTGTACCATTTTTGCTCACCCATTGCGATATGCAATCCCTCAGCTTTGTAAATGACCCTCTTATTGTATGGGACCTATGGTCTTGATGGTTATGGTAAAGGTACTATTCAGTAGTTTTGTAGATGAGTTATTAGATGCAGAAAAAAATATAATGAAACACTGTTCCAATATCCTAAGGCCTACTTGATCAATGTGCTATAATTTCATTGATCAAACATAAATCATAAAGGGCCATTCACTTCCCAAGTGACGGCAGGAGAATTGTGTGATCGATTGCTTCATAGCTTTGTACTGTAAAGTACAAAGCTACCAGCAGTTCGGTCAGTATTAGATCAGATTCCTTTTGGATTCTGATCTAAGGGCTCAAACTCACTAGCAGCCTTTTCTAAGGGCTGGAACCCACAAGAGCGTTTTTTTGAGCATTTTGGCAGCGCTGCGATACGCTAGCGTTTTGCCAAAACGCTCAGCTGATAATGGATGGGGCAACTTCCACAGGAGCGTTTGCGTTTCCCAGAAACGCAAACGCAGGACCTGCAGCATTTTGGGAGCGTTAGCGCTTCAATGTAAAGTATTGAAACGCTAGCAGAAACGCTCAGCAAAACCTAAACTGAGCGGTTTTGCTAGCGTTTTGCGGTTCAGCACACTGTAACAAAATAAAAAATAATTCACAGGACCAATCAGGATAAAAACGCTACACAGCCGCTGAGGAAAAAAATACACTGTTGCAAAACGCGACCGAAAACGCGCATGAATCCGCTTGCAAACCGCTCAGACAAAACGCTAGCGGTTGCATTTTGCGTTTGCGGATTTCAGTGGGTTCCAGGCCTAAGCGCTAGTGATGTGAAAAGCTCTTGCTAATGCAATGCTATGGGGGATTTTTTTAGAAAACCACATTGCTCAAGTGGGATCACACCCATAGCATTACATTAGCAAGAGCTTTTCAAATCACAAGTGCTTAGTAATGTACTGCTAGTGGGTTCCAGGCCTAATATAGCGGTGTTAAGTCTTCACTCTTGCAGTCCAAGAGCTAGTTTAATCATTTTCCACTGCTTGTAGCTGCTTCAGGGAATATTAACTGAGGAGAAAAATAATTTTTCAGAGTTTACTATAAAAAGTTTTCAGAAAAAAAGTTGTCATCAATAGGATGGTCAGTGAGATGCAAATAGTTGATAGAAATGTTTATGGTCATTTCCATAGTCATTTTGCAACCTTCCTAAGGCCTCTTTCACAGTGCGACATTAAAGTCGCACGTTAGAAAATTTTATAACGCAGACTAACGCACAGCAATCCAAAGTCTGCAACATTCACAGTGCACACGTTGCATTGTGTGTAACGTGAGGCGTTATTAGAAAGTGCTGCATGCTGTGCGTTTAGCAATGAATCTGCTGCGTTAATTGTGTTGCACATGCTTATTAATGTATTTTTTTTTATATGTAGCGCATGCGCTGTTTTCGTTCCATCACTGTGCGACAAAAACGGCGCACCAAATGCAAGGTTAAAGAATGTACTATAACGTCCAAGTTATAGTGCACAATGTGTTGCGTTAGGTTGTGCGACCTTAATGTCGCATCAAACGCAACGTCCTGATGGAAAAGTAACCTAAAGCTACGTTTCCACTATAACTAGACTAATCTGCATAGAAAAATGCTTGCGGATCTGCATGTGTATGCAAATTCACGTGCATTTGCATGCATTTTTTCATGCAAATTCACATGCACACACACATTTTTTTACTTTTTTATTTTCCCGTCGCCATTCATTACTAATGACTTCTGCACACGAAACCGTGTACGCGTTAACCCATAAACGGCGTGGAAAATTGTGGCATTTGAGTCAGACTTTTTTGGGGGGGGGTGGGGGTGTTACCTGCAGGGGGAAGTGAATTTCACCTGGAATGGAAACAGGCCCATTGACTTGTCTTGCGAATCTGATTCTGCATGCAGAAAACACATACAAATGTTAGTGGAAACGGGCCCCAAGTTTGCATAAAATTTGTATCAATTAATTGCTCTCAGTAAGCCCTTTTGAAACTAAAATTTGTATCAACTCAAAATAACTGCATCTTTCTGACCATCTTTAGTCAGAACTGTAGAAATATGTAAAAATGGGTACATCTGGCAGGTGGCGACAAAACTCCACCAGTGTTACATCTTTCCCTACTATCCATGGCGGCCTGGAGGGGGAATAGTAATTAGCGCCACCTGCCGGATGCGCCCGGCTAATGGATAAGTATCTAAAAATGTTGAGTGTTGCTTTATATTGTCTTGTGCTTTTTTATGTCTTTCAAGGAAAGTTCCGCTGAAGTTCATTATATTGTATATTAAGGACGTCTGTAGTTTTTTTGTAAAATAAATACATTTTAAAATAAGTGCTATTTTACCGGTCTGTTTTTTGCATTTCATTCTCTATTGTGAAAGTTTATATAAAGACCCATTCACACATCTGCCACAATTTGCAGACAAATGCTTCAAGTGATCCCGAGGTGAGAGTTATGTGGAGGCTGACATATTTATTTACTTTTAGGGCTCGTTTCCACTATTGCGGTGCGGAATCCACCGCTGACGAAATCGCATGCGGATGCGATTCCGCATGCGTTTTTTGCCGCGAATTCGCATAGGTGAGTGTATATGCGATTTTAACCATGTCACTGCCTGTGTGAATTTACATTGGTACCTATGCGAATTCGCGGCAAAAAACGCATGGGAAAAACGCATGCGATTTCCCTATTAAATACATTGTGTGCGATTCGCCTGCATTCCACACGCAGGCGAATTCTGAGGGCTCTGCCGTGCAGAAAAAACCTGCACAGAAAAACGCACAGCAAAACTGACAAGTGGAAACAGGCCCATCCACTTGTATTGGCTGTGCGAATCTGCATGCAGGAAACGCATGCAGATTCGCGATAGTGGAAACGGGCCCTCAAGCAATACCAGTTGCCTGGCTGTCTTTATGATCCTCTGCCTTTAATACTTTCAGCCACAGACACTGAACAAGCAGGCAGCAGATCAGGCGTTTCTGACAATATTGTCAGATCTCCCAAAATTAGCTACATCCTTGTTTCAGGTGTGTGATTCAGACACTACTGCAGTTAAAGGAAACATAAGGGCCCATTTCCACTAATGCGAATGTGCATGCATTTTCTGTATGCAGATTCACTTGACATGTACAAGTCAATGGGCCTGTTTCCATTACAGGTGAAATTCGCTTACCCCCGCAGGTGGGAAAAAAAAAAACGGCTGCCTCTGTCAGAATTTTCCACGTGATTTAAGCGGTTTTGCGTTAACGCGTACGCATTTACGCATGTGATAGTCAATAGTAATGAATGGCGACAGTAAAATAAAGAAAAAAGTTGCGTCCGCATGCGAATGTGCATGAAAAAAATGCAGACAAAATCGCATATGCACGCAAATCTGCAGGTGTTTTTTTTTTCTATGCAGCTTCGCCTAGGTATAGTGGAAATGGCCCTGAAGCAAAATGTGCTGCCCCATGATATGCTTGCCCGGGGCTTCCTCCAGCCCCTTGCAGCCGACATGTCCCTCGCAGCATCTCCGCTCACAGCCGCTGGCCTGGGGTCCCCGCCGGTGCAGATGCCGACCTCCTCTACTGCGCATGCGTGAGCGCCGCTGTCAGTCAAGTCCATGTTGTCTGCAGTGTACTGGGCAGGCGCCAAACTACTGCGCTTGTGCAGTACACTACGGACAACGTGGACTTGATTGACAGCGGCACTTCCTGCAGGCGCAGTAAGGACGACCTTGAGGTCGGCCTCTGCACACAGCGAAGACCCCAGTCTTGCGGCTGTGAGCGAAGATGCTGTGAGGGACATGTCGGCTGCAAGGGGCTGGAGGAAGCTCCGGGCAAGCATATCATGGGGCAGCACATTTTGCTTTATGTTTCCACTAAATAGACCAGCAGGGCTACCAGGCAACTGGTATTGTTTAAAAAGAAACAAATATGGCATCCTTCATATCATTCTCACCTTGGGTTCATGTCATGTCATATCACACACCTATTGATCTGTAGATCCAATTCACAAACGCCTGCAGACATGCAATGCACAACAGAAGAATCGATGCTGTTGCATTTGTATGCATGTGTAAAATACATGCATAATTCTACTGTGTATACACACTGCATAATTACTGATTACCATTTGCATAAAGAACACCTAACTTCCATTTTTAAATTAATTAAAGTGAACCCGAGATGAAATTAAACTGATGAGATAAACAATTGTATTTCTCTTCCTACTCCCATGGTTTTATTTTATATTGAAACTCAAGTTGCAACAATTCAGAAATACAAAGTTGTCTCCATGTACCAAATATACAATGCTATTTTTTAGGACATTTTTTCAAATGTTACAGTATTGTATACTGTTATAAGTGATGGAAAGCACATTAAAAACAACCAAAAAACATTATTTATAGTATACTTCGAAAGTTGTTCAGAAGTAATTTATGCACGTTTCATGATGTTTAACACAGGACTCAACTTGCAAATTCAACATACAAACCATATCCCGGAATGGAACCTGTTTGTAATTAGGGGATCATGTGTATACAAACACGCACAAAGCACAGCCAGTGCCATACAGTTTTGGCTGGGACAGTATTATTTACCTAATGGTGGGCATACACGGTGCGTTTCTTTCTTATCAATCGAGCCGCTGATGGGCTCGATTGATAATCTCCGACAGGTCCGATCACGAATGGATCGATTCCCCGCTTGATTCCCGCCTGCGGACAATGGCAGGGAATCGAGCGGAAGATAAGCGGCGCCGGCGGGGACGAGCGGTAATCGATTCGGGCGGACGCGTGGGGACGCGGCGGGAGTCGATCCGGCGGCTAATCGAGCCACCGGATCGCACCGTGTATGCCCACCATTAGACTATTTCCTCTGCTGGAACTGCAGATAAGTCCTGTATGTCAGAATAATCCCTGAGAGCAAAGCCTTAACTAAAACAATGGTGCATGAGCCAGCCTGGGGCCCCGGGAACTCTCACTGCCCGGGGCCCCAGAACCAGCATCTAACACCATATGTGAGCGCAGCCAAAACCTTGGAGCTGCCACCTCCAAGGCCTGTCTCCTACTGCTCTAAAACTTACCAAACACACAATTGGAGAACCTCACTCCCAAACAGTTCTCTGCTGCTTTATAAAGCCTGCAGGCTGCTTATAAGCCAATGAGAAGTGCACACATAATACACCTAGCTTGCAGTGATAATCAAGCAAAAGCTGAGCAAGTCAGCCAATTAGTAGGAGAGGGCTTCAGTTGCATATAGACAATGGCTATATGACCAGCAGGGGGCACCAACGTGCAGGATATTCCCTCTCATCTGCCCCCCTCCTAACTAAACTGCATGGGATACTACAATAATTAAAAACAATGGTGCATGAGCCAGCCTGGGGCCCCGGGAACTCTCACTGCCCGGGGCCCCAGAACCAGCATCTAACACCATATGTGAGCGCAGCCAAAACCTTGGAGCTGCCACCTCCAAGGCCTGTCTCCTACTGCTCTAAAACTTACCAAACACACAATTGGAGAACCTCACTCCCAAACAGTTCTCTGCTGCTTTATAAAGCCTGCAGGCTGCTTATAAGCCAATGAGAAGTGCACACATAATACACCTAGCTTGCAGTGATAATCAAGCAAAAGCTGAGCAAGTCAGCCAATTAGTAGGAGAGGGCTTCAGTTGCATATAGACAATGGCTATATGACCAGCAGGGGGCACCAACGTGCAGGATATTCCCTCTCATCTGCCCCCCTCCTAACTAAACTGCATGGGATACTACAATAATTAAAAACAATGGTGCATGAGCCAGCCTGGGGCCCCGGGAACTCTCACTGCCCGGGGCCCCAGAACCAGCATCTAACACCATATGTGAGCGCAGCCAAAACCTTGGAGCTGCCACCTCCAAGGCCTGTCTCCTACTGCTCTAAAACTTACCAAACACACAATTGGAGAACCTCACTCCCAAACAGTTCTCTGCTGCTTTATAAAGCCTTATCACTGCAAGCTAGGTGTATTATGTGTGCACTTCTCATTGGCTTATAAGCAGCCTGCAGGCTTTATAAAGCAGCAGAGAACTGTTTGGGAGTAAGGTTCTCCAATTGTGTGTTTGGTAAGTTTTAGAGCTGTAGGAGACAGGCCTTGGAGGTGGCAGCTCCAAGGTTTTGGCTGCGCTCACATATGGTGTTAGATGCTGGTTCTGGGGCCCCGGGCAGTGAGAGTTCCCGGGGCCCCAGGCTGGCTCATGCACCATTGTTTTTAATTATTGTAGTATCCCATGCAGTTTAGTTAGGAGGGGGGCAGATGAGAGGGAATATCCTGCACGTTGGTGCCCCCTGCTGGTCATATAGCCATTGTCTATATGCAACTGAAGCCCTCTCCTACTAATTGGCTGACTTGCTCAGCTGTTGCTTGATTATCACTGCAAGCTAGGTGTATTATGTGTGCACTTCTCATTGGCTTATAAGCAGCCTGCAGGCTTTATAAAGCAGCAGAGAACTGTTTGGGAGTGAGGTTCTCCAATTGTGTGTTTGGTAAGTTTTAGAGCAGTAGGAGACAGGCCTTGGAGGTGGCAGCTCCAAGGTTTTGGCTGCGCTCACATATGGTGTTAGATGCTGGTTCTGGGGCCCCGGGCAGTGAGAGTTCCCGGGGCCCCAGGCTGGCTCATGCACCATTGTTTTTAATTATTGTAGTATCCCATGCAGTTTAGTTAGGAGGGGGGCAGATGAGAGGGAATATCCTGCACGTTGGTGCCCCCCTGCTGGTCATATAGCCATTGTCTATATGCAACTGAAGCCCTCTCCTACTAATTGGCTGACTTGCTCAGCTTTTGCTTGATTATCACTGCAAGCTAGGTGTATTATGTGTGCACTTCTCATTGGCTTATAAGCAGCCTGCAGGCTTTATAAAGCAGCAGAGAACTGTTTGGGAGTGAGGTTCTCCAATTGTGTGTTTGGTAAGCAATGCCTTAACTGACATGCGACAATCACACTTTTAGTTGTGCCATGTTCATATCAAATCTCTCCTTTATCAAGGTGAATATACTCATCCAATTTTGATTGGCCAATTTTACCCCCTCCAAGTAGTATGAGGGTCAACAGATATTGAATACTATGGGCTGGTGCACACCGAGCGGCTTTTTGGGCGTTTTCAGATCCGCTTGCGGCTGCGGATCTGCTTGGTCAATGTATCTCAATGGGGTGGTGCACACCAGAGCGGCAGGCGTTTTGCAGAAACGAAAAATGCCTGGGTGAGGCATTTTTTGGATTTCGGATGCGTTTCTGCCTCAATGTTAAGTATAGGAAAAACGCAAACCGCTCTGAAAAACGGCACTTCAGAGCGGTTTTGCAGGCGTTTTTGTTACAGAAGCTGTTCAGTAACAGCTTTACTGTAACAATATATGAAATCTACTATACTGAAAACCGCAGCAGCAATCCGCAAAACGCTAGCAAAACGCCTCATAAAAATAAAAAAAAGCGTTTAAAAATCTGCTAGCATTTTGCGGATCTGCTAGCGGGTTTTGGTGTGCACCAGCCCTATGAACAGATTGGCCTCCATTCACTAAAGGCAGTTTAGTAAAATCATTTAGTTCAATAAAACCATGCGCGGTAACTCTTTTGGGTGAAAAATTACCTCCAGTGATAATTCACTAAAAATAGTAAAAATAGTGAGTATTCACCCCCTCCTGATACCCCCAAGCATACGGTACGATTAATCACCCACATTCTTACAGCCACTCGTTTATCAATTGCTTCATTCTGGAAAAATATCGCTCCCCCCAATTTAACAGATGTTAAACACAAGATCGAATGGACCAAAGAGATGGAAAAAATGACAGCATCACTGTGAGAGACATTGGGTATCATTCATAAACAGGCTGTCGGTAGTGCGGGAAAACACCGTTCTTCTCCGCAACCGGTAATTAAGACTTCTGGGTGGCCATTCATAAAGAAGTCTGCCTGTTGCGGAAGAAGTGCGGAGGTTTTCTGGAGGAAGCTGGCGGCAGCGTGGCGGAAGACATGCGGAAACTTAAAAGCTGCCCGATTCCCTCCCTGCGCTGCTCTGTCTGATGCTGCTTGGGAGGTCCCTCCCATTCATTTATATGTATTCCGCCCGCCTATCGCTACTGTCGAGCAAGCGGTATTTTCCTTCCGGATACCGCTTGCTCTAATCTTTATGAATGGATGTGTTTGTTACTTTTTCTAGATTAATCTAGAAAAACTCCGCACAAGGCGGAAATGTATCGCTCTGTCACATTTTCATGCGGAAAGAGCCTTTATGAATGGGGCTTATGCTGAGTGGTCGGGAAAGTCACCGGTGTTAAGCATTTCCGCATGCGGAAATGCTTTATGAATGATACCCAATGAATCTCACTTCCACAAAGTCTGGAGCCCTTGGTCCTTATACTCTCCCGACCTACTGCCCCCCTAAGTCACATATAGCAATTTTACTCCTAGATTATGTCCATTCCCCTGCACTACATGGATATGTTTGGAACATCTCACTTTCAAAGAGCCAAATACTCAAACTTGTACCTTTAAGCCCCTGCATATATATAATCATCGACTTTTGTCCTATCTGAAGGCCAATGGTACACCTCTCTCATCTCTCACGCATAGGCCTTCTCTCCATTACTCATTGATCTTTGGTGTGACCCCTTACTTTGTTATGCCCCAGTTTCAGTGTTCTTCAGGCTAACAGTGCCTTTGCATTATATACACATACATTAGTTTACATGTTCCATAGAATTCTTCTGCTTTTCTTAATCACCTTGTAGGATGGTCAAGAATACATAATTGTATTACCAGTGGACAGTCACAGGTTCACCACAACTTCATGCCGTCAGAACTTTATCCATGCCGGATCAACGACTTCGAGATGAACTGACCATGGACATGTTTACAGTTAGTGATCTCACCCTGTTAGGCGCCGTTAACCCTTTACATTGTTATTATGTCTACCCAACACTGTATATTTTTCTTCTTTTTATCTGTTAAGAAAATCTCTTAATAAATATCAGTAAAACAAAAAAATAGTGAGTATTCACTAAAAATGTACCAAGTGTGATAAATCTTTGATAAAAGTGCGGTAAAACAGGTGATAAACAGGTGATAAAACAGTCAGTAATATGTGCGGAAATAAATCTTTTTTGACCACTGTAGGGCAGCCCATATACTTGCCACCCATTACACAGAAATGACCCAGGAAAGCCGGTCACATTTAAAGTGGGACCTCAACTCTTGCACAGGACAGAAGGAAAACATATAGAAATGCACCCTGTATGTATATAATTTAGCCTGTCTAATTCCCCCTCATCTGTGAATAATCACAACTGTAATTTGAGCTCTCCACTGTGCTAGCTGGCTGCCTCAGCAGAGCAGCTAATGTGTAAACACAGGCCTCTATTCATAAAACTTTTTCTGCCAGTTTTCAGCTCAAAACAGCGGACTTTCCCGACCATTTAGCAAAGTGGGCATTCATAGAAGCTGTTTCCGCATGAAAATCTACAATCCCCCAGCAGAGCGAGAAATTTCCGCCTTGTGCGGTGTTTTTCTAGATTTATCTAGAAAAAGTTACAAAATGTCAATTCAGAAATATTAGAGGAAACGGTAAGTGGGCATTTTTTGCCGCGAATTCGCATGCGAATTCGCATAGGTGAGGGTATATGCGATTTTAACCATGTCACTGCCTGTGTGAATTTACATCGGTACCTATGCGAATTCGCAGCAAAAAATGCATGGGGAAAACGCATGCGATTTCCCTATTAAATACATTGCATGCGATTCGCATGCATTCCACTCTAAGGCAAATTCGTTGGCTCCTTTGTGCGTTTTTTCACCGCTCAAAAAACCGCACATCACCAACGCAACAGTGGAAACAGGCCCATTCACTTGCATACCATGTGCGAATCCGCATGCGTTGGACGCATGCGGATTCGCGATAGTGGAAACGAGCCCTTAGCTGCAGCAATTAAATAGATTGTTTAGGAAGACTAATAGACAGATTCAGCGCAGATTCAGGAGAAGGAGAGGCAGAAAATGCACATGTAAAGGGATGCTGGGGCTGCCTCCTTTATACTAACGCTGTCTCTGCAGGAGAAAATGTATCAACTCAGCCAGCAAATGTAACAACTCAGCAGCACCACCAGTTTAGTGCGGGAATTCCCCGACCTATTAGCGCAAGTGTAAACATTTATATGAATTAGCACACAAAAGTGTAAAATACTGATGCAGTGTTTTTCCTCCAAGATTTTTTTTACCGCAAATGTTGGGCTCTATTCATAAAACCTTACCGCAAGTTTTCTGCTCAAAACAGCTGACATTTCCGACCATTTAGCAAAGTGGGCATTCATAAAGGCTGTTTCCACATGAAAATCTGACATTCCTGTGCAGTGCGGGGAAATTACCGCCATGGGCTCTATTCATAAAAAATTTGTGCCGTAAAAAGTCGTGGAGGGAAAATACCGCATCGGTATTTTAGACTTCTGGGTGGGCATTCATAAAAATGTTGGCAGCTGCGATGCAAGTGCGGAGATCTCCCGCTGAAGGCTGGCGGTAAGCTGTTGGAAGACATGCGGAAACACTTAAGCCGGCAGAGTCCCTCCGTGCTCTCTCTGGGAGGTCTGTCCCATTCACTTGTATGTAAACCGCAGGCTTCTCGCTACATCAGAGGAAGCGGTATTTCCCGTCCACATACCGCTTCCTCTAATCTTTATGAATGGCCATTTTGTTACTTTTTTCTAGATAAATCTAGAAAAACACAGCAGTAAGCGGAAATTTCTCGCTCTGCTGGGGGATTGTAGATTTTCATGCGGGAACAGCTTTTATGAATGCCCACTTTGCTAAATGGTCGGGAAAGTCTGCTGTTTTGAGCGGAAAACTTGCGGTAAAGTTTTATGAATAGAGCCCCTTGTGTGGAGATTATCACAACACATGTCACTGAAGGTTAATTCATAAATATTAGCGCAGGCGGAATGTGTGCGGAGAAACCCGACTGTTTAGATAAGGCGAAAAGCCAGGGGTAACAGTCAAGATAACAGCAAGTGAATGAGAAAGACCTCCCAGGCAGCTGCAGTGAGAGGAGAGCAGACAAGGCATTCCGGAATACCAAGGCTGAAGGCTGTGTTTTTTTAACCCCTTGGGTACCTGTTTTCAGATAAATTTCACATCACAAAGCCTGCATGTGTAACATTTCTGGAACTTCTTCTAAGCTGCAGCAATTAAATAGATTGTTTAGGAAGACTAATAGACAGATTCAGGCCTAGTGCACACCAAAAACCGCTAGCAGATCCGCAAAATGCTAGTAAATTTTGAAACGCTCTTTCTTCTTTTTCTGTAGCGTTTCAGCTAGCATTTTGCAGTTTTGTGAAGCGTTTTTGGTGTAGTAGATTTCAATTATTGTTACAGTAAAGCTGTTACTGAACAGCTACTGTAACAAAAAACGCCTGGCAAACCGCTCTGACATGCCGTTTTTCAGAGCGGTTTGCGTTTTTCCTATACTTAACATTGAGGCAGAAACGCCTCCGCAATCCAAAATCTGCAGCAGCCCGGGAGTATGTGTTTCTGCAAAACGCCTCCCGCTCTGGTGTGCATCAGCCCATTGAAATAAATTACCCAAGCCTATCCGCAGCCGCAAGCGGATCGCAAAAGGCAGCCGAACTGCTCTGGTGTGCACTAGGCCT
The DNA here is from genome assembly GCF_040937935.1 of Hyperolius riggenbachi. NCBI lineage: Eukaryota > Metazoa > Chordata > Amphibia > Anura > Hyperoliidae > Hyperolius > Hyperolius riggenbachi. The sequence goes on from NC_090648.1 coordinate 276,302,616, forward strand.
TAGTGCAGATTCAGGAGAAGGAGAGGCAGAAAATGCACATATAAAGGGATGCTGGGGCTGCCTCCTTTATACTAAAGGTTCGTATACACGTCCGATAAAGATCGTTCGTTACGAACGATTCGTGACGTTTACGATATTCAAATTAGACCGAAAAGATCGTTCGTAATGAACGATTGTGTACACACGTGAACGATATAAGTATAAAGTACTGAACGACGAACGATAAAAAAATGTGTGCGCAAACGGGAGTGACGTTATGACAGGCAATAAGAACATGCGTACTACTCCACATATAATCATTATCGGACGATCTTTGTACACACTGCAACGATTGAACGATTATCTTTTGAAAAAATCCGCCTGGTTGCATCGGTCGGATTGAACGATCGTTGTAAAATTTGGAATGCACGATTATCAGTCCGATTGCCGTTATCGTTCGTTTTCGAACGATCGTTATCGTACGTGTGTACTCAGCTTAACGCTGTCTCTGCAGGAGAAAATGTATCAACTCAGCCAGCAAATGTAACAACTCAGCCAGTACCGCCAGTTTAGTGCAGGAATTCCCCGACCTATTATCGCAAGTGTAAACATTTATATGAATTAGCACACAAAAGTGTAAAATACCGATGCTGGGCTCTATTCATAAAACAGGGAAAATACCGCAGTGGTATTTTAGACTTCTGGGTGGTAATTCATAAAAATCTTGCCAGCTGCGATGCAAGTGCGGAGATCTCCCGCTGAAGGCTGGCGGTAAGCTGTCGGAAGGCATGCTGGAAACACTTCAGCCGGCAGAGTCCCTCCATGCACTGCTCTCTCTGGGAGGTCTGTCCCATTCACTTGTATGTAATCCGCAAAATCAGAGGAAGCGGTATTTCCCGTCCACATACCGCTTCCTCTAAACTTTATGAATGGCCATTTTGTTACTTTTTTCTAGATAAATCTAGAAAAACACTGGAGAAGGCGGAAATTTCTCGCTCTGCTGGGGGATTGTAGATTTTCATGCAGGAACAGCTTTTATGAATGCCCATTTTTGCTAAATGGACGGGAAAATACGCTGTTTTGAGCGGAAAACTTGTGGTAACCTTTTATGAATAGAGCCCGCGGTGTTTTCCCTCCAAGATTTTTTTTTTACCGCAAATGTTTTATGAATAGAGCCCATTGAGAATAGAGCCCATTGTCAGGGTACAAAAATTTGATGCAGAAGTATAATTTCAATTATTTGCATCTTATTGACCATCTCTACTGACTAGAGATGATTAGTGAGGTGCAATTTTTTTCTGAGTTGATGCAAGATTATGCAAACTTTGTATGCAAATATATGCAGTTTGAAAATGGACCAATCAATTTAAACCCAGGTTTATATATATTTGCATCAACACGGAAAAATTTGTATCTCATTGATCATCCCTACTACTGACTATAGGGCAGCAAAGCTTCAAATGAGTTAGGCCTCTTTTCCATGGACTGTTGATAGGCAGTGAAATGCCTCTCAAACTTTCACAACTGCTCACTGCTGCCAGGTAACTGCTTGTTGCTGCCTGGTAACTGCTTGTTGCTGCCTGGTAACTACTCACTACTGCCTGGTAACTGCTCTGTGAGCGCACAGCTCAACAGTCTGTAGAAAAGAGGCCTCAAAATAACACTGTGGGTGGGACTTGTATCTTTTTAAAAGTGGTCTGATAGGCAGATGTTTTCAGTAATTCCATCAGGCTGTCAGGATTCATAGAGCTTGCGAGACCCGTGCTTAGCTTTAAGGTAAAACCTTGAGGCTTGGACCCCACTACAAAGCACTATTGCTAATCGCTTTAATGAGTGTTTTGTAAGCTATTTCATGAGCATTTTCTGGTGATTTTTGGTAGCAGTTTTAAAGTGTAAGAGTTTTGCCAGTGATTGTGTAGTGATTAGTGGTTTTAATTCTGATTCGGTCCTTTAAATTTAATTTTTATTTTTTTAGTGTGCTGTAATTTAAAAACTCTTTTAACCACTTGCCGACCGCACACTCATAACGTGCGTCGGCAAAGTGGCAGCTGCAGGACCAGCGACGCAGTACTGCGTCGCCAGCTGCAGCCTAATTAATCAGGAAGCAGCCGCTCGTACGAGCGGCTGCTTCCTGTCAAATCACGGCGGGGGGCTCCGTGAATAGCCTGCGGGCCGCCGATGGCGGCTCGCAGGCTAGATGTAAACACAAGCGGAAATAATCCGCTTTGTTTACATTTGTACGGCGCTGCTGCGCAGCAGCGCCGTAAGGCAGATCGGCGATCCCCGGCCAATCAGCGGCCGGGGATCGCCGCCATGTGACAGGGGACGTCCTGTCACTGGCTGCACAGGACGGATAGCGTCCTGTGCAGCCCGGATCTCAGGGGGGGAGCAGGTAGGAGAGGGAGGGGGGAATTTCGCCGCGGAGGGGGGCTTTGAGGTGCCCCCCCCCGCCACCCACAGCAGGCAGGAGAGATCAGACCCCCCCAGCACATCATCCCCATAGGGGGGAAAAAAGGGGGGCAATCTGATCTCCCTGTCTGCACCCTGATCTGTGCTGGGGGCTGCAGAGCCCACCCAGCACAGATCAATCAAACCAGCGCTGGTCCTTAAGGGGGGGTAAAGGGTGGGTCCTCAAGTGGTTAAACTCTTGCTCTGTATAGCGATTCATGAGCGATGTTTGTATACTTTACCTTGCAGGAATGCTAATGCAAAACGCTAAGACTCAAAAAATGCTGCATGTCCTGCATTTGCGATTTTGCTAATTGTGCCGGTGGAATTTGGCCCATCCATTAACATTAGCTGAGTGTTTAGGGAAATCGCTAGCGTTTTGAATTGCTCCCTAAACCCTCAAATTGCTCTAGTGCAGAGGTGCCCAAATTTTTTCGGCTTGTGAGCTACTTTTAAAAATTAGCAAGTCAAAGTGATCTACCTATATACAATTTTTAGGAGCACATTTGAATATGCATAATGGGGTCAGGATCTACCATGAAGGCCTTCACGATCTACTGGTAGATCGCGATCTACCTAATGGGCACCCCTGCTCTAGTGGGTTCCAGCCCTGAAAGTGGATTTGCTTAGATATATACAGTATATGTAGCATGGTTTATAGTCATGATGATTTTATAAGTGTAGGTTAAAACCTTTACCTCTGCTAATTCTGATTTTGTCCTCTGACCACATCACTCTGACTAAATGCCTCTAATCTAAGATGATCTTTATAAACCTGCATGGCTTTTTTTTTTTTAATTTATATTTTTTTTTTTCTTCATAGGTTTACACTACCTATTGCAGAATAAGCATGCAATTTGTTAGCCTGTATAATTCTGCATTTGTAATCAGTGAAAAACTGCAATAAAAATTCTGCATGAATGCCACTAGTCGCTAGTCTACTTTAGGGGACCGTTCTCCAATCGCAGTACCCTCTTATGCCTAAGATACACTGAGCACTCTCTGAGCATTTTTCTGACAATTAGTGTTTCCTGAGCATTCTTTTAAAAAAACGCTCCCATGATGTGCAGTGAAATTGCTGATTATTATATATATTTTTATTTATTTATATCGTGTTTGCAGTGTTTACCACTTTTTTTTTTTTTTTTTTTTTATGCTCAGCGCTGATGGTCAGAAAATTGCTCAGAAAGCGCTCAGTGTGTCTCAAGCCTCACAGTGCAAAGCGTTGTGATTGGCCAAATAATGTGGGTGTAGTTTACTAAAACCTATTGGAAACCTAGCAGTTCCAAGGGGTGCCGATCACGTTATCTGAATTTCCCTGAGGTTTTCTGTTTAGTCACCTAAAGTAGACTAGTGCTGCTAATTTTACAATAACCAATACCTGATTAAATTTAAGATCACATGAAGTTTTTGGTTTTCTTTGGAGGGGAGGGCAGTTGTTGTTGGTGGTTTGTGTTTTTTTTTTTTTTTTTTTTTTTTTCTGCATATGCAAATTCAGACTCAATTGCAATTACAAGTCAATGACATTAAAATACATTGCATGTTTGCAATTTTACAAATATGCCGGTTATTAGATGCAACAAGCCACAACAATCCATAATTTTTATCAATTCGTGGCAAAAATTAATAGCTATTATGACTGCACTGTAAATAACAGTTGATTGGCTTTTGGTGTCAATCCATCGAATTGCACTGTAGTAAGCAGTGAGAACTGGGGTTCTATTCATGGTGAAATCTACTGAAAATCTTTGCGCCGTGTATGGGAAGATCAGATTGAGCTCAGAGGGAGTGATCTGTTTGCCACATTGGGCATGATTTACAAAGCTTTTTCACTTGTTTTCACCTTATCTATGTTTTTAAGCTCCCAAAAGAGCAAACATATAATAGAATTAAGGTAAAAGTAATATCGAAATGAAGTTAATCAGGAGCAACTTATTTTGAGTGGTTATTTTGCTTGTAAATGTGCTGGAAAGTTTTATTTTTTATCAATTAGGTGATAAGTCATTTATGAGAAGTTTTGTGACTAGAGCCCATTGTATGGCAATCTAACCATTTATGGCCACCTTAAAGGGGATATCACGGCAGAATAAAAAATGACGTTTACTTACCTGGGGCTTCTTCCAGCCCCTTGCAGCCAACATGTCCCGCGCAGGAGCTCCACTCCCAGCTGCTGGCCCGGGGTCCCAGCCGGTGCAGAGGCTGACCTCACGTTGGTGCGTTTTTCCAAGGTAAAATGAAAGTCCATACTTTCATTTTACCTTTCACATCAAATGCTGCGTTTTTGTGTTTCAATGCTTCCTGGAGCTTTTAATCGTCCCACACTTGCGGTATGCATTACAATGTAAATCATTGTAAAATGCAAGTTCCAAGAAGAGCGTGAGTTTTTAAAACATTTCAATGCTCAGTTACAGTTACCACCTGCATTTTTTCCTATGTGGGGTAATGGATTGAAAACTCCATAAAAAAAAAAAACACTTTGCGGTAAAATGCACAAAAATGCATACATCTAAACGTACGCATTGGCCCTTCACCAACGCCATCTCAGATGTGAGAAAGCCCTTCATCTTTGTGTTTTACTAAAGGAGAAAAAAAATCTGTTGGCAGAACAAGTCTTCCTCCTGCCTTGATTAACTACAAAGACTTTGTTGGTGAATGTAAATGTCAGAAAAGTAAAATATTTGGTAATGTCCTGCTTTAACAATGTATTACAGATGAACATGTGTGGACCCATTTTCTTGAAAAGTGTCATCTTAACATTCCTATGCTTTCAAGTCAAATGGGTAGGTTTATACTTTCAAATTTTGTTGACTATTGTATAAATGGTATGGTATTAAAGCGCACCCAAACAAAACACTTTTTTTTTTTTTTTTTTAATTCGAAATATTTAGTTGCACCACTCTGACACCTACAAAGATAAACACTCCTTCACGCCTATGAGCATTTCAGTGCATGCTTTTCACCCTTCTCTTTTCAAAACTAAGGTTATACAGGTGGCAACCATTAGCAATTCCTCCTTTTCTGGACACCATCTACTCCACCAGTTTGCCGGATTCTGTCCCGGCAATTTGAAAGGAAGGGAGGGGTTTCTCCAATAAATGTAAAATATTTTATATTTGTCGTCATGCAGCTGAAAAAAGGCTTCTATTATAATTTAGAAAATAAATTTTATTTCTGAAATCTTGTATTTTTAATACGGGTCAACCTTAACTAAGGCCCAGTGCACACCGAGCGTTTTTGGAGCGATCCGCCGGCCGCATCCGCCTCTAAAAACGCTTGTCTAATGTATTGCAATGGGATGGTGCACACCGGCGGTTTGCGGTTTTTGCCAAGCCGCAAACGCGCCTCCTACTGCGCATTTGCAGTTTTCGGAAGCGTTTCGTCCATGTAAAGTATAGGAAAAACGCAAACCGCTCTGAAACGCTAAATCAGAGCAGTTTGCCAGGCATTTTTGTTACAGTAGCTGTTCAGTAACAGCTTTTACTGTAACATGTGTAATCTGCTACACAAAAACGCACCCAAAACCGCTAGGTATGTTTAGAAAACCTCTCTAAACATACCTAGAATCGCTCTGAAATCCGTTCCCAAAACCGCTAGCGTGTTGCGGATCTGCTAGCGGTTTTGGTGTGCACTGGGCCTAAGAGGGATATGGAGGTTTCCTTTTAAACAATACAATTTGCTTGCCAGTCCTGCTGTGTTTTTTTTTTTTTTTTTTTTTTTTTTTGTATGCAGTAGTGGCTGAATCGCACACCTGAAACAAGCATGCAGCTAATCCAGTCTGAGGGCCAGTGCACACCAAAAACCTCTAGCAGATCTGCAAAACGCTAGAGGTTTTTGAAGCAGATTTCAGAGCGATTCTAGGCATGTTTAGAGACTTTTTCTAAACATGCCTAGCGGTTTTTGGAGTGTTTTTGTGTAGCAGATTTGAAATATTGTTACAGTACAGCTGTTACTGAAAAGCTTCTGTAACCAACGCCTGGAAAACCACTCTGAGGCCCAGTGCAAACCGAGCGGTTTTAGGAGCGTGTATTTCAATGGGATGGTGCACACCGGCAGTTTGAGGTTTTTAGCAAACCGCAAACATGCCTCCTGCTGCACGTTTGCGGTTTGCAGAAGCGTTTCTGCTTCAATGTAAAGTATAGGAAAAACGCAAACCGCTCTTAAAAATGCTAGATCAGAGTGGTTTTCCAGGTGTTTTTGTTACAGAAGCTGTTCAGTAACAGCTTTTACTGTAACAATATTTGTAATCTGCTACACAAAAAACACTCCCAAAAACGCTAGGCATGTTTAGAAAACGTCTCTAAACATGCATAGAATCGCTCTGAAATCGGCTTCAAAAACATCTAGCGTTTTGAGGATCTGCTAGCGGTTTTGGTGTGCACTGGGCCTGATCTAGTGTTCTTCAGAGCAGTTTTCCACTTTTCTATACTTCAACATTGAGGCAGAAACTCCTCAGAAATCTAAAAAAATGCTGCAGCCCCCGAGTTTGCGTTTGTGGAAAAAATGACCCGCTCTGGTGTGCACCATCCTATTCACTTTCGCCAAGCGGTTTTCACTCTGCAAGCTTTTAAAAAACGCTTCAGAACCGCTCGTGTGCACCAGCCCTGACATCAGTCGGCACCTGATCTGAATGCTTGTTGAGGGTCTGTGGCTAAAAGTATTACACAGAATCAGCAGGAGAGCCAGGCAACTGGTATTTTAAAAGGAAAAATCTATATCCTTCTCAGTTAAAGGGGAACTGAAGAGGGGTACATGGAGGCTGCCATGTTTATTTCCTTTTAAGCAATACCAGTTGCCTGGCAGCCCTGCTGATCCTCTGCCTCTAATTGTAACATTCTGTGGAGATGCAGCTGTGGGCAGTCAGGATGCCCCCGCAGCTGCTTCGGTTTCTCTGTCGGGCGTTTCTCCTGTCTCCTTGGCATCTAGCATGCCGAGGGGATTGTCAGTGGCTCATAGGGTGGCTTTGTCGCGTGCACAGACGGGACCTTTATGTGGGGAGGAGGCGCGTCAGCGGACCTGCCGGTCGGCTGACATCCGAGGAGACTCTCGGCAGCTCGGATTGGCTGATGGGTGTGGCCGAGGGGACTCCTCCGCTTCTTAAGCCTCCGAGAATCACTTGCAAACTGTCTGCTGTTGCGAATGCTTCGTGTGAGCACTCAGACCTTAGATCCGATGTGCTTTGATCTGGGAGGAAACCAGGGATTTCACACGAGACTTGGAATTGTTGTTACTACTGTTTATTATTGCTTGATTATCTGTGTATGACTCTGGCTCTCTTCTGACTACTCTTACGCTAAAAGATTCCGTACTTTTGCCCATCTGATCCTGTTGCTGACTCTGCCTGAAATACCTCTATCCTTCTGCCTGCCGATTCTGTTCTGTATCCTTCTGTCTGTTGCCGAACCGATCTGTCTGACCACTCTACCCATTTACCAGTGAGCCCTTGTCACTGGTGAGGTTCCTTACTGATAGTACCCACCAGCTCCTCTGGTGAGGTTCTGCCAAGAACTAATCAGTATTACTGTTGCACCAAGCACTGTATACTTGCTATTACCTTGTTAGCTTAGCTATACTTGCATTATTGGTGATTCTGCAGATCACCATATAATCAGGTAGTGTCTGATTTATTGGTGATACTGCAGATCACACAATAGCCAGACTTCTGTTTGCTACACCAATCACTACACTAATACTATTAGCCATAGCCCCTGAACAAGCATGCAGCAGATCAGGTGTTTCAGACTTTAAAGTCAGATCTGACAAGACTAGCTGCATGTTTGTTTCTGGTGTTGTTCAGATACTACTGCAGAGAAATAGACCAGCAGGGCTGCCAGGCAACTGGTATTAAAAGGAAAGAAATATGGCAGTCTCTGTATACCTCTTACTTCAGTTCCCCTTTAAGGTTCCCTTTAACAATGTTGCCTCTGCTAGACCAGTCAATACCTCCTTTCCTTTGTAGCTAGGTCTGGCTTGTTGTAAAATTTTTCCATTTTCAAGTAACTTCTGATGCCTCTGTTTATCAAACATTCTTTGAGACTTCCTGTTCCATTGTTTTCTTTCTATTAGCAGGTTATGTATGCTTAGCCTAGAAGTTAGTTAGTTAGTTCTGTAAATACTGTATAATTACAGGAGCACTATCATGAACTTCTGTTCAATTTTAAATACAAGTGTATTGCTTGTGAATTTGTCCCAATTCAAATGTAATGTGTGTGGTGGGTTTTTTTTTGTTTTTTTTTTTCCCCTCTGTCCCTCACAATTGACAGTGGAAATTTTTAGTTTCAAAAGCATTCCCTGGATGGCAGTGGCAGTCTTCCAACTGCCAGAATGGTGTGGACAGGAGGAAACTGGATTTCCAGCACCATTGTAAGGCCTTGCTCACATTGTGTTCCGATTTACTAGAGTGACCAGATTTTTGTGGGTGCAACCTGGGACAGGGAGGGGGGGGGGGGCTAAGCGCGTATTGCGCCGCGTCAAAGTGGGGAGGACTGAGGAGCGCACAGCGATGAAGACCGGGGGGGGGGGGGCTGCAGCGCGCTACGGTGAAAAATGGGCGTGGCCATGACATTGCATGGGCGGAGCTAACGTAATGATGTAACAGCGAGGCATAAGAAAGCAGTGTTTACGCCATGTGGACAAACGAGACTTTGCATCATGGGTGTGCAGAAACTGTGTGATGCTAATAGTATGCCGTAACCACAAAGCAGCAAACATAGCCATCTATGACCATTAAAAAATAAATGCAGTAACAGCTACCCCGGACACCGGAAAATAAACGCAATGGGCAACATGTCAGCACAAAATAAATGCAATGCCGGCAACATTTCAGTATAAAATAAATGCAATGCGGGCAACAGGTCAGTACAAAAGAAACGCAATGCGGGCAAACATTTCCCCAGAAAAGAAACGCAATGCGGGCAAACATTTCCCCAGAAAAGAAACGCAATGCGGGCAAACCTTTCCCCAGAAAAGAAACGCAATGCGGGCAAACCTTTCCCCAGAAAAGAAACGCAATGCGGGCAAACCTTTCCCCAGAAAAGAAACGCAATGCGGGCAAACCTTTCCCCAGAAAAGAAACGCAATGCGGGCAAACCTTTCCCCAGAAAAGAAACGCAATGCGGGCAAACCTTTCCCCAGAAAAGAAACGCAATGCGGGCAAACCTTTCCCCAGAAAAGAAACGCAATGCGGGCAAACCTTTCCCCAGAAAAGAAACGCAATGCGGGCAAACCTTTCCCCAGAAAAGAAACGCAATGCGGGCAAACCTTTCCCCAGAAAAGAAACGCAATGCGGGCAAACCTTTCCCCAGAAAAGAAACGCAATGCGGGCAAACCTTTCCCCAGAAAAGAAGCGCAATGCGGGCAAACCTTTCCCCAGAAAAGAAGCGCAATGCGGGCAAACCTTTCCCCAGAAAAGAAGCGCAATGCGGGCAAACCTTTCCCCAGAAAAGAAGCGCAATGCGGGCAAACCTTTCCCCAGAAAAGAAGCGCAATGCGGGCAAACCTTTCCCCAGAAAAGAAGCGCAATGCGGGCAAACCTTTCCCCAGAAAAGAAGCGCAATGCGGGCAAACCTTTCCCCAGAAAAGAAGCGCAATGCGGGCAAACCTTTCCCCAGAAAAGAAGCGCAATGCGGGCAAACCTTTCCCCAGAAAAGAAGCGCAATGCGGGCAAACCTTTCCCCAGAAAAGAAGCGCAATGCGGGCAAACCTTTCCCCAGAAAAGAAGCGCAATGCGGGCAAACCTTTCCCCAGAAAAGAAGCGCAATGCGGGCAAACCTTTCCCCAGAAAAGAAGCGCAATGCGGGCAAACCTTTCCCCAGAAAAGAAGCGCAATGCGGGCAAACCTTTCCCCAGAAAAGAAGCGCAATGCGGGCAAACCTTTCCCCAGAAAAGAAGCGCAATGCGGGCAAACCTTTCCCCAGAAAAGAAGCGCAATGCGGGCAAACCTTTCCCCAGAAAAGCGCAATGCGGGCAAACCTTTCCCCAGAAAAGCGCAATGCGGGCAAACCTTTCCCCAGAAAAGCGCAATGCGGGCAAACCTTTCCCCAGAAAAGCGCAATGCGGGCAAACCTTTCCCCAGAAAAGCAGCGCAATGCGGGCAAACCTTTCCCCAGAAAAGCAGCGCAATGCGGGCAAACCTTTCCCCAGAAAAGCAACGCAATGCGGGCAAACCTTTCCCCAGAAAAGAAACGCAATGCGGGCAAACCTTTCCCCAGAAAAGAAACGCAATGCGGGCAAACCTTTCCCCAGAAAAGAAACGCAATGCGGGCAAACCTTTCCCCAGAAAAGAAACGCAATGCGGGCAAACCTTTCCCCAGAAAAGAAACGCAATGCGGGCAAACCTTTCCCCAGAAAAGAAACGCAATGCGGGCAAACCTTTCCCCAGAAAAGAAACGCAATGCGGGCAAACCTTTCCCCAGAAAAGAAACGCAATGCGGGCAAACCTTTCCCCAGAAAAGGAACGCAATGCGGGCAAACCTTTCCCCAGAAAAGGAACGCAATGCGGGCAAACCTTTCCCCAGAAAAGGAACGCAATGCGAGAAAATTTCACCTGGAAAAGAAAGCATTTACTTACCTGGCAGAAGACTCCGGCCTCTGGCGCGCTGCTCCCGGGACCACCTTCCTCCTGCTCGTCTCCCGTGCTGACAGGGCTACGGCAAGATGGCGCCCGAAGCCCTGTACTGGAGACACAAATAGTTTCATCAGAAAACATCAGAAAAGAAATGCAATGCGGGCAAACATTTTCCCCAGAAAAGAAATGCAATGCGGGCAAACATTTCCCCAGAAAAGAAATGCAATGCGGGCAAACATCCTCCTACGCTGACAAGGCTACGGCAAGATGGCGCCCAAGCCCTGTACTGGAGACACAAATAGTCTCCAGTACAGGGCTTCGGCAGCCATCTTGCCGTAACCCTGCTCACCTGCCGGTGTCGAACAGATACCGGAAGAAGGAGGCTGGAGCGGGGCTGCGGACAATGAACTGGCACGGTGTCTATAGACGCCGCTGCCAGTTCATGAGGATACAGTGGCCAGAGTCCCGAGGCCGGGACGTCCCGCTGCTGAAAGCGGGACGTTTCCCAGGACCTCATGCAGCCTGGGACAGCGGACCCCGAATCCAGGACGCGTCCCGGGCAATCCGGGACGTCTGGTCACTCTAGATTTACGTAAACTTTTTTTTTTTTATATATATATCCTTGGCGCTTGGGTGGGCGGTGCGTTTTTGTTAAAAGCGCTTTTCCAGAGTTTTTGTAATTCACTCACTGGTCAGGAAGTGAAATCTTTGACCCGGAAAAGAATAAATACAATGTGTGTTCACAAATCGCTTTGTGCAGCAATTGCGTTTAAGAACGTTTGCGGTTTCCTATATGTTCCATTGAGGTGGAATAGCCCCGAAAATGGTCCATGCAGCACTTTCTTTATGCCTCCATGGCAGCACTAATGGGTAGTAGTCCTGCCCCCTATAGGACAAGTAACTAGATAAATTAAAGGTAGGCTGACTCCACCCTGTCTAATTTTTTTTTTTTCGTCCTCAAGCCTCGACAGTGTAACCAGTCAAGTGCACTCTCACCTGTCAGGTATTTCATCAGGTTGGCCTCTCCTGGTGTGGCAACAGACCCTAATAGGGTTTTCGTGCATGACCCCGTTCTGCTGGTCTTGGGGGTCGCACGCCAGATACTGCCGGGTAGGAGGCTAATTGCTTCCTTAGCAGTATGGGCGCTTCATTGTTACCGGCTAAATGCTGGTCAGGGACTCTGGGTCCCCTAGATTGATCGGCGAGCCGTGCTCCGGCTTCCGGGAGGATTAGCTGGGCGTGCGCGCATGTCACTTCCGGTTTGCGCTCCACGCGGACAGGGATATGGAAGTATGCGTTGGCGGCGCCGCAGACTGTGCGTTCCAAGCCTCGGTGCGGCTGGGGGGGGGAAGGAGGAGGCTTCAGGAAAAGGCTGGGTTTAGCCTACTTTAGCAGGCAAGATGGCGAAGTCAGCGTCCTCAGTTCCCAGGAGCACAGGGACATCGTGGACACGCTTTGCCAATTGCCAGTACTCAGGGAGAGTATCTTTCCTCCGCAGAAGGTAGGAACCAGTGGTTTACTGTGTTTTTCTCTTTGTGCCTCAGTGAGGGGTTTGAGTGTGCACAGTAATAAGTCTTGTGTTTCTGTTATTTTTCTGTGCAGTTACACTCTGACACTCCCAGATCATGGCCCCATCTGTGCCCGTCATAGACCTGCAACAGACTGATAGGTGAGATGCACTTAAGGTAGGTTTTTTTTTGTTTTTTTTTTTCACTGTTTAGGAAAAGAGTGCGAAAATAAGACATTCATTTGTCTACTGACAGCCCCATAACAGTACAATCAAGCAAGCATCCAGAACCTCAATCACCCCGGAAGGCTTTTGCTAAACGAAAACATCGTTCCAAAAGCAAGTCTCCTGAAAAACATCATAACAAGCATCCCCCTAAACACTGGGCATGCGGAGAAGACACACTCCCAGGAAAGCTGGTGTGCGCAGAATGCTTTGGCCAGATGTCCAGAGAAGATCAACGGCCAGTAGAAGTCTCTGACCTTATTCGACAGGCGGTACAAGAATCAATGTCGCAATACATAGCAGCTCTCCCGCAACCGGTTATACCCACCGAACCAACCCCATCGACCTCCCACCAATCGGGAGATGTGGACAAGGAGAATACACTAGGGTTCAACTTCGCACTGGTAGAACCCTACGTCAACACAGTGAGACAAGCCAAAGAGTGGGAGGATGACTCCGAAGAGGAATCCGAAAAACGTAGAAAGAAGAGGAAAACTTATTATAAACATCTCAAAAAATCGTGCACAGCTTTTCCCTTCATGGATGAAATTAGCGAAGTAATACAAGAAGAATGGCAAAAGGCAGAAAAGAGGATCGCTATGGCTAACAGACTGTCAAAACTCTATCCCCTACGCAAAGAGACAGTGGATATCTTTGATAAACCACCAGTAGTAGATGCGTCTGTCATCAGACTCGCAAAACACGTAACTTTGCCGCTGGATGACGCAATATCTTTCAGAGATACGATCGACAGGAAGATGGATATGGATCTAAAAAAATCATATACATCCTTGGGAGGTGCCATGAAACCGGCTATCGCACTTACGTCAGTAGCGAAGGCAGTGGCCGCCTGGACGAATAATTTGGAAATGGCCATTTTGGAAGATTCCGACAAGGAAACACTCATAGATGCTCTTCAGGAGTTTAAATTAACAGCAGACTTCCTTGGTGAAGTCTCGGTAGACATCATCCGTTCCACGGCAAGAGCCATGTTAAGTGCTGTGACAGCGAGACGCGCCCTGTGGCTAAGGTCCTGGTCGGCAGACCAAAACTCAAAGCAGAACTGGTGTAAGATACCATTCAATGGGAAAAGTCTGTTCGGCGAACAGATGGACAAGGCCATATCTCGAGTCACCGGGGATAAATCTGGTTTAATACCGAGTGATAGGAGACCTAGAAGATCTTATCCGTCACAACAACCCAAGACACAACAGTCAAGATTTAGAAACACAAAGTTACAGACCTAACAAAGACTATAGGAAGACGTGGCAAGGTGGCCAGGCAACGTTAAGCAAGCTAAACAAACAGAAATCTTCCAGCGCTTCAGGGAATACCCCCAAGAGTTTTTGATGGTGCGCTCACCCACTTGTGTCCAGTGGGGGGGCAGACTTCGTTCCTGGGCGGAAAACTGTTTGAACAGATGGGTGGTAAGAACAGTATCAAAGGGCCACAGATGGACCTTCAAACAAGAACCACCGAAGACACTCTTTACTCCCTCATGAATACCGACATCACAAGACAAGAACACAGTGTACATACAGGAACTGCTGACAAAGAGGGTCATTGTCCCCGTCCCTCCGCAGGAGAGAGGAACAGGAATTTACTCCCCGCTGTTCTTTGTCGTAAAAAAACAGGCGACCTAAGACCGGTGTTGGATCTTCGGGCGACCTAAGACCGGTGTTGGATCTTCGAACATTAAACAACTTCATAGCGCTTCCACGATTCAAAATGGAATCACTCCAGTCCATAATCCAAGCAACAAGAATAGCAAATTGGATGTTGTCCATAGATTTAGAGGACTCGTACTTACACATTCCCAAACACCCAGACTTCCAGAGGTTTCCAAGGTTCGCAATAGGAGACTTACATTTGCAATTTACCTGTCTGCCCTTCGGCATCAGCACAGCCCCAAGAACTTTCACCAAGATCCTAGTTCAAGTAGTAGCAGCTCTTCATCTGAAGAATCTGAGAATTTACCACTACCTGGACGACATCATCCTGCTTGCTCAAGACAGACAGATAATAGTCCAGCAAAGAGATCTACTGATAGACTCTACAACAGCATGGGTGGCTAGTCAGCTGGCGGAAAAGTCAGTTGTTACCAACCCAAGACATGATATTCCTAGGAGCCAGATTCCAGACACTCCACAATGCGGTGCGCCTACCAGAGGAAAAGAAATGGAAGATTCTACAAAAAGTACAGGAAGTCCTTTCCTGCAATTACTTGAGAGCGAGACAATGTCTAAGTCTGCTCGGTTTGTTAACCTCAACGATTCAGTGGCCCCAACCGTCCCGGTTTCATCGGGACAGTCCCGATTTGGGGGGCCCCTCCCGCCATCCCGCGCTACCCCCCCTTGTGACCCGGCCGCTGGGGGATCCTGGGGGGAAAACCTGATCGAGGCACCAGCTGCAGGGGATCCCATATGCTATTTGGGATGGGTGGCCGCTATTTCTCCCTCCCTCCTAATGTGTAACCCCCCCCCCCCCCCCCCCCCCCCCCCCCCCTGCAGAGATAAATGCGGAGCGGGCTGTCATTATTGCCTCTCCGACTACCGGCATCTGGCTCTTCTAGGCTTCCGGTGACGTCGCAGGAAGCCGAGAAGACCAGATGAGATCCCGGTAGTCAGAGGCAATGGTAAGATTTATGACAGCCCGCTCCGCTGCTGCGCATTTATCTCTGCAGGGGGGACACTGGGGGGCACATTGGGAGGGAGAAATAGCGGCCACGCCGGCCACCCATCCCAAATAGCATACGGGATCCCCCGCGGCTGGTGCCTCGATCAGGTTTTTCTCCCTTCCCCCCCCCCCCCCCCCCCCCCCCGGAAATAAAATAATTATTTTTCTTAAAATGGTGGGCGTGACTAGGGATTTTGGGGGGGTGGTTAGGGGGTGTGGACTGTGTCCCATTTTGTAAAGTTGAAATGTTGGGAGGTATGAACGATTCCCATGGTGAAGGGGGCGCAATGGCACTCCAGGCCCTTCCAATGGGGTTTCTTAACCCAGTGGCGGAAGTCGAATCTTGCACAATGGATCCAGATAACACCAACAATGAAAAACAGTTTGTATTGGTGGCTGGACTTGAACAACCTGGACAAATATCAACCGATCCAGAAAGAAAGACCTATTCTGATAATGACGGATGCGAGCTCCAGGGGATGGGGAGCTCACCTGTCAACGCAAGTAGTACAGGGGACATGGAATCAGGAAGCATCACAAGACCCTGAGAACATCCTGGAGTTGAGGGCCATTTTACAGGCCTTGCAGGCGTTCTCCTCTCAGATAACCAACAAAGCAGTACTAGTGAAGAGCGACAAGACAGCGGATGCTTATATCAACAGACGGGGGGTACACGCAGCCTCCGCTTACTACAGCAGACTTCATGAATTATACAGTTTGCGGAGTCGCACCTAACACATTAAGAAGCTATGTATATTCCAGGGACGGAGAACAAGATGGCAGACTATCTCAGTCGGACGTCGGTCAACAACAAATGGGTTCTCAATCAGAAAATCTACCGCAAACTCTGCAGGAAGTGGGGAACCCCAGAAATAGATCTCATGGCAACAGTCCAGAACACCAAGTGCAAACGCTCTATCTCCAGGACCTATTGTCGTCAAGCAGAGAGCATGGATGCCATAACAGCGAGATGGACATTTACTCTGGGTTATGTGTTCCCCTAATCTCCCCCCCCCCCCCCCCCCCATTACCCATGATCCACAGTTTACTCAGGAGACTAGAGCAGGAGAAAGTAACCATAATCGCGATTATACCATTCTGGAACAATCGTCCCTGGTTCCCCCTCCTATGGCAGCTGAAGATACTACCACCTTGGAAGTTACCAGTGACCCCGGATCTACTAATGCAAGGCCCAGTACATCACCCGGAACCCCGCAGACTTCATTTGATGGCATGGCTCTTGAGGGACAAAGGTTAAAAGGTGCGGGCTGCTCTGAAAATGTGATTAATACTGTCTTGCAATCAAGAAAGACTACTACACATAAGACGTACTATCGAATTTGGGAGAGATTCATGTCTTTCGCGAGAACAAAATTTTAATCCTAAAGATCCAGAGGTCCATCTCTTGGATTTTCTTCAGACAGGTCTGGAAAAATTTAAGTTATTCATCACTTAGGCTGCTTACACACAGGGACGTTACAGGCGCACGTTAGTGTGCCTGTAGCGCTCCCCCAACGCACAGCAATGTAACAAGTGGGCGGTTCACACAGCCCACGTTGCGTTACAGCCCACGTTGCGTTACATGTAACGCTGCACGTTCTCCCGAAAGTGCAGCATGCTACGGCGTTAGAGCGGCTTAAGCCGCGTTAGACTGTCTGCACATGCGCAGTCATGTTGGAGAGGAGCGGCCAGGCACATGGCTAATTTTCACTGCACGTTGTGATGTGCAGTGTTTACTTCCTGGAGCGGCCGCTCTGTGCGGTGATTGGCCGGCGGGACCACGTGATGCCGCATGCGCACAAGAGTACGCATCACGGACGCCAGTGAGCTGCACAACGCAGCTCACTCTGACGTCCACATAGAAGAGCACCAGGCGTCACATTATGCAACCTTAACGTGGCACCTAACGCAACGTCTTAGTGTGCAAGTAGCCTTACAGTACAAGTAACCGCTTTGTCCGCCCTGACGGGCGTGAGGTGGGGACTGAACCCATTGGTAATCCAATTTTTGAAAGGAGTGATAAAGATAAGGCCTCAAAGAAAAACCATGTTCCCTGCTTGGGATTTACCGCTTGTATTTGAAGCCTTAAGAACCTCCCCCTTCAAACCTCTCGAAGCCTCTCTGTGGCATATCACCTTAAAAGCAATCTTTCTAACAGCCCTGTCATCTGCACGCAGAGTCTTAGAGCAATTGGGACAAAAGAACCTTACCTTTGCTTTTTTCCTGACAGAGTGGTCATTAGACCCATGCAAAACTTCATCCCAAAGGTATTGGTAGGTGAACAGAGGCGCCAGAAGGATAAAAGTACATAAAATTTTTAAAAAAATTGCTGGGAGGAAGTGGTGGCCTCGCCTCCGTTAAAGCAGACACCAAGGACTGAATATATAGATATACACATTTATTGAAAATACCCCAAAGATGCAACGCGTTTCGCGGGCACAGCCCACTTCTTCAGGCAATAAGCAGGGGATAAACAGCAATTCAGTTATAGCAAGCAGAGCACCACTTTTTTTTTTTTTTTTTCCCCCCCCCCCATCCCAAAGGTGGCTACCTATTACCACTTTAATCAGGACTGGACTCTCCCCACTTTCCAGGACGAGGAGTCACAATCTCTGCACAGTTTGGACATGGGACGCATATTAAAGCAATATCTGGAGATAACCGCGGACTTTCGTAAAGATGAAAACCTCTTTATTATACTGGCTGGGTATAGGAAGGGGCAAGCCGCATCTCCAAGAACAATCGCATCATGGATTGTAAAAACAATACAGATTGCTTACAAGGCTATCAGTCTGGAACCTCCATCTGATCTAAGGGCACACTCGACGAGGTCCATCTCGACATCATGGGCAGCTTACTCCAAGGTGTCGGCGAACCAAATTTGCCAGGCGGCAAACTGGAAAAACATACACACCTTCATACAGCACTATAAAGTTGATCCTGCAGCTATTTCTTTTGTAATATTTGGAAGGACGGTGTTGTCGGCTCGTCCTTAATTATATTTTCTTTCAAACTGATTATGCTAATAAATTGGTTTCGTGCACTTGCAATTAGACTCCCTCCCTATGTTATATTTCTCACTGCTAGTTAAATCCCATTAGTGCTGCCATGGAGGCATAAGGAAAACGGAAAATTGAATACTTACCTATCGGTAATTTTTCCTTTCCTGATGCATCCATGGCAGCATGGGAGACCCACCCACGTCTCGGCAAGTCCGAAATATAGACAGGGTGGAGTTGGCCTACCTTTAATTTATCTAGTTACCTGTCCTATAGGGGTAGGGGGTGGGACTACTACCCATTAGTGCTGCCATGGATGCATCAGGAAAGGAAAATTACCGATAGGTAAGTATTCAATTTTCCGTTTTTCAGATCTGAAAGCTAACGGAATGCCCTAATCTGAACTAGCACATAGGAAAGCATGGTGTAAGCACTGTTAGGGCAGTGTGAACAAGCCCTAAGGCCTTTTATTTCCACTTTTTTTTTTTTTTTTTTTTTTTTTTAGCAGTTCAGCTTCCCAGCTGCCAGCCACAAATGCCATTTGGCTGAAAAGACATGCAGCCAAACAGCAGCGTTTGTAACATGCATGAGTAACCTTTGACAAGCGCAGCAACTGCAATGTTCACACTCAACTTGGTGCAGGGGCGCCGCGAGGCATAAAGCGAACCAAGCGGTCGCTTGGGGCCTCAAGATCATAGGGGCCTCGGCGGCTCAGTGACGTCGGCGTGACGTCACTGTTTTCCCGCAGACCCGCGGGGCTGGCAGAGCAGAGTAGGGCAGGGCTACGGGAAGATGGCTGCCACCGAAGCCCTGCTCTGGAGACTGTCTCCAGTACAGGGCTTCGGGTGGCCATCTTCCCGTAGCCCTGATTCAATCAGCGCGGGAGATTGGAGGAGGGAGGGAGCTCCGTGGGAACTGCGTGCCTGAGGAGCCGGCCAGCAGAGGAGACGGGGAGAGAAGACTTCTGCTAGTGCCAGGTGAGTAAATTCTTTTCTTTTTGCAGCTCTGAAAATGTGCCCGAATAGTGTTTGATTTCTGCTGAACTGTGCCCCTAATTCTGTTTGTTTTCTGCTGAAATGTTGCACAAATTGCGTTTTTTTTATGGTGTCTGGGATAACTGTTGCTGCATTTATTATTTAATGGTCATAGTTGGCTATATTTGCTGTGCTACGGTTAAGCTCCGCCCATACAATGTCATGGCCAAATCCATCTTTCGGCGCGGCGCGCGCCTCAATCACCCCCACATCCATTTTCCCCGCAAACAGCCCCGCCCCAATCTGCCCTCCAGCTCCACACACATGTCATGGCCACGCCCACTTATGTGGGATAGCCACGCCCATTTTTCGCCGCTTCGCGCGCCGCAGGATAGGGCCACTTCCTACAGTCCGCTTGGGGCCACAAACCTTAGCTGCACCCCTGACTTGGTGGGGGGGGGGGGGGCTACTGTGCACAGTCTTTGCCGGGCACTAGCAAGCACCTTGCTGGTTGAGTTGCAGCCTTCAGTTTTTTTTTTTTTTAATCTAATCTAATTTCTGGAGCTCAGTCTTGGTTGGGGACACTGCAGGCATGAGGCCATGGCAACATAACATGCGTTTTGAAGTAGGCCAAAAACCGCATAGTCTGATCTTGTGAATATTGTTTGGAGTAATTCCTCATACTCTGTAATTCAGTCAATTTCTTTATTACAGGCAGCTGTGGATGGAAATGTAGCTGGTAAGTGGAACATGATATGGAGTATGACTACAGTACTTTTGTTCACGTCTCTCTATATACATGGATTGGAAACTAAAGATGGCCATACACTGGTCGATTTGCCATCAGATTCGACCAAAAGATAGATCCCTCTCTGATCGAATCTGATCAGAGAGGGATCGTATGGCTGCCTTAAAGTGATGCTTGTAGTTGTGTTCTGCAGATTTAAGCCTGGTTCTTGCATCCAATGTTACCTTGCTTACATAATCTGTTTAAAGCACTCAAAATCTCTTGGTCCTCATACTACTGGGAAGTGGTAAAACTGGCCCATCAAGATTGGATGTGTTACAATCACACAGTCCCTTTAGATGAAGACGACCTCCAAGGCTCACCCAGATCAGTCCATCCAAATCCACTGTGTTATCACTAAGAGATAAAAAAAAGAGTTCCATAGTGTAATACTGTAAAGCTCAGATCATATCCTTCACCAACAATATACACCAGGTGGATTCCTCTCCCCTTTTACTGGTCACCAAGTGAGTATAAGGCCCCCCCCCCCCCCGAATAGCCCGCACTCACCCAGTAAACCTCTTCACTAAGAGGTATGCATAAACGCTCAGGGGGGTCACAATATATCCTTCATTAGTCAACTTTTGCATCCAGGGAGGGGGTCCGTTACAGACCTCAATAATCCAACCACTAGGACTCAAATTAATTTAAAATGGTGAAGTACAGTTTAATAAACATATAGGGTGGAGCCTGAAAGGAGCGAGGAGAGGGATCCATTTGCGGCAGCGTGGCTTGACTTGCTATGAACGGGCGGAGGTGGAGGCATTGAGAGCAGTGTCCCGGGAACACAACCTGTTACATGCGCATAGACTTCCGACATTCTGTAAGTGCAACACTGCTGGCCTATATGTTTATTAAACTGTACTTCACTATTTTAAATTCGAGTCCCAGTGGTTGGATTATTGAGGTCTGTAACGGACCCCCTCCCTGGATGCAAAAGTTGACAAATGAAGGATATATTGTGACCCCCTCTGAGCGTTTATGCATACCTCTTAGTAAAGAGGTTTACTGGGTGAGTGCGGGCTATTCGGGGGGGGGGGGGGGGGGGGGGTGCCTTATACTCGGTGACCAGTAAAAGGGGAGAGGAATCCACCTGGTGTATATTGTTGGTGAAGGATATGATCTGAGCTTTACAGTATTACACTATGGAACTCTTTTTTTATCTCTTAGTGATAACAAAGTGGATTTGGATGGACTGATCTGGGTGAGCCTTGGAGGTCGTCTTCATCTAAAGGGACTGTGAGATTGTAGCGCGATTGTTTGTATCATATTGGATTCTTAAAGTTTAAGTGACTTTTTGCATTGCTCTCCACTTATTGAGATTGCAATTTATGCCCAAAGCGCGGTTGAACCTGTTTTGTAAGATTGGATGTGTGTAGACAACTTTATGCCTAGTACACACCATTCAATTTTCTGTAATCAGATTTGCTGTAAAGTACTGGGGGAGACTGGTGATTATCTCTGGTGCATTGTCTTCTGGTTATCTCCTGCTGAGTAGAACAATGCTTAACCTGTTGCCGCCCGCGTCACGCCAATGGGCGTGGCCGCGGCGGCAGCCCCAGGACCGCCTAACGCCAATTGGTGTAAAGTCCTAGGGCTATGTCTTGCAGGAGATCTCACGCAGGGTGCGCGCGCATATCTCCCGCTTAATGGGCGGAGCAGAGCTCTGCCTTCAGTCTCCAAGCGGCGGTTGCCGCTCGGGAGACTGTTAGCCGGCGTACCGTCTATTTACAGGTACAGCGCTGCGATCAGCAGCAACACTGTACTAGGAACAGCCCTGTGACACGGCTGTCCCCTCCTGAGCAAGAGGTGATCGGCTGTCATAGGCTGAAGCCTATGGCAGCTGATCACGGGGATTGGCTAGCGGGGGGAGGGAGGGGGGGTTTACACTGAATAAAAAGACAATTTTTGAAAAAAATAAAATAAATAAACATTGGGGGGGCAATCAGACCCCACCAACAGAGAGCTCTGTTGGTGGGGAGAAAAGGGGGGGGGGGGGGGGAAGAATCACTTTTGTGCTGTGTTGTGCCGCCCTGCAGCTTGGCCTTAAAGCTGCAGTGGCCAAGTTAATGAAAAATTGCCTGGTCTTTAGGGGGGGGGGGGTTTAAACTGCAGTCCTCAAGAGGTTAATTGCATTGCAGATGGATGTTAATTTCCAACATGTTGGAAATTATCTGGCAGGAAAATCTTACAGAAGATTGTATAGTGTGTACTAGGCATTGAGGCCTCTTTCACACCAAGACGTTGCCATTTAGGGGACGTTAAGGTCACATAACGTGCCCCTAACGCAACGCATGGTGGTGTTGAAGTTGGACGTCAGATTGAGCCGCATTATGAGGCTCTTGGTGCTATCCTGGGAAGTCTGGATCTTTTCAATGATTCAGATGATTCGAATCGGATCATTGAAAAGATCCGGATCTTTGAACCGAATCTTTGAATCCTTTTACTAGGGAAGCAGGGGTGCAGCAGAGTGAGATGTGCAGGAGAATGAAGGCACATTGAGGGTGCTAATGGTGAAGGGAGAGATGCAGCAAAAAGATTGTGCTTGTGCACAGGAGCTGCAGTTCCCGTTTCTTCCAGACATCAACTGTGAACCGAATCCTTCATTGTGGTGGTCCGTATGATTCGACTCACAAAAAAGATCAGGATCAAAGATCTGAATCGTTAATGATCTGGACAACACTACAGTGCAGTGAATATTAATTAGCCATGTGGCTACGAACAATAGCGAACTTTCCCCTTACTGAGCATGTGCAAACAGTCTACGCACCAAAAACACATAACGCACAGCATGCTTCACTTTCTCTGAACGTCCAGCGTTACAATGTAACGCAACGTGGGCACTGTGAACAGCCCATTGATTTTTCATTACTGTGAGTTGGGCTGCGTTACAGGCTGCTGTAACATGCGCCTGTAACGTCCCACTGTGAAAGCAGCCTGAGGGTGCATACACACATGCAACTTTAGCTGATTTTTACAATTTCCATATAATGAGAACTTGCATGCACAGTCCATAGTATTCAAAATCTGTTGACTCTCATGCTTTATGGTGTCGGTAAAATTGGCCAGTGATTAGCTAATCAAAATTTGCATGTGTATGCTAAGCTTTACTTTAGAGGTTTGTTAACGCTTTTCAATAGCTAACCTCAGGGATGGTTTATTATTGGCTTTTGACTATTCTATCCTGACTAAAATTATGTGAATCCTTAAAAGCCAGCAATAAACATAATTTCCTATCAGTCAAAGGTTCAGACTACAGAAACTGTTGGTTTTGGTAAAGAATGTAACAAGCCAATGAAGCTCATGTTCATTTTAGGAAGTGACTGCTCAGACATCTGGAATAAAAATAATGCATTGAAAAGTGGGTGTTATGTGATCCAGCCAGAAGGAGCCAAGACGTCATTTCTGGTAAGGCATTACAACAAAGTTATCTTAAAACCCTGTTTCCAGTGCAGCTGTGTTCCTAGAGCTTCCTAGGCTCTCTGATTATCCGATGTCAAATTGCACATAGAGTAACTTGAAGTGCCTAGGGTAGCCCTGTCCCTACACTGCTATGACTGACAGATTCAGGATGTGGCACTCCCTTCTGAGTATGGGAGTGAAAAGCAAGCTGTCTGGACACCAGTTGCAATTACACCAATAGTCTGGGATCTGCTCACAGCAGGCAAAATTATAATCTGCAGAAAGCTTTTCACTCTGATTACATTTTTTTTTTTTTTTTTTCCCCCCATACACCACTAACCTTTGGGCTACATTCAGTGTTGGGAGTTGCGTTCCCCTGAAATACAGTATCGCAACATAGAGGAAAAGTCCTATTGGCAATTATGACTATGGTGTGATGCATACAGTACATTGAAAGTATGCTTCACTGCAACTGTTAATGTGTGCATTAACCAGTAACTGCATGCATCGCACATTTCAAATCTCACTGCAATTGCATTCCAATAGAAATATATTGGCTGACAATGCCCCACTGAATGTAGCCTTGGGGCTCAAACCCACTAAAAGCCTTTTCTAAGCGCTAGTGATTTGAAAAAGCTCCTGCTAATGCAATGCTATGGGGGATTTTTATATAATCCTATTGCTCGAGTGGGATCACACCCATAGAATTACATTAGTAAGATCTTTTCAAATCACAAAGCACTCAGAAAAGCACTCCTAGTGGGTTCCAGGCCTAAGGCAGGATTCACACATTGCTGAGATTTTTCAGCAGCGTTTTTACTGCATGTAATGGAAATGTGCACAATGAGCAAATCTCCATTGACTTTCATTAAATGTCTGGAAAATGTGTTCACATTTTCACAAAATGCACATGGATTTTAACAAGTGTGAATCCTGGCCTTGTTTCCATCTGTACGCTCCTGTCCTCTTATCAGCACGTCAGTGTTAGATTCATGTTACTGAAAAGCAGACAGAAGCGGAAAGGTGGAAACAAGGCCTTACTGTAGCTCCTATTTTACTCAGGGCTGTTTCTTGGGTGGGGTGCCGACTGGCAAGTAGAAGGGGGGCGCAGGCAGAAGGACATAAACACTAGGGA